>NC_139461.1:22010000-22547500 GCF_057233095.1 Heloderma suspectum
ATGAGCCAGAGATGATGGGAGTTGTAGTCCAACCACTTCTGAAGGGACACAAATCCCACCCACCCTCAAATGCCCTAGTGAATGTTCAGGCAAGAATTCTAAGTCGGGACTTCCCAACATCCACAAAATTCAGCACCCTTAAGTGCCACCTTGCAGGAGGGGCTGTGGCTCAGTGGCGGAGCACATGCTTTGCACACAGAAGGTTCCAGGTTCAAGCCCCAGCATCTACAAGCAGGGCTGGAAAAACTCCTGCCTGAAACCCTGGAGATCCGCTGCCAGTCAGTGTCAGTAACACTGAGCTAGATAGACCAATGGCAGTATAAAGCAGCTTCCTATGTTCCTAATTGTGTGTTTAAACACACTGAAGCACCAGTTTTTTTGAACTCAGAAAGATCAGTCTCTTCCCACTGGAGGTGTGCCAGCAACGTAACCTTTTAACAGCTGTGTAGAAGAGGGAATCTGAGCAGATTACAGCTTTCTTCTCCACCTGCCAAAACTCAGTCTTAGACACAACTATGCAAAGTACTAGAGTCCTCTCTTCATTTGCATCTGGCCAGCCCTACGGGCAAAGCCAAGACCAAATCCGGTAACCGATGAAACGCAAAAAACGCCATCAGCTGCAGAAGTGACATTTCCAGTGGCAGGCCCAGCTGCCAGAGTTTACTGCTGTGAGCACAGCCAGAGCAAAAAGCTGCCAGACAAGTTAACTGGGATCCCAGCCTGAGAAAGGCATCAAGAGATAAGGATGTTTGCAGACACGCACAATTTGCTGCCACCCCTCCTCCTTTCAAGGATGTTATCACCAACCACAGGTGTTGCTGATCAGCTCAGTCCCTGCATCAGAGCATCAAAGGAGGAGGCCATAATAATCTTTCTCCCCCTCCCCACCGCAGATACTTAAATGATTAGTTCAACGGGAATCGCCAAAAAACGAGAAACCACCAATTCATCAATGCGGGAGGTGCAGGGTTCACCAGGAAAAGGCTGGCTTCCCTTTCTTAAGTGCTCCTCTTTGTTCCTGGCTGCTGATACCAATTATCAGTGGATAAACAGGGCTCTGCTGGACCTCTGGAAAAGCTAGCTCCAAGTCCCCCTTCTGCCATGGGATTCATTTACCCTGTCCCTACCTTACATGGGCAGCCTGGTCAAGGTTTTCGTGTGGCTGCTTCCCTGCACGGCTCCTAGACAGACAAGAGGTCCAGGATTCAATCCCCAGCATCTCCAGGGAAATATTTCCATCTGAAACCCTGGAGTGCTTCTGCCAGCCAGTGAAGACCAGCTTTCCCCAACCTGGTGCCCTCCAGATGTGTTGGACTACAGCTCCCGGGGCTGGCTGGGGCATGCTGGGAGTTGTAGTCCAACACATCTGGAGGGCACCAGGTTGGGGAAGGGTGGTGTAGTCAACACTGTGCTAGATGGACCAATGCTGTGACCTGATGCATGCTGGCCTCCTACGCTCTTATTGGTAGATGAATTGGGGCCACAGTTGCCCCCCCACCAGGATATTCCAAGCCCCTTCCCCAAATGCACAAATGTTCATTTTTAAGGACAAATTTAGCTTGTAACCATTCTGCATCACTGCTTTCTCCTGTATGTACCTACCCAACCTTAATGTCTTCTTCAGAGGCCCCTACTACAAGAGCCCAAATAACATGAGGCAGTAACTACCAAGAAAAGAGCCTTTTCAGGGGTGGCACCTCAATGTTGGAACAGCCTTCCTAGAGATGTTTGCCTGGCACCATCCCTGTGATCTCATCAGCATCAGGTGAAGACCTTTCTGTTCATCCAGGCCTCTTAAATAACTCCGGTCATCTGGGCCTCTTAGTTTTAAAATCTGTGTGTTTAATTCTGGCATGCTGCAAGTTTTGCTTTGTCGTCATATTTTATGTTGCTTTGGATTATGCAGTTTTATTCTCCATTTTGTATCTGAATTGTTTTTATGGTGTGTTCTTTAATTGCAAACCTCCAGGGAAACTCAAAATGGGAACTGAAAGACCTACCTCACAGGACTGTTGCAAATGTGAACAACAGGCCTGTGAGGTTAGGTTGCTCAATTCTCATAGAGACTGAAAAGCAATTTGCAAATTAAAAGAGGCTGTATCAGTGATAAATAGTCATTGCATTACTGCTCACCCTCTTTAGAGATCATATTCTTTGTGTAAATAGAGCTGTCTTTGGAATACATCCTGGTATTTTCTGCGCGCGTGCGCACGCACACATACACATACACACCATTTGCTTCCCAAAACTCCCCCCACCATTGTGGGGAATGGGGGTTAAAAAAAGTCAAAAGACTCCAGTGGCATCGGGTGGAGGCTTTTTTTAAACACCCGAGGGGGGAGGTGGAAAGTTTAATCCTCTCTTCCTGGTGCACAGCGGTCCCAATCCGACAGGGCTGCGTACACTTACTCTAGAATAAAAGTAAGATCAGCTTCAGCTACACAATTAACCTAGTTTGGTTTTTAGCCATTGCTTTCAACCTAGAACTTTATACCTACAAAGGAAGTGCTTTACAACCAAGCAATAAAGCCCTTCTGGAATGAACCATGGATGTTTTTGGAGTAAAAGAATGACAGCACTGTGTTGTTTTGTTTTTTAAAAAACTGGAGATGCCAGGAAATGAACTTGGGACTTTCTACTCTTACCACTGAACGACAACTCGCTCCCCTAAGGCAGCTGAATCAGTAGCAAATGTTAGCTCATTATTGACCAATACCACCGATCCGTTGTGTAAGACAAAAGGCGGGGAGAAGATCAGGTGTGAAGGCTCCTGTACCATTGCATCATCGGGAACAAACTTCTCACCAGTGCAGCAAAATCCCAAGGATGTTACAATTGGTGCAATTACTTAGGACACTGCAAACACATTGGCACAGTCTGAGGCTTCACCCAAGTGAAAGGATACAAGACAGAGAATTTAAATATTGTTTTAGGTCACTCCACAGGTGTCTTCCCAAGTCTGGGATATTCTGATATTCCTCCAGAAATGTGATGGATCTCGCCCGCCCTCCAACCTCCAATTGCAAAGCACATTCGTATCTAAAAGGTCAGAAGTCAAGACAAAGACAGACTCCAGGAATCCAGAGCCTCTGTCAAGACGATTAGCTGGTACAAAGCTAAGAGAAAGAACACCAAGGAAGATGACACATAGAGCAGAACGTCTGGGCTGGGTACTGCAGAACAGAAACAGGAGGAGGGAACAGAGAACCCAACAAAACAGGATAATGGAGATACAGCAGACAGTCTGCACCACTATCAACCTTCGTATACTGTCACATCTACTTTCTACATCTTATCAGGACAATGTAGGACTGGGGGTAGTTCAGACATACCACCCAACCCTCCTCCTTCCTCTGCTCATGTGAGGCCATTTCCTCCCTTCCTCTCCTCGGTTAAGGTAAACATAATTTGCTGTTTTGTTCCCCAAAAGGGCAAACTACAGTTTGAGCTTGGCATGCAAACAAGGACAGAAGACCACATGTCCGCAGTTTTCCAGAGAAATGCAAACCACTGTTTGCCAGTGAAGACAAAACGGCAATTCTAGTTTGCCTCAACCCAGAAAACGGAGAGAATTACATGGGCCTCATTAGGGCTATCGCCTCATTACCTAAGGCTCCAAGTCTCATTTTCAGAGGGTAATGGGTATTCCAACCATACCAAAATGTCCAGAGTTAACAAGATGTCCATCTTCCACTTGTGGTCCCCCTGGGTCACATAGACTGTAGGAGAAAGTTCAGACTGTGAGCCTGCAAGTATGAACTCAGCCTCAGAATCAAATATTGCAAAAATGGCAGGCATTACATGATAGGAACATAAGAGCATAAGAAGAGCAGTGCTGGATCAGACGAAGGGTCCATCTAGTCCAGCATTCTGTTCACACGGTGGCCAACCAGCTGCCCACAGGAAACCCACATGCGGGTCAGGAGTGCAACAGCACCTCCCCCACCCATGTTCCCCAGCAAGTGGTATACATAGGCATTCTACCTCTGACACTGGAGGTAGCACATAGCCATCAGAACTAGTAGCCATTGATAGCCTTATCCACCATGAATTCGTTCAACCCGCTTTTAAAGCCATCCAAATTGGTGGCCATCACTATGTCTTGTCACGGCAGATTCCAGTTTAACTATGCCATGTGTGAAGAAGTTCTTCCTTTTGTCAGTCCTGAATCTCCCACTAATCAGCTTCTGGGAAGACCCCATTGGGAGAGAGATGATGTCACATAAGATGCGCATTTACAAGAAGTGGAGAGTAATGTATTAATAGATCAGCTGAGATGAGCTTACCACAAAAGGGAAAAGTCCACAAAGTGAGTTAGTGCTAGACTGGAAACACCTGGACTAAATTGCTCAAGAAGTATACTGAGACCCATAAACATAGGAGACTTTTTTCCTCCCATCCCCAAACAAAAGACCACCCAAGTTTAAAAAGCAGTTGGAGGCAGGGGAGACTACACCAAATTTCCAGGGTCCAATCATCTCACTCTCCCCATTCTTCATGGAAGAGAATCATTTAAGCTCCAGTGAGCAAAACAAGGCCAAAGCTTCCTCCTAACACTGGAGCTGCAGAGAGGGAGGATCAGCCCCACCCCTTCCCCAGCCCCAAACATGGGAGAAAGCCCATCTCTGCAACACCCAGATTGCTGGAGCTCCAACCACCTCATAGAGGCAGAAAAACGCAGCACAGTTCTGCCATGCCTGAGCTGGAAGGGAAGAGCAGACAGAAATGGGTTTTGTCCCCAATTACGATGTAGTTATCCCGGAAAACTCTGAACTGGAATTTTTTTCCTATGCAAAGTAGGTTAATTTCCATAAGCTAATTTGCATCCAAATATTTCCAGTTCCCATAGTAACATTTTCTGATGCCCTAGAGCAACCTTCCTCATCCTGGTGCCTTCAAAGGTGTTTTGGACTACAACTCCCAGCATTCCTAGCCATAAGGCCATGCTGGCTGGGGTTGATGGGATCCAAAACATTTGGAAGTCACTGGGTTGGGGAACGCTACCCTAGAGAGTGATCTAATTTAGCCAGTTTGTTTTACTTGTATTTCATAAACAGCAACGCTAGAAAAACCACCCCATGTTAATTTTGTACAAATCTGAAGACAACAGCATGTACCCCCCCCTTGTTGTTGTTGTTGTTGTTCAGTCGTTCAGTCGTGTCCGACTCTTCATGACCCCATGGACCATAGCACGCCAGGCCTTCCTGTCCTGCGCACTCTCCCGGAGTGTGCTCAGGTTCATATTCATTGCATCGGTGATGCTATCTAGCCATCTCATCCTCTGCCGTCCCCTTCTCCTTTTGCCTTCAGTCTTTCCCAGCATCAGGGTCTTTTCCAGAGAGTTTTCTCTTCGCATTAGGTGGCCAAAATATTGGAGCTTCAGCTTCAGTATCTGTCCTTCCAATGAGCACTCAGGGTTGATTTCCTTTAGGATGGACTGATTTGACCTCCTTGCAGTCCAAGGGACTCCTAAGAGTCTTCTCCAACACCACAGTTCGAAAGCATCCATTCTTCGGCGCTCAGCCTTCCTTATAGTCCAGCTCTCACAGCCATACATTACTATTGGGAAAACCCTAGCTTTGATTAGACGGACCTTTGTTGGCAAGGTGATGTCTCTGCTTCTTACTATGCTGTCTAGGTTGGCCATAGCTTTCCTCCCAAGGAGCAAGCGTCTTTTAATTTCATGGCTACAGTCACCGTCTGCGGTGATCTTGGAGCCCAAGAAAGTAAAATCTGTCACTGCTTCCATTTCTTCCCCTTCTATATGCCAGGAAGTGATAGGGCCAGATGCCATGATCTTAGTTTTTTTAATGTTGAGTTTCAAACCAGCTTTTGCACTCTCCTCTTTCACCCTCAACAAGAGGCTCTTGAAATCCTCTTCACTTTCTGCCATTAGGGTGGTATCGTCTGCATATCGGAGGTTGTTGATAATTCTCCCAGCAATCTTAATTCCGACCTCTGATTCATCCAACCCGGCATTTCTCATGATGTACTCTGCATATAAGTTAAATAAGCAGGGTGACAATATGCAGCCTTGTCATACTCCTTCCCCAATTTTGAACCACTCGGTTGTTCCATGTCTGGTTCTTACTGTTGCTTCTTGACCCTCGTACAGGTTTCTTAGGAGACAGGTAAGGTGCTCTGGTACTCCCATCACTTTAAGAATTTGCCACAGTTTGTTGTGATCCACACAATCAAAGGCTTTAGCGTAGTCAATGAAGCAGAAATAGACGTTTTTCTGGAATTCCCTTGCTTTCTCCATGATCCAGTGCATGTTGGCAATTTGATCTCTAGTTCCTCTGCCTCTTCGGAACCCAGCTTCTACTTCTGGTAGTTCTCGGTTCACATACTGCTGAAGCCTAGCTTGTAGGATTTTGAGCATCACCTTGCTGGCATGTGAAATGAGCGCAATTGTGCGGTAGTTTGAACACTCTTTGGCATTGCCCTTCTTTGGCATTGGAATGTAAACTGACCTTTTCCAGTCTTGCGGCCATTGCTGAGTGTTCCAAATTTGTTGGCATATTGAATGCAGCACTTCAACAGCATCATCTTTTAGGATTTTAAATAGCTCAGCTGGAATAACAACAACTGAAAACTGAAAATTGAAACAACCCGAAGAACTGTGCATGATATACCAACAACCACTCATCTATAACTCTGAAAGGGCCATGCTTGCTTAATATTTTATTTGCAGTTGGCATCTCACTCATTGTTACTAAGGAACATATGAAACGGGGGGGGGGGGGAATCCATTGAAAAATAAAGCACTAGAAAAATCTCCCGTGGAAAATATTCTACCCCACATCACTGCTCCTGATGTCATGCTGCATTTCAAAGAAGCTGCAGGACATCCAGCCCCAACCTGGACTGTTGCTCATTGGTAGAGCCCCTGCTCTGCATGCAGAAAGCCCCAGGTTTGATCCTTGACACCCCCAGGTAGGGCAGGGGAAAAAAGTCCCACCTGAAACCCTGGAGAGTGGCTGCCAGTCAGTGTCAACAATACTGGGCTAGATGGACCGATGCGCCGACTCAGTATAAGACAGCTTCTGATGTTCCTGGTACCTACCTGCTGTGTTGGACTACAACTCCCATCATTCCCACTTTGACTGCCAATAGGCCTGTTAGCTGGGGATGATGGAAGCTGTATCCAGTGGTGACGCAGAGCCAGGGCTCACAGGGAAGCAGCACCAGCACTTTTTTTGGGGGGGGCAGGGATTTCCCAAACAGCAATATATGGTTCTCTGTTGTAATGCAAAATGTTTTGGGGTGGCTGGATCTTGAACGGGCAATTAAGCCCCATTAGCTTTACAAAAGCCCTGCTCTGGGTGGAGATAAAAGAGCTAGAATTGGTTTGTTGATATGGATCTACACAGCTGCCTGCATGTTTGGAGGGGGGGGGAGGGGCACTACAGGGAATGGCATGGCAACATTTACCACTACACTGGCTGTCGCCCAACTGATCTGGAGGGCACAAGGCTGGGGAAGGTGGCAGCTGAGAATATTGGGCTGGATACGGGGGTGGGCAACTTGTGGCCCTCTAGATGTTTTGCCCTACAACTGCCATCAGCCCTAGCCAGCATAGCCCGTGGTGAGGGATGATGGGAGTTGTAGGCCAAAGCAGGGCCACAAGTTGCCCGCGCCTGGGCTAGAAGGACCAACCCTTTGGCTCAGTCCAATGAAGCATCCGAGGTCAACATCGCCGCACATGAGCTGTTCCAACTTCTCTTACTCAATGCTCCCACTTCCTACTTTGCTCTTCTTCTCTTTTTAAAGATGCACCCCTGTCACCCATGAAAGGCCACCCATACACTTGCCCCAAAGGCAATGCTCACGCCAGGCCGCGGGAACTCAAGCCTGCACTCCCAACCCAGAGTTCCTTGAACAAGATTAAATTCCCTAGCCAGCAAAACGGAAAGAACGGGCTGCATTGTTCCTATCTGCATTAGCCAAGAGATCTTTGCCACTAACGCACTCTCCGATCTGCAGGGGGAGGCTCCTCTTGCCGTGCGCGCTTCCTCGAAGTGCTACTAATCCAACAGTGCCCAAGCTCCCTATGCAACACCGTTGGCACACTGCCAGATGCGTCAATAGCTTTTTGCAGAACGCTTACATCAGGGACGTCCAAACAAAGGAAGACACCGCCTTCTCCTCGCTCCCCCCACCACTCCTAGCTCAGAGAAGTTATGGGAGATTTCACCTGTTGGATGTCTGCCTGTCACACAGCTGGGAGAGGCACAAAAAACTTGCTGCGGTTTGGAAACACTACCAACTTGTGCTATTCCCTTTTCAACAGTAGTACTCAGTCATGTATAGATCCTGAACTGATACCTATGTGTAGGGACGGGGAAGAGCAGTCAGATGTCAGCTCCCCATTCCTGCTGGTTGATTCCATGATGGGCAGAAACCCAACAGCAAAAGGGTGTGTTGCCTGTGAAGGCGCCCCCATGAGGCACTACTCAGTTAATCATAGGATCACAGAATAGTAGGTGCATCCAGATGAATCACAGTGATTACTTCTGGATGAATCAGAGGTCGGAATTAAGATTGCCAGGAGAATTATCAACAACCTCCGATATGCAGACGATACCACCCTGATGGCAGAAAGCGAAGAGGATCTAAAGAGCCTCTTGCTGAGGGTGAAAGAGGAGAGTGCAAAAGCTGGTTTGAAACTCAACATTAAAAAAACTAAGATCATGGCATCTGGCCCCATCACTTCCTGGCATATAGAAGGGGAAGAAATGGAAGCTGTGACAGATTTTATTTTCTTGGGCTCCAAGATCACTGCAGATGGTGAATGTAGCCATGAAATTAAAAGACGCTTGCTCCTTGGGAGGAAAGCTATGGCAAACCTAGACAGCATAGTAAGAAGCAGATACAACACCTTGCCGACAAAGGTCCGTCTAATCAAAGCTATGGTTTTCCCAGTAGTAATGTATGGCTGTGAGAGCTGGACTATAAGGAAGGCTGAGCGCCGAAGAATTGATGCTTTCGAACTGTGGTGCTGGAGAAGACTCTTACGAGTGCCCTGGACTGCAAGGAGGTCAAATCAGTCCATCCTAAAGGAAATCAACCCTGAGTGCTCATTGGAAGGACAGATACTGAAGCTGAAGCTCAAATATTTTGGCCACCTAATGCGAAGTGAAAACTCTCTGGAAAAGACCTTGATGCTGGGAAAGATTGACGGCAAAAGGAGAAGGGGACGGCAGAGGATGAGATGGCTAGATAGCATCACTGATGAAATGAATATGAACTTGAGCACGCTCCGGGGGAGAGCACAGGACAGGAAGGCCTGGCATGCTATGGTCCACGGTGTCACGAAGAGTCAGACATGACTGAACGACTGAACAACAAAATCTTAACCCCTCACATCCCCAAAGTCTTCTGGACTTTCGAAGAGGGAGGACAAAAGAAGCCAGAACACAGGAATGTGGGAGAGGATGGCCAAATAAAAACACAAGAGGGAGAATATGTCAACTGAGTTGTTGTAGTAAAGAGCAAAGGCAAAAAAAGAAGGAGTTGGGGGCAAGAAAGCTAATGACTGTGCACACTGTTCATCTTGCATTAGTCAGCAGGGCACAGGGGAGAGCAAACAGCTGGGCTTTGTACAATTCAGGATTATGACTCAAGAGGTTTCTCTCTCTCACACACACACACACACACACACACACACTTTTCATTGCCTGTGATTCACTTTGTGAAATTGGATTAGGAATTTCAGCAGTCACAGCACTGATCCAGCAGGATGCAGCCTCTAATCTTTTCAAGCTCTCTCCAGCAGCGGAAGGCCTGGCATTGCCATTTGATGGAGTCACCCTCCAGTGAAGCCCAGCTTTGCTAGGGATTTACTTACACAAACAGAGCCGCCTTGTTCATTCCCTTCTCCCAGCCTTGCCTCCAATCCAGGCCCTGGTCAGCCATCAGCAAACAAGCGGTCATGTGGCCGTCAGTCACCCCTCATCCACAAAAATACTGAGAAACCCGTGGGATCCCATGTGACTGACCTTTCATAGCTCTGGCATAGGAGGCAAACACATGCTCCCCCTTTCAACACACACACACACACACACACACATATATATGTGCCCCAACCTCTTCAGCAAGTGAGATCATGTTCGCATGAAGAGAAGGCTATTAATAGCGCAGGAGAGGCTAGCAATTATTTCATGGGAAAGAAGAGGCTGACAGAAGGTGACTGTAAGCCAGGCGTGGATGCTATTTTACAGGAAATGTCAGAAATGCTTCCCAGCCCAGCTGAAGAGGGTTTTTTTCGGAAAGAAGAGCCAAGGCTAAAAAGCCAGACTGGCCGTCTTCATCATTTTGCAACATGCATTCTATCTGCAATTACCTGATCCATATGCAGGCTTGGAAATGGCCGCCAGGTGACCAGGTGTCTATCCATGCCAGGGCTGAGAGCTCTCTGGGCTAGAGCAAGCAGACAGAGGAGGCAAGGTGAGAAAAGTTTACCCACACAGGTAAAGTCAACAGCCTTGCCTCTCCCCCATCACACACACACACTTTGCCATGGGAAGGAGAAAGCAACAGCGACACGCTCCATCTATAGGGTGACAACATGGAGGCTATAGAGGGAGGCACTGCTTCTTCCTCTCAGACCAAGGTACAAGGTGGAATAGAGATTTTGTAGCGCAGCAGCATCTAGGCCAGCGTTCCCCAACTTGGGCCTCTCCACAGGATCTGGATTTCAACTCCCATCAGCCTCAGCCAGCATAGTCCGGGATGATGGGGGCTGTAGACCAAACCATCTAGATGGACTCAGGCTGCGGAAGGCCAGCCTAGGCTGCCTAGTGCCATACGTTCAATCAGGGTGCAGACCCCCTTTCAGCCCGAGGGTCGACTTCCATTTTGGGGGCTGCCTTCCAATGGTGGGCAGGGCCAAAGGCAAACAGGGCGGGGCCAGCATATGTTAGCTTTAAGCTCTTGCTGCCAGGCTCAGGAGAGGCATTTCAACGGTTTCGAATGGGGGGGGGGACCTTCACAAAGCCAAGAAGCCATCAAACGATCAGTGGTATGGGGAAAGGGGGGAGCTAGAGGAACAGGGCGTGGCCATGCAAAGAGCATGAGAGAGCCAGATTGCCACCCCAGGAGGGCCAGATTGGGACCCCGGGCCTGGGTTTCTGAGAGTGCCCAGCAGCTCCCCGGAGCGCAGCTCACCCAACGCCACAATCACTGAGAGGCTTAGCGCCGGAGGCAGCAGCTGCTGACCTTCCACTCACTCTGAGGGGTCCTTTGTGAGAGCACAGCACCGGTAGGGAGAGGGACCTGGAGGCTGCCTCTGATGCTGTGTGCCAATGCCTTGCTCTCACGAAGGAGACCTCAGAGCAAGACATTGGGAAGGCGGGTGGAGATGGCTGGCAGGAAGGAAAGGGGAAGTGGGGAGTGGCAGAAGCAGCTAACGCTCCTCTATCCGCCCCCACAATGAAGGCCTGAGATCCACCTCTCCCCCCCATGCAGAAACTCTCCATCTTCTCCCACCAACACCACAGCTGCGGTGGCACTCCCCCTCCTCCTCGCACTCCTTTTCCCCACACATGGCGGTGGCACCTCTCGTGCCCCTCTCCCCCCTCCCCCACACAGCAGCAGGTCACGCTCCTCTTCCCCTTCCCCTCACGCCCAATGGAGGGGACAGGAGGTCTTGCAGCAGACTCGCTAGGCAGGAGGGCATTCCACAAGGTGGGTGCCACTGTGGAGAAGCCCCACTGTTAGGCTGCTCCCAGATGGCAATCTGCAGGTCATGGTCGAATCAGCATAGCTTCCTCCAATGGTCTTAGTAATCACACAGGTCTATATCAAGGAAGGCGATCCACCAGGTAACCTGGTCCCAAGTTATTCCAGGGGTTTACATGCCAACAACAAGACCTTGAACTTGGCTCAGTAGCTGACATGTAGCCAGCACAGTTGCTTCAACACCAATATAATATGTGCACGACCAGGCACCCCACTCAGCCTCCTGAATGCCACACTCCATACCAGCTGCAGTTTGTGGACCAAGCTTCCAGACCTCCCAGGTCTTAAGAAATGTCAGCCAGCCTATTGTCTATAAATGTGAAGAAAGCACACAGCAAAAGGTCTTCCCTGCCACCGCCAGAAAAGGAGCAATGTCCGTATCGGGGAGATTAGAAAGCATGCACGCCTCAGTGATTGCATACTGAGCCCTAAGCAACATTCACACCAAATAGAACTGAAAACACTGAAGGGGGGGGGGCGAAATTGGGGTTGTGCCCACGAACACGGCCCCATCTTCAATGAGTTGCAAGTGTCCTATGCACAGGAGCCTATGTGCTTAAACCCAAGCCCTAGGTGCAATCACTACCCTAAAAAAACGGAAAGGCATGCATCATGCATAAGCTCCTGGGCAGTGGAGAGGACAACTTGAATGTGTAGAGATGACAGGCAGAACCAGATGAGGGGATCCTTATCCCTCCCTTCCAGGTGTTAATTTCATTGCAAAATGGAGATCTACACAGGGATCAAAATTCTACATCTAGAAGGTGAAAATAACACCCACCGTCAGCACCATGCCAGGAAATGCAACCCCAGCTGCCCTAACCTCACCCAACACTCTTAATTATGGGCAACAGAATTCTATTCCAAATTTACTTTAGAAGCAAGGCAAGAGGTAAAAATGCTGCTAATCTTCTACAAATCCACTCCATATTTCCAAACCTGTCCTCAATCTAACAAAGGGAATATATGGCTAACTTGGGAGAATGATGGTTCCAAGCGAGACTAAGACCTGAAAAGCATGCTAGTTGCTCAAAAATGATGTATTAATCAGGTGGACCAAAGAAAGCATTTTCAACTGGTGATTCCGGCTAATTTCCTAACTGCTCCCATTTAGAAACTTAATTAGGCAATTAATTGATCAAGTAGTAAAGTACATCAGAATCTCAATGCAATTAGATATACTTGTTATTCATTGCCTTACACTGGTGGTAAGTTAATTTTGGTGATTGTTATAAGGATTCTAATATTGTTAAGCTTCAGTCTGTAATACATTATTTGATTAAACTGGTCCAATTGCATCACAAACGCTAAATGCAAACAAACCAACTCCGACTGAAACTTTCCCTCTAGTGCAAGATACCACCACCTATAAACTCTCCACAAATGAAGAGCTACTGCAGTATAGAGGCTAAGGGTGCACTTTGATGCACGTTTAGACAGAAAAAAGCATGGCTGGGGAATGCTGGGCGTTATAGACTGATCTTAAACCAAGACGCCCTCATTACAAACAACAGACTCATTAACAGCCTAGCAAGCTACTATCGCAATATGGAGATAATGGTGACTTACCTTACAGGATTGTTGTAAGGTTCACTACGATATAGATGCAAAGTGTTTTGAACACTGAAAAGTGCTGTACAATTGCTTATTAACAACTTATGCAATCCAGACACGGTGGCCACATTTACACCTCCTGCTAAACCATGGTTTAGTGCAACATGCATGAACAGGAAGGAGACACAGCAAGTTTTGGTTTCATGAGCTGGGTCCCCCTCCCATCTCCTCCCCGCACGCAACCAGGAGGACAACTTTGGCAGTGTCTGCTTGCACTTTCCCTTAAAGCTGGTTTGTTCTGTCATCAGGATTCATTTGAACAAACCAGCTTCAAAATCCATGGCTTGAAAATGGCTTGTTTTGAAACTGATCAGTTATTGTTAAACCACAACCTCAGGTCTGGAATACACAGCAAGCCAGCTTTAAGGGAAACTGAAGTTGCTCAAGTCTACCTCCAGGACGAACAGGAGGAGGAGAGGGGAAGAAGGGAAATGAATTACCCACTCTCAGGGTTACTTGGCCTCTGGGAAGATTCCTTCCCATATACAAAAGGGTCAGACCGAAGCTGGTGATTCAGATGACCGCAGGTATTGGATGGCAGTAAATTCTCCTAAGGTATTGTATTTCCCTAAAGGTATACATTTGATCAATAAAAAAATTACGTGGTGTATTTTTTTATCTTGTTTACTAAGCGTGCCAGTATGGTATAGTGGTTAGAGTGTTGGATTGAGACCTGGGCAACCTGGGGTCTAGTCCTCACTCAGCCATGAAGCTCACTGAGTGACTTGGGGTCAGTTACTGACTTTCAGCCTAACCCAGCTCACAGGGTTGTTGTGAAGATTAAAAGGAGAGGAGGAGGATCCTGTATGCCGCCTTGGAGGAAAGAAGAAATATAATGTAATAAATGTTTTAAAAGCAAATACACTAAATCAGATCCAAATCCATTTAAGGCATCAGAAAAATGTATTGGAAAACTCACATCACTGGGAAGGACTCAGAGATCTGAAAAGCACTTGTAACATCAAAGAACCTTGCAGACAGAGCTACAAAAATTACTAGTCCACAGGCACTCACCTGCGAGACAGGAAAATATTAAGCGGATTCACAAACATTTTCCTTGCTCATCTCCTGGAGATGATTCATACCACAGAGAACTAGGTGACTGGCTATGTACAACCCTGACTTAAGGGAAATGGATACACTTTATTTCTTCCCTACAGACCATCCGCAAGTAGCAAAAAAAAAAGTCACTCAATATTTCCAGGCTGGGGCATGCATTATTAATGCTGCTATTAAATTATTAAAACCCGCTATTCATATATGTATGTGCATCGTTTAGCAGCATTATGATATCCATGATTAATGGAAAGTTGCTTTGTCCAGAGCAATCTTTAATTCATGCTCATAGGCAGACTTTTGAGGATGAAAATTAGGAAAAAGCCATTAGCCCTTAAACCTGTGCCCCACTACCATGCTTTTAGTGAACTGGTATGAATCCTACTGTTGCGTTGCAATGCAACACAGCTTAGTTAAGGATGGGTGAAAGACTGGTGGTTGAGGTCATAATGCAGCAGTCTAGCCATTCCCCTTTGTCTGATTAGAGCCCCCCCGCCCATGCTTTCACTTAGGTAACCAAACTGGCACCATCCAATGCAAGAGAGAGAGGCATAAGCAGACTCAGAGTAACCCAAAATACCCGCAAAATAATTACAAGAAAAACCTAACGGAAGGACCTGAACGAACAGTCCCATAAGAAATCAATGGCACAGAATGTTGAGAAACAGAGTTGGGGGGACAGGGGACTGAAATGGAGTGGCTAGAAAGGGAAGAGGGAGAGAGAGACAAATAATGGGCTCAAGTGACAGGAAGCCAGATTCTGGCTGAACATTAGGAAAAACTTCCTGTTAAAGCAATACGACAATGGAACCAATGACCTTGGGAGGTGGTGGGCTCTCCCCCCCAGAGGCATTCAAGACGAGGCTGGACAGCCACCTGTCAGGGATGCTCTGACTTGGATTCCTGCACTGAGCAGGGGGTTGGACTCAATGGCCTTGTAGGCCCCTTCCAACCCTACTATTCTATGATTCTATGAGACACACACAAACACATAGATATAAAAAGGGGAAGAAAAAAGAACCCTTCCCCGACATGCTAGTTTTCTGTTTCGGTGTGCAGGAATTTCTCTTCCCTGCAGGCAGTGGGGATAGGAGAACATTCAGTCACATGAGCCCCCATCCACAATCTGAGATGGTACAGCCCAGATACAGGTTGCCCAGCTCAGTGAGAAATAAGCTGTAAACTCTCTGGAGAAGTCTTCCCCAACCTGTTGCCCTCCAGAAGTGTTGGACTACTGTTCCCAGCATCTTCCAGTCAGGCATACTGCAAGTGGTAGTCCAACATATCTGGAGGGAACATAAAACATAGGCATCCTGCCCCTGATACTGGAGGTAGCATAAAACAATCAGGACTAGTAGCCTTATCCTCCATGAATTTATCTAAGCCCCTTTTAAAGCCATCCAAATTGGTGGCCATCACTACGCCTGGTGCTAGCAAACTCCATAGTGTAACTATGTGCTGTGTGAAGAAGTATTCGCTTTTATCTGTCCTGCATCTCTCACCAGTCAGCTTCATGGGATGACTCTGGGTTCTAGTGTTATGGGAGAGGGAGAAAAATGTCTCCCTATCCACATTCTCCACACCATGCATAGTCTTGTACACCTCTTTGCATAATTATAACTATTAAATCACATCACATTTATATTCCACCTTTCCTTTAAGGAGCTCAAGGCAGTGTAGATGGTTCTACCCCTGTTTTATCCTCACAACAACCCTGTGAGGTAGATTAGGCTGAGAGAGATTGGGAGGGGGGTGTTACCCAGTGAGCTTCATGGCTGAGCAGGGATTTGCACCTTTGCTGAATTGATGTCTGAATCTCATGTGGTGGACTTTTTTCATTCTTTTTTGCTTTGTGATTTGTTGTGCTAATGTGTTGGCTTTTGATGTTTTAATGCTACCTTATGTGTTATATATTGTAAGCTGCCCTGAAGGGTTGGGTTTTTTGGAACAGGATAGGAATTCTAAAAATAAAGTATTTCTTTTTAATGGTATGTGAGTTCCACAATATCACATCTGCAAACTTGGTGGCTTTATGCATATGTGTGTGTGCACGTGTGTGTGTGTATGTTTTTGGGGGCAGCGGCAGAACACCTTGTGAGAGGAAAATGTTCTCCTCAGTGTTTCTTAATGTTTGTTTTTGTGTCAGTTTTATCTTCTTGCATTGAGCTTGACCTTTTTGGCTTAATGTAGCAGAAGAGGAGAAAGGTGTGGTTGACAGGTGATGGCATAATACAGACATGTGGGAGGCTGTGCAGGTGCACAATCCCTTTACAGCATGGCTTGGCAACTTTGTGCCCTCAAGGTGCTTTGGACTACAGCTCCCATAAGCTCCCATAATGGTCAGTCATAGCCCATAACATCTGGAGGGCTCCAGGTTGCCTACCACTGCCTTAAAGCACACACAGTTCTGTGTGTGTGCCTGTCTGTGTCTTTGTGTCTGTGTATACGCTGGTATCCAATAGTCATCTACTACTCTATATTTACATTACTCTACAAGACAGACAAAAAGTGAGGAAACACCATTGCCGTTACCTACAGTTCCCAGCTAAACTCTCTCCAGTATATACCACAAGGATCAAGAGCAGCTTTCACCACCCTGTTGCTGGGGAACATGGGCAGGAGGGTGCTGCTGCATTCATGTCCTGCTTGTGGGTTTACTGTAGGCAACTGGTTGGCCACTGTGCGAACAGAATGCTGGACTCGGTGGACCCTTGGTCTGATCCAGCATGGCCCTCCTTACATTCTTATGTTCTTAAAGATAGCACTAAGAACATAAAGAAGAGCTGTACTGGATCAGACCACAGGCCTATCCAGTCCAGCATTCTGTTCCCACGGAGGCCAACTAGATGCCTATGCGAGGCCCACAAGCAGGACATGAGTGCAGTAGCATCCTCCCACTTCTTTCCCAGTAACTGGTATTAAGAGGCATGCTCAGGGGCATTGTTAGGACAGGGCCCACCTGGGCAGGGCCCCCAGATGTTGTTTGAGCTGTGCCCCAGATCTTTTGAGCTGTCCTAATTGCCCTTTTTTTTTTTTTTTACATTTTCTCACTGACATGCATTGGGAACCAAGAACGGCTGTAACTTTTTTAGTTTGTATGATAAATAAATAGAATTTCGGGGCTTGGTAGGCCCCACGCAGCTGGGTGAATGCCAAATTTCAGTCAGGTAGGTCCAGTGGCTTTTGTCACAAGTAAAATTTGCTATTTTCAAGAAAATGTGTCAAAGCAAAGAGCTATAATTTCTTTGTTCTTCCACATAAGTGTATGGAATTTGAAACCTCGTATCCCCCATGGAGCTGATGAAACCTGCTAAATTTCAGGCAGTTATGTGGAGTGACTTTTGTGCTAGTCATAGGTAAAGTTTGGTTTTTCAAAAAATGTGCCAAAGAAAAGAGCTATATATTTTTTTGTGCTTCCACATACTTGCATGGAATTTGGGGACCTGGCAGCCCCTACAGAGATGACTGAGCCTGCCAAAGTTCATATAGTTAGGTCCAGTGGCTTTTGCGCTAGCCACAGGTAAAATTTGCTTTTTCCATGAAAATCTGTCAAAGAGCTATAATTTTTTGTGTGCTTCCACATAAATTAATGGAATTTGGCGATCTGGCAGACCCTATGGAGCTGACTGAAACTACCAAATTTCAAACAGTTGGGTTTTTGCACTAGCCATGCATAAAGTTTCCTTTTCTCAAAGTCTAAAACAAAAAGTAAAAATTGTCAAGCCACCCAGGGGATTAGAGATCCTAATTAGGCGTTTAACGTGACCATTAGGAGGTCGCTATCCCTAATCTCTGGGGGGGGGGGGTAGGTGCAAAAACCCTCTCTCCCCCTACTTTTCTGCTTTTACATGTCCACTGTTGGGAGCTTACCTGCAATGAAATTTTGAAGAGGGAGAAGGAAGGGAAGGAAGAGCTCCATGTGAAATACTGGTATTTCACACCGCATCTGATTTTACTTCCCCAAACTGGAACCTTCAGATTCTGCAGAAGTTTAGTAGCTTCAGTACAGCAAAGGATCCAATCAGCTTCCACAAACTTCTTTCTCCCCCTCCACTTTAATTTCTCCTAAATAGCTGTAGGAATCAAATAATCCCAAAGGGAGGTTTAGGACTATGTGGCATCATGATCGAGAAACTGCTGGGGCTTTTAAATAGGTTCTACAGTTTTAAAAAAGCTAGGAAAAGCCCTCAGCCACCTCACCTCATAAAGTTCATTTAAGTACATGCAATCCTTGCAAACCCTCCACAGCCTCCTAAATTCCTCTGAAGTACCTCTCTGAAAGGAGCCACTTGGCTTAAGGAATTCTCTCTCCCTCCCACCCCCCCCCCCCCGTGCACATTTCCAATCACCATTCTTCTTTTCTTCTTCCCTCCCCTATCCTGTTATTTCCTTCTTTCTCTTCTTTATTCCACCCAGGGCATATCTTGGGGAATTCTTAAAGATAATTTTCTTCAATGGGCAAGAGAAGTTCTGGACTGTATTTGACTTTATACAAACAGACAAGAGGGTTGGTTTTTCTCCTTCTCCTCCCTCAAGTCGTTGAGAACAGTGGGTTCATATGGTTGCAGAGAAACAAATCTGGGGCTGTTTTGTTTGTCACTTGCCATTATCCAGCAACAGGAAGGGCTGTGGCTCAGTGGTAGAGCACATGCTTGGCATGCAGAAGGTCCCAGGTTCAATCCCCAGCATCTCCAGGGAGGGCTACGAAAGAATCCTGCCTGAAACTTTGGAGAGCTGCTGCTGCCAGTCAGTGTCAACAATTCTGGGCTAGATGGACCGAGGCCTGACTCAGTATAAGGCAGCTTCCTATGTTCCTATGAACAGAAAGCTTTAATTAAAAAATAGGAGTTTTGGGGGGGGGGGGTTTAGTGGAGGAGGGATAAATATTGCTACTTTACGCAATCCTATGTGTGCCTACTCAGACGTCCCATCACATTTAATGAGGCTTACCCTCAGGAAAGTGTGCATAGGGTTCCAGCACAAGTTAAAAGGGAGGTTTGCATCTTGATGTTCTCAATGTTTACCCAGAAATAAGTCCTGAGTTGTGAACAACTGGTACTGCAAGCTTACTACAATGCCTACCCAGTTCCGTCTAATGAACTGACTACCCTTTCAGCTCAGTCCTATGCATGTTTTGTCATTTGTGAGTTGGGGGGGGGGGGGTTGCATAAACTCTAGCTTCAGTGGTGAGGGAAAGGCACTTACTACGTGCTCAGCGTTTCTCCATAACTTAGCCCTAGTTTTGAAAACAGACTCATTGGCTGAATCCTGGTGAAGTCTTGGCACAAATGAAGTTATGGGGAGGAAGATACAACAACAGCTTGTGCATAACAAAGAGGAGGTAGAGAGGAGTCGCACAAAACAAGACATCTGTTTTTTATAAACAGTTGCTGGAAGACGGTAGGATGAGGAGTGATGGGTTGCATGGAGGGGAACAGAATTGGTAGGGGGAAAATGTAAGTGCTCAGTGGTGAAAGAAAAACATTCTGCACATGCTCAGAGGCACTCTATATTTAAGAACGTAAGAAGATCCGTGCTGCATCAGACCAAGGTTCATCACACAGTGGCCAACCAGATGCCCACAACCAGATGCCCACAAGCAGAACATGAGTGCAATAGCACCTTCCCACTTGCTGCTGACATTGGTAAGATGTAAATACATTCTAGCAATTCTAAATTTGCATGCATGTATATCCTTCAGAAACTTTGCAGGTTTCTTGCCTGGGGGACACCTCTAATGACCTGTGCATTTTCATACAAATTTACCCAAAAACTATTGGGAAGGGGTGAATGGAAGGGAAAGCAAATCACTCCCTCCCCCAAATTGGATTACTCCCCTTCCACAAGAACTGCTACACCTATCCTTCTGAAACTTTGCTGGTTTCTTACTTAGGGACAACTGTATGCTGTCTGTAATTTTCAGAACAATGGTCCACAAGGAACATAGGGAGGTAAGTATGTCCTCTTTTGGAGACCTCAAAATGTCAAGGCCAACCTTGCACCTTTGTGGCTTTCATTCTGAAATTTGGCAGACATGATCTCCTCTGATGGGGCAATGAATCCTGAATTTTTTATCCAATTCTTCCAAGGAATTAAAATGTTATTGGCAGTTCCCTTTAAAAGAAAATCAAAATATAAACCCTGCACCTCTTTTTCTGACATTGGGCAGGTGTAATCCCCTTCTAGGGGGCTACTACACCTGAAATTATCATCCAGTTCTGACCAAGAGTTTTTTTCTAATTTCTAAGCATAAAGACTCATTTTTCCAAACCTTGACTCAGGTTTGGTGCTGAGCCAGAAGAGAAGCAGGATGGCCAGATGAGAAGCAGGATGTTTTCCAAAATGCTGAATCGGGGTCTGAGTTGAAGTGGGGGGGGGGGTCAGTGCACACTTCTTATGTATGTATGTAATCTATACACACACACAAGCATACTGCATGCACATACCATACACACACACACACACACACACACACACGATGTGCACTTAGGTGTGTGTGTGTGTGTGTATACAAATTTGTGTTATGGGCCTGTGCCCCAGATCTTTTAAGAACCTAGCAACGCCCCGGGCATACTGCCTCTGATACTGGAGGTAACATATAGCCATCATCACTAGTTCGCCAATAGCCTTATTCTCTATGAAAGCATCAGAACAGTACTTAGTACAGGAAGTAACTGTATCACTGG
This sequence comes from Heloderma suspectum, assembly GCF_057233095.1. NCBI lineage: Eukaryota > Metazoa > Chordata > Lepidosauria > Squamata > Helodermatidae > Heloderma > Heloderma suspectum. The sequence goes on from NC_139461.1 coordinate 22,031,099, forward strand.
AGGTGTTAATTATTATCTTTGTAGCTAAGCTGATTTAGAGACGACAGTTCTACAAGTGGGACCTGTGACAAAACATATGTGGAGCCTAGTGTTGTATTTTGTTCTGAAGATCATTCATTTTAAGCCTTGTGACAGTTTCAGGATTGAGACTATGTTGTTTAAGTTGTTTAAGAAATGTAAGCCGCCTTGGGTTCCTTGCAAGAGGAAAAAAGGCAGGATATAAATGCAATAAATAAATAAGTTTCCTGTGTGATGAATGCTGATTTTAAGCAAACACGCTGAAATAAACTTCAAACTGATATCCCAGAAAACTAGATCTGCTTCCTAAGCTCTGCCCTGATCAAGGATGCCAACTAGTATATCCTCAGATGCTGATCTGTTCTTTGAGCAGCAGTTTTGGGGCCCCACAAGTGAATTTCTATACATAACATGACCTCTCCATGGGGGTGAGGCTATGCCAGCAACAGGCATCCTTTTTTGGCCATGGACGCATTTGGCAATTTAAGAAACTGTCCTGGACACGACCGCAAAGGAGCTTCCAAGGGGGGCATGGTGAAGGATAAACAACCTTCCCCAAAGTCTGAGTAGAAGGCAGGGGTGGGGTCTGAGCCCCAACACACAAAACAACTGCTTTGAACCCACCGTTTCCAGCACCAACAGCAACCGATTTCACAGCAGTCCCAGCTGCCGCTAAGAAAATGTGTTAATTTTTTTTAGAAGTGGGAGAAGTAGGGTAGCTTGGCCGGCACCAAGGAAGATGTCCGTTGGTCCATTGGTATCCTCAGGAACCATACTGCCTACCACTGGGCTATAGAATAAGAGCAGGGAGGGGTTCACATCTCTTGCCTGGTGACACTTCAGCGCTAATAAATCCTTAACCAATCATGGTGGTTGTAAATTTTACAATTTTAAACTCCTTTGTAAACTAACTGAACAACTCCTGACCAGTCTCAGCAGATCAGAGTTAAGAGCTATCTGGGAAGGATCAGAGGTGGCAATGTCAAGAAAGGGACCCTGAATCAAGACTCCACAAGGAGGATTTCACAGCACGCCAAAATCGTTGTCAAGATGTAGAGTAGGTCCAGAACAAAAGACTTTTGCCACTGAATCATTGTTTGTAAGGGCTGAATATTTGTCATTCCCCTTTGGAAATTCTTTTCTAATTCTTTTCATGATCACAGAACTATTTTAAGCCATATTAAAGACAAGACTTCAGGCTTTACTGCAATCCCCATTGTGAGACTTTTCCACATTGTGAATAAAGATTAAAACCAAATACACAAAACTGACTTTACAATGGGAGTGCCCATTATTGAGAAGCCCAGAATATCCTCTCCCAAGACATTGGTGTGCTTAATTTTCCGGCTCTACAGAAAGACAGTACAAGATTTGCAGTTGAGTAAGTCACAGAAGAGCAGTCTAAGCCTCCAACATCCAGCAGGGGTGAGGTTTACTGTAAAACTGAAGCTAGAGTGGAGGCAGTAGCTCAAGAGAACAGCAGCAATAGGTACTGCTCTGAATAGTAATTAGGGTTTGTTGCGTTTCAAACTTCTGGCTCTATCAGTTTCCTTGAAACTCTACGCTGCTTCTCCGCAGATCAGAATGGCATACAAAATAAAAATACTTCATTTAAACTGTATTTAAATATTGTGGTTTTAATGTTTTATATATTTTAAATTGTTTTATTGTGTGTTGTTTGGTTTTAATTTTTGTGAACCGCCCAGAGAGCTTCAGCTATTGGGCGGTATAGAAATTAAATAAATAAATAAATAAAATTAAACTACAGAAATAGTATAGAAACAACAGCAAAATAGGAGAAAGAAGGCACCGATGGATTACAGGCATTAGTAACCTCAAGACTGGATTACTGCAACACACTCTATGTGGGGCTGCCCTTGAGGCTGGTCCGGAAGCTGGAGCTAGTGCAGAATGCAGCAGCTTGGCTGTTGTCAGGAGCTGCCCCTTTTCAGCATGTAACTCCTTTGCTGAGGGAACTGCACTGGCTGCCTATTCGCTACAGGGCCAGGTTTAAAGTATTATTACTAGTGTACAAAGCCTTAAATACCTTGGGACCAGGATACCTGAGAGAGCACCTTCGTCTTTCCCAACTTGCCTGGTAACTGAGGTCATCAGAGGGCTTGCTCCTGGTGGTTCCACATGGACCTATGGCCTGGTTGGAGACCACCAGGAAAAGAGCCTTCAGCGTGGTGGCCCCCTTCCTGTGGAACTCCCTAACTTTGGAGGTCAAGCAGGCGTCAACATGGTGTTGCTTTTGGCGCCTCCTGAAGACACTGTTATTTCGAGAGTCCTTCCCTGAGTGACGAGCTGCAGTTTATTAAATTCAGAATCTGTTCTTTTAAAATGTTTTAATTGTTTTAATTATGGGGTTTATTCTTCTATCTTGTTGTTCAGTGCTCTATAATCTTTGATGTGGAGCAGTATATGAATATTGTAAATAAATAAATAAATAAAATTTCATGCCAAAGCACCTAGCACGTGAATTTGCCAATCCAAAAGCCAAACAAATATAAAGGAGAGCCTCTCCAAGCCAGGAAGGAAAGCTTTTGTGACTATTTATTATTACATTTCAATGCTGCACAATAGCCAAAGCTCTCTGGGTGGTTCACAAACATTAAAACCACAAAGTACAAAATAAGAACAGTATAAAATATAAAAGCTTAAAATTACAATATAAAAATGCAACTGGAATAAAACCTAGCAGCTATGGGCCCTCCCTCTCTCCCAACTAACACCAAAGGGGCTTCTGAGCAACATCTTGACCTGAGTGGGTGGGAGAAAAAACAGATCTGGATTAAACTCAAAAGAAGAGAAGCTGCAGAAGAGAAGAAAAAGAAACCAGCCAGCAGAGAACAGACCAGCCCAGATGGACAATAGATGCAGTGCGAACCTGAGTTCCATCGATATATTCTCATCCACCTGGGCAACTGAATCGAGCACCATCATGCTTTTTTCCTCTGCCCTCCCAATCGCTTTCCTTGTGTCTCAAGTCCTTTTAGACTGTGAGCCTGTGGGAAGGGGCTGTCTGATTGTTGATGCTTGTAATCTGCTGAGAGTCTTTTGACTGAAGAGCAGGACAGAAATGCTCTGAATCCATGAATGAATGACTGAATGAATGAATAATAAAGTACAGCTTTGGAATTCAAGGATGGGACGAGGGAGGAATACAAAATCCACAATTTTGCAAAACCTTTGTTAGGGCCAACCAAAATGCCACACATTCTCCAGAACTTTTCATCAGGCTGTGTGGTATATAAGAAACAGAAAAGATCCAAAATTACGTCAGATCATGCGGCCTTGAGGTCCAGTATATACGCTCGGTTTCAAAATAGAGATTGCAGCCTGAATGAGTCACTGGTAGGTTCTGCTCATCTCGGATTACACCTAGCTGTCTGAGTCAAAGAATGGCTGATGCCCCCATATCGCCTAGCCCAGGGGTATGCAACCTGGCTCTCTAGATGTTTTGCCCTTCAACTCCTATATATCCCAGCCAGCATGGCCAATGGCCCAGGATTATGAGAGTCCATAACATCTGGAGGGAACCAGGTTGCGTAGTAGTAGTATCTATTTCATTTCTATGCCACCCAATAACTGAGGTTCTCCAGGCAGTTCACAACAATTCACAAGATAAAATACAGGATAAGAATTTAAACACAGAAAATTTAAAATAATTTAAACAGCCAAAAAGCATTTCAATAAAATACTACACCTGTTCAGACAGCTAGTATAAATTCCCCATCATGTGCCATTAAATGCCAGGGAGTAGAGAACAGACTTAACTTTGTGCCAGTGTTGGCGCCAGGTGGGCCTCAGTGGGGAGATCATTCCATAATCGGGGGGCCACCACTGAAAGGGCTCTATCCTTTGTTGCCATCTTCTGAGCCTCCCTTGGAGGTGGCACTCAGAGGAAGCCCCCAGATGTTGATCAAAATGTCCAGGTAGGTTCAGGTTGGGAGAGGCGCTCCATCAGATATTGCAAGCCCAAGCTGTGTAAGGCTTTATACGTTAAAACTCACCCCTGACCTAGTCTGATGAAGAGTTCTGGAGAACTCAAAAAGTTGCACAGTATTTTGCAGCAGTCTGGTTGGTCCTAATAAAGATATCGCCTAACTGTGGATTCAGGACTTTTCCCCCTTGGATATTTTTTTCTTCATGGACCAGTGTGGCTATCTTTGTTTTTTTATGAGCATTACGGGAATATCTGTAAAGGCCTTGCTTGTAGCAGGAACAGTTCTCATTTGGGGAAAAATTGGTGTTGAGTCCTGATAACGGGGGGGAGCAACATCCAAGATACACAAGTTCCAGGCTTCAGAGCCTAAGGTCTGAGGAAGCGGTCCAGGACTGTGAACTCAGATCGCTGAGCCCCTAGGGAGACGGAACGGAACAGGGATGAGCAACAACAGTCACTGTGATTGGCAAGGCAGGAGGAGGCTTCTGGATTGGCCAAGGCCTGATATAAATACTGGCCTGGCCAACAGAGCAAAACCTCCAGCCTGCTTCACTCCAGGGACCTAGAGTTGGAGCACACATCCTGTAGGTCTGGTTCCTGGTACTTGCCACATCAGGGCCCCACAGCCCACCCTGACACATATACAGCTACATAGTTCAAAGTGTTGGCGGGGGGGGGGGGGAGAGAGAGAGAGAGAGAAGGGAAATACTGCTTGGACAACAGTGTGTTTTGAGCCACCTCTTACAATCTTGCTGGCTGCTCAGCAGAGATTACTGGAAAACCCAAAAGTGATCCCTGAAGGCAAAATACACACTTTTAAAACCAAAGCCAGGCTTCTGAGGGGAGAAGAAATGCAGCCAACTCCAGCCCTAGGAAGGCAACTGCAATGTGTATTTCTGTTGCTAGGCCAGGGAGTGAGGAGCGGGGGTGGGGGGGTGGGAGACCAACTCAACCACGGCTGGATTTACACACTGTGCAATAATTATTTAGCTAATCACAGGGCACTCTGTGCTTCTCAACCCAATGACTTATTATATTTGGCCGCTTCATCCTTCTAAACACAGCATGCCAGGCAAAGAGATACAAGATGAGGCAGGGGGAGCCGGGGGGAGGAGAAACTTGTGGCAAAAGCCAGTGAATGGCAACCTAGCATGTAATTACTTTGAACAGGAAAAATAACCTCCTCTCAGTAGGTTTTCCATTTTAAGATAGAACAAAATCACCACAAAAAGGGAGGGAGCCAGAGAAGGAAGGAGGCCACAAAATGTACCCTGTCCTCCTTTTACTTCTGTAATCTATAATATTTAAAGCAGAAGAGGGACATTGGTTAAAATCAAATGAACACTGCGAGTCAATGCGGGCTGAAAATTCTGCAGGGGGAAAAATGTGGCTATTGCAAACCCTTGTCACAATGTTCAAAAGCTACTGGATAGATTAGTGCAGCCTTCCCCAACCTGGTGCCCTCCAGATGTTTTGGCCTTCAACTCCCATCAGCCCTAGACAGCACGGCCAATGGTCAGGAATGCTGGAAGTTTTAGTCTAAAACATCTGTAGGGTGCCAGATTGGGAAAAGCTGGCGTGATGGGTAAAGGAGTAGTGCTGATTACTCAGAAGTAAGACCCACTGAACTCTGTGGGACTCCCTGCTGAGTAAATAGTGCATGGAATACCATTGTAAAGCCATGAGTTAGGTTCCAGGCTCAAATCTCGCTTCTACCGTGAACTCATCCAACGATTTTAGGCAAGTGCATCTCTTTTTGCCTCAACTCTCCATCTGCAATATGGAATTAATAATACCAAGCTGCCTCGCAGCGCTTCTGTGAGAATCACTAAGCTAATAATTTACGTGAAGAGCTTTGAGCATTGTAAAGTGTTGTATAAATGCTAAGCATTAAAACTGGGGGAGCAGGCAAGAACTCAAGACACAAGAGGAGCCAATACAATCTTCTCCTCTACAGAACTTAAGAATGGAAAGATGAAAAAGACGTAGCCACCCCAAAAACGTACTTTGAAGGCTCGGGCTGGAGCCAGAAAACACAATAATTATTTAACACTGCATGCTGCTTTTCCTAAACCACCAAGTCACCGCTGTAAGCTGCCCAACACCTGGGATTAAAAGGACAGGCCCGACGGCTGTTTAAGAGGATTACCTTTCAAGCAGGCTTGAGACTTGGAGCTTCCGACTAATGATGACTCTCCTGTTACATGGAGCTGTGTGTTTCATAAATTTAAAAAACTGTAAGTGTACACAGGGGCAAATGCAACAAACATGTGTTTGCAAGCCTGTGATCATACAGATATAATGATAAGAGAGCCAGGTTGGCTGCAGTTCCTTTGACTAATTCATACATGCTTCCAAATATGCTACCAAGCAGCCACTTGCCAGGGTAAATCATGGCTCCCAATGAGTACACCTGTAGGATACATGTGCTTGCAATCGCACAGTGGTTGAATTCACACTTTACTTTTGGGTGTACATCCCTTACCATTTCCAGCATGTAAAGCTGTGTTCTACCAAACATCCATGTGCAACAAACCGGGTTTTACTGCTTTATAATATGTGAACATTGGGGAAGGTTCTGTGTCACCATGGAGATGTTCTACAAAGTACAGTATCCTCATATCCAGAGACAACTCTTTAAAGCAATGGTAGGCAACCTGCTGCCCTCCATATCTTCTGAAGGTCGGCAGATCAGCAGTTCGAGACCCGAGTGCTGCGTGACGGAGTGAGCTCCCGTCTTCAGTCCCAGCTTCTGCCAACCTAGCAGTTCGAAAGCAAGAAATTGCAAGTAGATAAATAGGTACCGCCTCGGCGGGAAAGGTAACAGCGTTCCGTGCACCTCGGTGTTCAGTCATGCCAGCCACATGACCACGGAAGCGTCTTTGGACAGTGCTGGCTCTTCGGCTTAGAAATGGAGATGAGCACCGCACCCTAGAGTCGGACACGACTGGTTGGGGACACCTTTTTACCTTTACAACTCCCACAGGCCCAAGCCAGGACAGCCAACGGCCAGGGATTCTAGGAGCTGTAGTCCAAAATGTCTGGAAGACACCAGGTTGCCTACCCCTGTATTAAAGGAACCAAGCCTGAAGTAGAGAGCAGGTTTGAGAGACTGACAGCAAGACTTCCACCAGAAGCCCAAAGCTAGCATCAGAGGTCAGCAACGTTGGAGACCTGACAAGGCCCAAGAACCAGGAGGTGACCAAATGCCAGTCACTGAAGTTGCTCTGCTGGTCCTCTTTGCTACTACTGTCTGTTCACCCGCCCTTTCAATGCAAGCGACTAGTGAGACAAGAAAGGAAAGGAAGCAGTAACCTCTTCGTCTTTTGTTGTTTTCCAAGCAGTGCAGACTGGCCACAGAGGAAGAGACAAGCAAAGGGACATTAGCAACAGTGGGGGGGGGGGAGAGCGGTACACTCAAGCAGGAGGGCCTGAGAGCCCTCCAAAACCTGGCACTACAAAACTCCAAATTTGGATGCAGTGGCTGCAAACTCTCTATGGTTTAATCCACAAAGGTCATGGAGACCAACCAATCTATTGTTCTTGAGATAAGGGGCTCTGTGAGATTCAGGAACGTTAGTCTTAATTGCGCTGCAGTTAGAATTCCCCCCAGTTGGTATGAGAATCTATGTACATTGACCACACAATAAATTCATTCTGCCCCTCTCCAGTGATGTGGGGCAGAATTTTTTCCAGAGGTTTATTTCTCCATGGACTTTTTCCACTCCATTAGTTCATTAATAAAAATAAATGTATGCCAACTGCAAATACAATATCAAGCAAGCTTAGTAGTTTCAAAGTTGTAATTAATGTTTTTCAGGTGATTACTCTTAGCAAGTAGGTGAGAGAGTATATGTCACTGAAATACATATATATCTCAGAGTGAAATGGAACTAAGAGCTGGGCTCTGCTGAAATACAAGAGTCGTTGTCAACGTATTATGGACCGTTCTTTGGATTGCTAAAATTAATTTAGCAATTTCTCAACGGTTTTAAGTTGTAAACCGTTTTCAGTACCTTTCTTTTCCCCCTCAAATTTAAACAATGTAAGGGGAGTACAAGCAATTGTTTTTAAATTTTTAGAAGTATTCCAATAAAAATGTCTTAAATGTGATTTAAAAATATAACTTTTAAATCACATTAAGGGCACAATCCTATGCATGTTTAGACAGAAAAAAGTCTTACAACCCCCAGCATGCCCCAACCAGCATGGCTGGCTCGCGAATGCTGGGAGTTGTAGTACTTTTTTCTGTCTAAACATGCATAGGATTGTGCCCTAATTGCGTTTTTCATTTTTTTCCTCAAACAATTGTGACAATAATAATGTGGTGTATTGTGACCAAAAATTAACATGGGGTACTTTGTTAGCATACAAGTAAAATAAACGTGCTAAGTTAGATGTATCTAGGGCAGAGGTGGGTAACTTGTGGCTGTCCAGATCTATTGGCCTGTGGCTCACAACAGCAATAGCCAGTATAGCCAATGGTGAGGCATGGTGGTAGTTTGGGCCAAAATATCTGAAGCTGCCCTCCCCTGCTCAAGGGCATTAAATGCAAACTGACATTTTTTTCTATTCAAATGCACATATGCAAAGTAACCTTACTTGCACTGGAAAATTTCCAGTTCAAAATTTTCCAAAAAAACCCAAATCTCTGCCCCTCTCTGGCTATGGAAGGAAAAATCATACCCCATACTGCAATTTCCATTCAATTCTCGACAGCTGATGCTTCGGTAGCCAAAACAGCAACAGCCACGCACAAGAAGGAAGTATCAGCAATCCATCCCTCCTCCACCAGCCTGCTGCATAACAGTCATGGAGGAAGGGTCTTTCCTTCCTCCACAGCTAGCAGGGAAACCAAAGGGGCTGGCTAAATGGATCGGAGAAATCTGTTCCTCCTCTGCCAGACAGCTCGCCTCACTTCTTGGAATTTCTGGTCAGCTATGGCAACCAGGTGAGTTGTTAAATACAAGGCTGCTCAAACTCACCTACAGTCAAAGACTCAGTGGGACTGTACCACTGAAAACTGGAAAGAAGTATGAAAAAGATAAGGGCATTCCAAGAGTTATTTCCAGCAACACTTCAGCTAATGCAGAACAACCCAGGGTTGCCAGATAACCCCTAATTTTAAAGCAGCATGGAGATGGTGGCTCCACATAGTAGAACAGACCTTTCATTTCAGAACATCGCAGCCCCACAGTAATCAAGAGAACAGGCATGGTAGCTCCAGAGTGTACTTCACTTTGGAACACCTGACCTGGAAGCCCCATTTACTTGACATTAACAGGAAGATTAAGGTCTTGGCACCTGTAATGCCAGAGCACTTAACAGGAGTGGGAAAAATACATCTAGTCCACGGTTTAAGAACAGAGGCTTCAGAGCAAATGTGAGAAACTTTTAACTTCACAGATAACATGAGCAGTGGAAAGAATATAGCCACACCCTATTTCCTTTTCCACCCTGCCCCCTTAGGAAGAGGATTGGGGTTTCCATTGTTTTCTCTTGCCCACAGCCCTTCAAACAGTAAAGCTGCTAAATCTTCCAAGCAGTTGTTAATGGGCCAAAGCAAAAACACAGGCACAGGCACAACACAGGCCGTTCAATTTATTCAATGTTCAACTTAAATGACCTCCAAGATTCATGGTCTGAGGCTGCAGTGGGACTCATTTGACGCCAAACATTCCTGGAGGCAGCTGCCGCCAATGCTGCAAACAGGGGCTTGGAATGAGCACTCCTTCCCGACATGGAAACGGCCTCCATGGGCACCAGGGTTTCTTGGAAAAAAGCTGTTTGGTTGAAGCGAGCCAACAGTTTCACTTGCTCTCTGTCTCAATCCTGTTAAGGCAGAGAGGGCCAACAACAGATGCCTGCTGCACAGACACTGGAGAATGCATCTTCAAATTTCTAACGATTAAATGCCTCCTACAATCCTTCGATGCTCCAAGGTGCCAGTACAGTCAGATTTCACAAACTAATAAGTCCTGTCATCTGTAAATCTCACCTGGGGGCATGGAGGCTAGTGGGCTTTCCACTAGGTCTATATAAAGGATCTGACCCAAGGTGACTTTAGAGACAATCTCCATTTCAAAACATTGGGATGTATCACAGGGAGTGAATACATCAGGGTAGCAGAACTCCAAATGACCACAACCCTTCTGCTGATACCACCTTGTTTCCTCCAACCACCAATTGTTTGGTGGTTTCCTGACTTTGGGGCAGTTTTTTCCCAGATTCTGGAAGATTGGAATGCCTCTCCTAAAGCTTACTGGTACTTTTGGCCCTGCCCTTTTGCCCCACCCCTTTAGCCTTTGGCACTGCCCACAACTGGAATGCGGCCCCAAACTAAGGGGAGACATGACAGAGGTGTACCAAACAATGCATGGTGTGGAGAATGTGGATAGGGAGACATTTTTCTCCCCGTCTCATAATACTAGAACCCAGGGTCATCTCATGAAGCTGATTGGTGAGAGATTCAGGAAAGATAAAAGGAACCACTTCTTCACACAGCGCATCGTTAAACTATGGAATCGTTACCGCAAGACATAGTGATGGCCACCAATTTGGATGGCTTTTAAAAGGGGCTCAGACAAATTCATGGAGGAGAAGGCTAGCAATAGCTACTACTTCTGACTGTTCTATGCGACCTCCAGTATCAGAGGCAGTATGCCTGTGTACACCAGTTTCTGGGGAACATGGGTGGGAGGGTGCTGTTGCATTCATGTCCTGCTTGTGGGTTTCCTGTGGGCAGCTGGTTGGCCACTGTGCAAACAGAATGCTGGACTAGATGGACCTAGGTCTGATCCTGAACGGCTCTTCTTATGTTCTTATGAGAGCATCTCTGAATTTGAATTTGGCCGTAGAGCGGAAAGAGGTTCAACACCCCTGCAATACATACTAACAGATTTGTCCTATGTCCCCACTAACAAAATCTTCTACCTGCCCAAAGACACATCTAATTCATTATTTTAAAACGCTCATGAAACACCTGTTGGATGGTGATATTGTGTTGAAAGATGCACCCATACCATCACCCCTTTTTCCTTCCCCTCTGATCTGCCACTTCATCTGCAAACTCATACCAGGCCCCTGCTTCTTTTCCCTCTTCCCAGTGGTTAGCAGTCAGCTGTAACCCCACCCTTTTTGCTACCCTTATGGGATAGCAAGGGGGACCTCCGTGGTCATGCCATCCTTCCTCAAAAGCTCCCATCATCTCTGTGGGCTCAGTGGGCTCTCCCACACTGGAGGCATTCAAGATGAATCTGGACAGCCGTCTGTCAGGGATGCTTTGACCTGGATTCCTGCACTGAGCATGGAGTTGGACTCGATGGTCTTCTAGGCCCCTTCCAACCTTACTATTCTATGATTCTGCCCACTGGCCATGCTGGATGCGGATAGTGGGAGTTGCAGGGAAGGCACCAGCTTGGGGAAAACCGGCCTATGCAATATCTGCAGCTATTACTATGTTATCTCCTGCTTTCTATCACCATGGAACTCAAGGTGGCTTACAGAAGGTTCCCAGACAGTTGCCTATTTATTTATTATTTATGATTGCACTTTGATCCTGCCTTTTTTGCTCTTGCAAGGAAGCCAAGGCAGCTTACATGCTCCTCCTCTCCATTTTATCCTCACAACAACCTTGTGAGGTAGGTTAGGCTGAAAGTCAGTGACTGGCCCAAAGTCACCAACTGAGTTTCATGGCTGAGTGGGGATTAGAACCCAGGTCTCCTGAGTCCCAGTCCAACACTCTAACCACTACACCACACTGGCTCTCCGTAATGCCTATCCATGCCCTGAGGTGCCTTTGGACCATACAGCATTGCACTAATCCCCATCCTTTGCTCAGAGGCCTCTTTGCCTCTAAGGTTTGACTTCAGGGTAGGTATCTGTGGCAGCAACAGCTGCCATGACACCCAAGTATTGCTTCCTGCCTTCCTTGAGGAGCAGAAACCAGTGCTATTCCCCACTGCAGTTCCGATATGGAAGAGGCAACCGAAGCGGGGTGGGGGTGGGGAGAGAAACAGTGACCTCAGAAGCGGGATCACTGGGGGTTGAGAGGCTTTCACCTCCTCTCTCCCCCAGCAATCCCCAGTGAGACCACTGTTCTGACATGGCCAACAGCAGTGCGAGAACAGCACCTTTCTCCCGCAGTCCAGCTGACCAGCAGGGCCACATGAAAAAGTGGGTGCCATCCCACTGGCTTTGCAGGCCGGACCAGGAGTGGCCAAGGGCCTCAAGCAGGCTACATGTTGTGCACCCCTGATGTAGACAGTACCTCTCCCACATACACCAGAAAAGTAGTTTGATAGGAGGAGGTGGACAGACTCACTCTCAGGCGTGCAGAGCCTTATTATAAGTCCAGGGGAGCAGTTTTTAAAATGGTACGTCTACCCTTCAAGTCCAGATCCAAAACACTTCCTTCCTAACATGATTAGGTTAAAGATTTATATATACTGCACTGTTCTCTCACAGCTCGGGACTGCAGCACCAGCTTTGTGTACAGAAGGTTCTAGGTAGGGCTGGAAAAACTCCTGCCTGAAACCCTGGAAAGCAGCTTCCAAGTCAGTGTCGACAATACCGGACTAGATGGACCAAGGGCCTGACTCAGTATAAGGCAGCTTCCTATGTACCTTCTTAACACTATGCGAGGTCATTTAATTGCCCTTCTGCTGTTTTATCAATATTTTACCTGCATTTTATATGCTGGCCTTATGGTGTTTAAAGAAATTATTATGATGATTGCATTTTTGGATGGTTTTTAACTGTATTGGAAACCGCCAAGAGGCCATCTGGCAATACGGTGGGATGCAAACACCACAAATTAAACAAAGAAGTATTGTGCCAAGAGGAGCTGCAGATGTCTCCCAACCAACAAAAAGTGCCAACATAAAGGGCACATGCCAACTACCTTGTCCCACCACCAGCCCTAAGAGCCTGAAGTACTGTCCTCCTGGCCCAGGAAAAAGTTATGGTATGCAATTACATTAATTATATAGAACAAGTAATTATATGCAAGAACACACTAATTATCTACAGTATTCAGGGCTCATGCTGTACCTCCAACACATCCAGCTCTCTGTATAGAAAAAGAAGTCCACACCAAAGACCATGTAACATTATGGCCACATTAGAAATTCGTAGGTCTCCAATGAGGCAAGACTTCTCAGGCAGCCTCCCGTAACCTGGTGCCCTCCAGATGTGTCAGACTACAATGCCCAGCATCCCCCAGTCAGCCAGGTTGGGAAAGGCTGTCTCAAAGTTCCAGTGCTTCTTTTTTCTCATTTGAAATGTTGATCTAATGCTACTCTTAAGGCTGGAGGGAAAGTCCCTGGCACCTCCTTGCCTAGAGATTTAAAAAAAAAAAAAAACGTTGATGCCAACATCTAAATAAAAAGCATGATTGTGGTGAGGACCACCTCCACCACCAGCCACCCTAGATTTGGCTCCAGCCAAAGAGACCTGGAAGGCATTGGAGGACCAGAAGCAGAGCCTTTCTTCCCATCTGCCCTCCGGACGTGATCTAAGTGGAGCACAACCCCATAAGCTTTTGCCAGTACAGCCCCTACCCCAGTACTCTGAATTCTGTGACAACTGTGGGTCAGGGTGTTTTGCAATGCCATGTCCTTCCTGGAGTGCAGAGATGCAGAACCTCCAGTCTATGGGCATAATCCAGGCTGTGGAGGTTCTGCATCTGAACCATGGAGCCTCTTTGGATTCCTCCAGTGGCTGGGGCAAGGCCTCCTCCAAACCTCACCCGTGGAAGAAACCCTGGTGGAGGAATCCCCGCTGTTATCTCCAATCTCCAAAAGGCGGGGGGGGGGGATGAGGTCAGTTGTCATGGTCCTTGGGGAGCAATTTGGCAGCGCACCCAACTTTGGTTCTGCACCCCTGTTTTAGTAGTTCTCAACATTTCTGGCTTGTAGGAGGAACCCTTTCCAACGGACCTGCTCTGCTGAAGGATTGCCATGTGTTGTGGAAGGTTGTGGATCATGTTCTAGGATGCACATTCGGTCTCCGCAGGGTATCGGTCAGGACTCTTGGGCCCACGTGACAGTGCAAGCTAGGCACCCCCAACACTCTTCTGGGGCAGCACATGACTGGGAAATGCAATGTCCCAACAGCCTACAGAAGACTTTCCCCAAGCTGACGCCCTCCACGTGTGTGGGAATACAACTCCCAGCATCCCTGACCACTGGCCATGCAGACTGATGGGAAATGAAGTCCAAAACATCTGGGGAGCACCAGGTTAGGGAAGGCTAGCTATAGTGAAGGAATCTTGTTTTTTATTAATAATTTCCCTCATTTTTCAAAGACAAGAACAACTGGGGTACAGCAACCACAGCAGCTTTATGGAAGATGTCATATTATGAGTATTTGATCTTGCTGCACAATAAAAGGGGAGGGGTTGCTTTTTGAGAGAGAGTCACATCTGAGTCAAGGGGAAGGGGACCCTTGACTGAGGTCCAACTATTTTATGACCCTTCAGGAACCAGCAGCGTAGTATACAAACACTGTCACCTTCTTGCCAAGCCAGATTTCAACACAAGTAAAGGTTTCACATGTTCCTTTCCATCAGGGGAACGGGCAAACAGCCCTGGCGGCTCTCCTCCACGTCCTCATTCACCTTCTCCAAATTGCAGTTCACGGGGACAAAGAGAAGGGAACTCTGTACAGAAAACTGGGCGGGGGGGGCAGAAACCTCCGAATGCAGGACCAACCAGGCGTGCAGACCAAGGCTGTGGCCCACCAATCAGCTGGGCATTAATGGATCATCTGCAAAAGTACTTTCACGAGTTAGTGTTTTGGCAACCGGAGGGAAGGGCTGCAGATCTAGGCTTCACTGCAGCTCTCATACGCCAGCCTTCCTCAACCTGCCGCCTTCCAGATGCGCTGACTACAGCCCCAATCATCCCCAGCCAGAATAGCCACATCAAGCGGGGACAGTTGAAGTAATGGTCCAACCAATGGAGGCCGGTGGCTCTGATGTCAGTGGAGCAGTGAATCTGCTCCGGGATTCAGCCAGAACTCTAAAGCTTCCACACCTTGGATAGCTCCATTAGAGTTCTGAGTGGTTCTGGCTGATACTCAGAGTGGATTCACCACCCCACTGACATCAGAGCCACCAGCCTCCACTGAGTCCAACACATCTGGAGAGCACCAAGTTAGGGAAAGCTGCCCTAGGCCAACCCTGTAGTCTGCTGGGAAGCAGGTAACTGGCCGGAAGGGACAGACAAGCCGGACTGCTGCCCATGTCTTGAACCACTTCCTTCGCATTGCTCGAGCACTAGCACAACCTGGTGCTGGCACAACAGAGCACAAGCGAGATGGACAGCTTGGGTGTCAGGCTACAGAAAGCCACTGACTTCCCACTTGCTCATACCAGGAGCATCAAACCTCAGCCTGGGGGGGAAGCCAGGCCTCTAGGGTTCCCCAGAAAGTCACACCTCCTCCTCACGGCCTCTCTCCCTTTTGGCCTTGCCCAGCACTGGAATGTGGCCTCCAAGAGCTTCTTCCAAACGGAGCTTGGCCGTCTTGCTGGGAGGTTTGCCAGTCCTACTGTGTTATACAGAGAAAGGTATAAAATTGCTTTGTAAAACCCATCACTTTAGGGAGGCCTCTAGGCACTAAATTATATCTGGGCCTCTTGCTGGGCTGCTTATGACCCACATATAACACAGTTATGTGAGCTAGAAATGATCTGTGTGAGCTGTGAACTTCAGTGGCCTTATTTTGCAAGGCTGCACTGTATTCCTCCGTTGCACACTGGAGGTGCTTAGTGTGCACATTTAAATGTTCTGACAAGCATTTCAGTTATGTGCCACATGCTTATTTGAGTGAACAGATCCCTTGCTCCTTCTGTGACAAACTTGGTAGACAGGCAGAGGATGTTACACATGCAGTGCAATCCCAGGTGCGCTCACTTACTCCCTTGCAAGTGTGTTTAGAATCACAGCCCTAGAAACCTCCCTTTTTTTCGCCTCCTTTTTTCCTTCTTTTACCTGGATTATTCAGGATGCACAATTTCTTGATCAAGAGCGAACTCCACATTTTGCCCCCTGAATATATATTGCCCTGATGATGATCAAAAATTGCTGCATTTGTATTTTTGTTTAGCAGACTTGATATTATGCCTAGCATATCCGTTGCACCTGGGTGCTGGAATGAATCACATTAACAGCATTCACCTGCAGAGAGGAAGGAAGGCAAAGAGCAGCCTTCCCCCAACATAGTGACCTCCAGATGTGTTGGACTAACTCCAATCATCCCCAGATAGCCTGGTCAAATTTTAACGGACATTAACTGGGCTATTCCGCAGTTGGAAGGAAGGTGGCAGCCAGCTGTTCTGAGATCTCATCGAAAGGTAAGGCAGGTGGTGACCAAGTGTAGGGCCTCCTTGGTTGCGGCACCCAACTTTGGAATGCTCTCCCCAGAGCACCAACATTGTTTTTTGTTTGGAGCCAGGTGAAAAACGTTTTGTTTGCTCAACGCTTTAAGATGCTGTTTTTAAAAGTGATTTACTGGAAGACTGTTGCCTCCATTTCAAATGTTTTTGTTTTTTAATTATTATTTTTGCTGTCTTTTATTATTTTCGGCATAAGCCACTCTTGATTGAAACAAGGCACATAAATAGTTATAAATAAATAAATATGTATTTTTGAGTTCCAGAATGACGCGTGCCTCCATTTGTAACCCAGAAAGAAAAAGAGAAGTATGAAAAGTTTGGGGGAACACTTCTGTACACACATACACATCACTTCAGAGTGGGAATACATACACAAGCACACAAGCGATAGTCCTATGGTCACATTTGCTCCATGTATAGCAGGAGTGAGGGATTTGTGGTATTCCAGAAGCGGCTGGCCTACAACTCCTATCATAGGAACATAGGAAGTTATTTTATACTGAGTCAAGCCACTGATCCATCTAGCCCAGTATCGTTGACAATGACTGGTTCACACTCCTGGGATATTTAGCCCAAAAACCACGGGAGGAGCAGAGCCAATTCTGAATTCAATGAACAACCCGGAAATGCAGTATTCCTGGGTTTTGTGACATCCAAAGCCGAAAACTCCAGGCTGTCTACAGGTTAAACAACCCAGCTTACCCCAACAAGAAACCATGGGTAATTGTTGGGCTAATGCTGGGTTGTTTAAGCATAAACCCGGAGCTTCCGGGTTCCTGGGTTGTTAACCAAAATGGCACGTACAGAGCTTGTGCGCTCCGCTCCTCCCACAATTCCTGGGTTAAACAACCCAGGAATTTCCCATCGTTACGTGTGAACCAGGTCACCTGACTGGCAGCGGCTCTCCAGGTTTTCAGGCAAGATTCTTTTCTAGCCCTACCTGGAGATGCCAGGAATTGGACCTTCAGCATGGAAAGCATGTACTCTACCATTGAGCTACAGCCCCTTCAATGGTCATCCCTGACCACTGGCCATGCTGGCTGGGGCTGATAGGAATTCACAGTCTAGCAAGTCTCCTACACCCATCTATGAAGTCAATGCAAGGCAGGGGAGGATTCCATGCATCTGTTGGCCCTGCCCCTGTGTGTTTGGGCAAAGGTGAGAATGGGATCTTTATGCACATACAATTGCACATACAGAGACCCTTCCATACCATCAGGGACCCTGATGGATCAGTGTTCCAGACTGCATGGAAGGCTCTAGGCACACCAAGCCCCATTCTCACATTTGCCCAAACACAAGGAAAGCAGGTGCGGAGCTGGACAGACAGCCCAGTCCCCCTCCACACATTCGGGTTACATTTAAAAGGCAGTGTGGTGTAGCAGGCATAGTGCTGGACTGGCACTGGGGAGGTCTGGGTTCTAGTCCCCACTGAGCTATGAAACTCATTGGGTGACTTTGGGCCAGTCACTGACTCTCAGCCTAACCTACCTCACAGGGTTGTTGTGAAGATTGAATTAAGAGGAGGATCATGTATGCTGCCTTGGGCTCCTTGGAGGAAAGGTGAGATATAAATGTAAGAAATACATAAAATGAAAATAAAACATGAGTATCAGGGTTCTGACTGCAACCACATGTTGAAAACTAACTTTTGCCTTTAAAGAGTTGCTCTGTGTGTGTGTGGGGGTGCATTTTAGCTTCATTGCAGATAAAATTGGTAATTGCAGCCTTCTATGTGGCTCCAAATAAAAGCCAAAAAGGAACTTTACATCTGACAGCCTGATCAGTAACTATAAATAGTAAGTGATTACAAGAATGTAGAATGCTGCTTCATTGTTTCCTAACAACACAGAGTTGATGCAGGCTTGAGAAGCACTTTGAAAACAACCTGATCAGGTTTGTAAATAACCACTCACCTACGAAGAGCAGGAATTGCCCCCAGGTGAGTTGGGGGTGAAGTTCTGTAAACTGGGTAAGAATAAGTTGTTCTTTTTCCCCTCCTCAGGCTGTTGGCAGGACTTCCACGCAGGGTTGATAGAAATTCTATTAGTATCACCTGCCCATTATCTGGTCAACAATTGGGCCTTCAGGTAGCAGCACTCGGACCCTGGAAAGCCCCTCCCCTCCTCAGAGCCATGCCGCGGCAGAGCAAAGGCCTACCTAGTGCACCACTGTGTTCCTACGACAGCCAACTGGTTCCCACAACGGGAAACCCTCAAGTAGGACATGAGTGCAACAGCACCATCCCACTCATGTTCCCCAGCAACTGGTATGCCGTAGGTAGCATACGGCCATCCAGAGTAGGAGCCATTGATAGCCTTCTCATCCAGGAATCTGTCCAGTCCCCTTTTAAAGCTATCCAAAGTGGCGTCCATCACTACATCTTATCAAAGTGAATGCCATAGTTTCAACTATGCGCTATGTGAAGAACTTCCTTTCATCGGTCCTGAAGCTCCCACTGATCAGCTTCATGGGATGACCTCATAGGGGACTTGCTCCAGCCCCCTGATTGTTCTGAGTTGCCATTTTCTGCACCTTTGCCAGTTCCACAATACCCTTTCTGAGGTGCGGTGACCAGAACTGTCCACAGTATTCCAAGTGTGGTTGTGCCACAAATTAGTACAAGGGAAGTATATTTGCTCATTTATTTTCAATTCCTTTTCTAATTACACCCAACATGGAATTTAGCCCCATTCACTGTCAAGTGAGAAAGAAAGTGAAGAACTGCTTTGGTCTGGAGGGCTTTTCATACTGTATTGTTTCCCTGTATGTGATTTTTCTTTATTCTCTATGCTGGCTACCTCTTCCATTGTATGTCCTATTTTTAATGTTGCCCAATTTTATTTGGTACACTGTCCTTAAAGTGTGTGTGTGTGTGTGTGTGTGTGTGTTTTATGGCCTCATAAGCTGCTTTGGAGGCCTTTTTCCGCCCCAAAATGGCACATACCTTTCCATATAAATAAAAATAGACAACATGCATCAACCAATCTTGGCTAGCCTTCGAAACCAGCCAAAGTTTGTTCCCTCCATAAGTCTGCCCTGCCCAAGACATCAGAGCAACATTGATGGATGAAAATGGATGACAGCAATGCAAAAGCGCAGCTCTGTGCAAGCCACCTGTGCATCAATAAACTGTTTAATCCATTTCAGTCACCATCCTGAGCCAGTGGTCCTTGTCCCTTGTTCAGCTTCACCCACTGGGATGCACATTTGAACTTAACAAGTGTGGCAGCAAGGAGAGTCTTCACATATACTTTTAAGAAGGATGCAGATAAATTGGAACAAGTTTAGAGGAGGGCAACAAAGATGCTCAGGAGGCTAGAAACTGAGATCTACGAGGAAAAACTGAAAGTACTGGGTATGTTTAGCCCTGAGAAGAGAAGACTTGAGTTGGGACAGGATAGCACTATTCAAGTCAGAATGATGGTCCAACTAGCTCAGTGTTATCTACACCAGCCTTCTCCAACCAAATACCCTCCAGATGTGTTGGACTACAACTCCCACCCAGGGGTGTAGAGGTAAATTTTGAAGAGCAGCACTCACAGTCCCCATAGCCACACCACCAAGGAGAGTCCAAAAATCCAGGCCGCTGTGTTTTTCCATATCAGCCAACCATAGCAGTTTTCTTCTCCACCAGGAATTGGTCTTTTGTATAACCAGTGGGGTCTTAATTGCCCATTCAGGACCAAACCACCCAAAGTGCTTCAGATTGCAACAGGGAACAGAAAATTGTTGCTGGGAAAATTCACTTCCCCGCCAGCTACTGTGAGTGTTGTAGCTAAGCTCAGAGGGAACACCGGAGTCTGAGGGGGGTGGCAGATAATGTCAGCTTCCCTACTAATGAAGAAGTGCCAGCCCTGCATCCCTGGAAGGATATATAACTCATTATATGCTGCCAAATGCAAGAGAGAAGAGGAAGGTCTTAACCTGGCATCGAAAAGATAACAATGTTGGTGCCAGGCAGGCCTCGTAGGGGAGATTATTTCATAACCAGGGGGCCACCACTGAGAAGGCCCTCTCCCTTGTTGGGAGGCCCTTCTGACCTGTCCTCAGAGGAGGCACCAAGAGGAGGGCCTTAGGTGATGAACCAAGTGTACGGGTAGGTTCATGCCAGGAGAGATGCTCCATCAGGTATTGAGGCCCCAAGCTGTGTAAGGCTTTATAGGTCAAAACCAGCACCTTGAATTGGGCTCGGAAACAAACAGGCAACCACTGCAAGCAGACCAGAAGAATGAAAGAGAACTTTTGACATTTTCCTGTGCCTAGATAAGTATGGAGAAGGGCTCACACCTCAGGCCCATGCTTTGCATAAGAAGGTCCCAGTTTCATTCCTTGGCATCTCTGGATAGCACTGGAAAAGACTCCAGCCTAAAGCTCTGGAGAGCAACTGCCAGTCAGTGTAGGTAGGCCTTCCTCAACCTGGTCCCTCCAGAAGTGTTGAGACTACAACTCCCAGACCTCAGCCAGTACAGTATCTAATTCTCCCAAATCCTTAGAAGGAACTTCTAACCCTTTAAGGGCCTTACAGAAATAAGAGCCACAGCACTCTGAAGTGCCGCTTCTCCATTCACAGCGCTGGGGAATAAAGCTGCTCTGAGCAAAATTCACCCTTCTGTTACACCTTGAAAAAGCTACAGGGGTTTTGTGGCATTAAAAACCTTTGTGGTACCAGTCGCTGTGGCACATGAGCAAGAGGGCGCTATTCTGCTCCTGTCATGTTTGAGGGCTTCTGAGAGGCAGGTGGTTGGCCACTGTGGGAAAAGAACGTTGGATAGGATAGGCTTTTTGGTCTGATCTGACACGGCTTTTCTTTATGTTCCAAAGTGTGGGCCTAGCAACCCTGCATGAAACATTTCAAAGGAACAAAGGCCAAGTTCTCACAAAGAGCAGGTGAGATAATGGATCTGAGATATATCACTTCAAATCCCCCACACAGAGAAAACAAGAATGACAGACAGGAAAGAGTGTTGTAGCCTAGCATTGTCCCTGACTTCCTAGTCTTCTACATGCAAGGATGTTAATTTTTATTTTGACTTTTTGGTATGAAGGAGTCCCCCCTTCATGGATCACTGCCTTGTTGTGGCGAAGGGGCTTGCGTAACTCAATGAAGCCATAAGCTATGCCGTGCAGGGCCACCCAAGACGGACAGGTCATGGAAGAGAGTTCTGACAAAATGTGGTCCACTGGAGAAGGAAATGGCAACCCACTCCAGTATTCTTGCCAAGAAAACCCCATGGAACGTATCACAAGGCTAAAAGAGATGACGCCGGAAGATGAGCCCCTCAGGTCGGAAGGTGTCCAATATGCTACTGGGGAAGAGCAGAGGGTATTTCCAAGTAGCGCCAGAAAGAGTGAAGCGGCTGGGCCAAACCCGAAAGGACACTCAGCTGTGGATGTGTCTGGTGGTGAAAAGAAAATCCGATGCTGTAAAGAACAATATTGTTTAGGAACCTGGAATGTCAGATCAATGAATCAAGGTAAGCTGGAGGTGGTCAAACATGAGATGGCAAGACTGAACATCGACATCTTGGGAATCAGCGAACTAAAATGGACAGGCATGGGCGAATTTAATTCAGGTGACTATCATATCTACTATTGTGGGCAAGAATCCCTTAGAAGAAATGGAGTAGCACTCATAGTCAACAAAAGGGTGGGAAAAGCAGTACTGGGGTACAATCTTAAAAATGATAGAA
The DNA here is from genome assembly GCF_057233095.1 of Heloderma suspectum. Taxonomy (NCBI): domain Eukaryota; kingdom Metazoa; phylum Chordata; class Lepidosauria; order Squamata; family Helodermatidae; genus Heloderma; species Heloderma suspectum. The sequence goes on from NC_139461.1 coordinate 22,053,156, forward strand.
TGATCTCAGTACGAATCCAAGGCAAACCATTCAACATCACAGTAATTCAAGTCTATGCCCCAACCACTGAGGCCGAAGAAGCTGAGGTTGATGGGTTCTATGAAGACCTACAACACCTTCTAGAACTAACACCAAAAAAAGATGTCCTCTTCATCATAGGGGATTGGAATGCTAAAGTAGGAAGTCAAGAAATCACCGGGCTAACAGGCAGGCATGGCCTTGGTGTACAAAATGAAGCAGGACAAAAGCTAATAGAGTTTTGCCAAGAGAACATGCTGATCATAGCAAACACTCTTTTCCAACAGCACAAGAGGCGACTCTACACATGGACGTCACCAGATGGTCAATATCGAAATCAGATTGATTATGTCCTTTGCAGCCAAAGATGGAGAAGCTCCATACAGTCAGTCAAAACAAGACCTGGAGCTGACTGTGGCTCAGATCATGAGCTGCTTCTTGCAAAATTTCGGCTTAAATTGAAGAACGTCGGGAAAACCACTAAACCGTTCAGGTATGACCTAAATCATATCCCTGATGAATATACAGTGGAGGTGAGGAATAGATTTCAGGGATTAGTCCTGATAGACAGAGTGCCTGAGGAACTATGGACGGAGGTCCGTAACATTGTTCAGGAGGCAGCAACGAAATCCATCCCAAAGAAAAAGAAATGCAAGAAAGCCAAGTGGCTGTCTGATGAGGCTTTACAAGTAGCTCACGAAAGAAGGGAAGTGAAAAGCAAGGGAGAAAGGGGAAGATATACCCAACTGAATGCAGAGTTCCAGAGAATAGCAAGGAGAGACAAGAAGGCCTTCTTAAATGAACAATGCAAAGAAATCGAGGAAAACAACAGAATGGGAAAGACTAGAGATCTCTTCAAGAAAATTGGAGATCTCAAGGGAACGTTTTGTGCAAAGACGGGCATGATCAAGGACAAAGAAGGCAGGGACCTAACAGAAGCAGATGAGATTAAGAAGAGGTGGAAAGAATACACAGAAGAACTATACAGGAAAGATCTGAATGTCCCTGATAGCCATGATAGTGCGGTCACTGAACTTGAGCCGGACATCCTAGAGAGTGAAGTCAAGTGGGCCTTAGGAAGCATTAGTAACAACAAAGCTAGCGGAGATGACAGTATTCCAGCCGAGCTATTTAAAATCCTAAAAGATGATGCTGTTAAAGTGCTGCATTCAATATGCCAACAAATCTGGAACACTCAACAGTGGCCACAAGACTGGAAAAGGTCAGTTTACATTCCAATGCCAAAGAAGGGCAGCGCCAAAGAGTGTTCAAACTACCGCACAATTGCGCTCATTTCACATGCCAGCAAGGTGATGCTCAAAATCCTACAAGCTAGGCTTCAGCAGTATGCGAACCGAGAACTACCGGAAGTACAAGCTGGGTTTAGAAGAGGCAGAGGAACTAGAGATCAAATTGCCAACATTCGCTGCATCATGGAGAAAGCAAGAGAATTCCAGAAAAACGTCTATTTCTGCTTCATTGACTACGCTAAAGCCTTTGATTGTGTGGATCACAACAAACTGTGGCAAATTCTTAAAGTGATGGGAGTACCAGACCACCTTACCTGTCTCCTGAGAAACCTGTACGAGGGTCAAGAAGCAACAGTAAGAACCAGACATGGAACAACCGATTGGTTCAAAATTGGGAAAGGAGTACGACAAGGCTGCATATTGTCACCCTGCTTATTTAACTTATATGCAGAGTACATAATGAGAAATGCCGGGTTGGATGAATCAGAGGTCGGAATTAAGATTGCTGGGAGAATTATCAACAACCTCCGATATGCAGACGATACCACCCTAGTGGCAGAAAGCGAAGAGGATCTCAAGAGCCTCTTGTTGAGGGTGAAAGAGGAGAGTGCAAAAGCTGGTTTGAAACTCAACATTAAAAAAACTAAGATCATGGCATCTGGCCCCATCACTTCCTGGCATATAGAAGGGGAAGAAATGGAAGCAGTGACAGATTTTACTTTCTTGGGCTCCAAGATCACCGCAGACGGTGACTGTAGCCATGAAATTAAAAGACGCTTGCTCCTTGGGAGGAAAGCTATGGCCAACCTAGACAGCATAGTAAGAAGCAGAGACATCACCTTGCCAACAAAGGTCCGTCTAATCAAAGCTATGGTTTTCCCAGTAGTAATGTATGGCTGTGAGAGCTGGACTATAAGGAAGGCTGAGCACCGAAGAATTGATGCTTTCGAACTGTGGTGCTGGAGAAGACTATTACGAGTGCCCTGGACTGCAAGGAGGTCAAATCAGTCCATCCTAAAGGAAATCAACCCTGAGTGCTCATTGGAAGGACAGATAATGAAGCTGAAGCTCCAGTATTTTGGCCACCTAATGCGAAGAGAAAACTCCCTGGAAAAGACCCTGATGCTGGGAAAGACTGAAGGCAAAAGGAGAAGGGGACGGCAGAGGATGAGATGGCTAGATAGCATCACCGATGCAATGAATATGAACTTGAGCACGCTCCGGGAGAGAGCGCAGGACAGGAAGGCCTGGCGTGCTATGGTCCATGGGGTCACGAAGAGTCGGACACGACTGAACGACTGAACAACAACAACAACATGAAGGAGTCCTCAACTGCTGCAGCTCCAAATTTACCTCTACATCTGTCACTAGTGAGCTGAAAGGGTCCCACACAAAGTTAGAAAAAGCAACCTGTTTGGGGGTTTTAGTAATCCTCTGAGTTCATGTTTCGAAGTGGCTTTGAAATATAAACACTGAAAAGTCACAATAAAAGAACAGACACTAAGGTAGGGCATGGGTGGGCAACTTGTGGCCCACCAGATGTTTGGGCCTACAACTCCCAGCACCCTCACCACTGGCTACGTTGGCTAGGGCTGATGGGAGCTGTAGGCCAAAACATCGGGAGGGCCACAACTTACTCACCCGATTTGGGGACTTCTCTCGGAATGTTTAGGCTCAATGTCCTACAGCCCTGGTCAGCAACTAACTTTAAAAAAAAATTCACCATATTTTGAACTGAGTGAAGCCTGAAGGGCTCCAACCATTACTTCCTCTTACATGAGCTACGGGACAAGCAAAGAACCCTTCCGCTCCTCCCTCCACCATCTGGGGTCATCAGTAGCTTTGTCAGGAAAGCCGCTCACCCTGGTCAGGTCAGAAAAGGGCATGGTATTCAATGCATCTAATGTGTCTGGTTTCTGTGTTTTCCCTAAACAAAAGCGGGGGGGGGTGGCGGGGGGGGGCAGAGAATCAGGATTGGGAGTGTGGCCCATGCAGCGGGGTGTTTACCCTTTTCCCCACAAACTACAGTCCCACTAAAGAGCCCCCCTCTCCAAAGCTACTATTAACCTGGGAAAGGAGCTTCCAGAGGGGCATGATCCTGATTCTCTCACCCCCAGTGGCCATTCTTTAGGGGGAACGATCCGGGAGCCAAATTCTACTTCAGAGATGCTCCTGGGGACCACACATGCCAGCATATTGTAGCTTGAGGGCACAAACCTATGCATGTTTAGACAGAAGAAAGTCCTACAACTCCCAGCATTCCCCAGCCATGGCTGGGGAATGCTGGGAGTTGTAGGACTTTCTTCTGTCTAAACATGCATAGGATTGTGCCCTAAATCTCTTACTGACAGTAACAAAGCTTTACGAGGGGCATTTCAACCTTTAAGAATGGGGAAGGCCACTGCGTGAACAGAATGCTGGAGTAGATGGACCCTTGGTCTCATCCAGCAGGGCTCTCCTTATGTTCTTACAGGAGGTGCAGTGCAACGTATCTGAAGGGCTCCTGGTTGCGGGAAGGTCATTCCAGAAGCGACAACTGAATCTCGCCCTTCCGTGAATGAACATCTGGGAATGGAGGTTTGCATAAAGCAGAAAAAACTCTGGCAAGATTTTTTTAAAGGATGCCGGAACACATTTATAAAACTGAATCAGCCAATGCGCTTTACACAATCACCCATCCTCTCCCTTATATACCCGCACTGATTTGCCACCACTGGGAGAACCATGAAGGAGATCCGTCCAGCTCTCCTCCCTCAGGAAGGCTCCCAACCATGACTATCCCGGAAGGCCCAATGCAAGGGCAGGATGCAGGCATCAACTATCCGCATCACCCATTTCCTTTCCCACACGTAAAACAGTGTTTCTAAATAACCTGGAACTAGATTTCAATACCCAAACGCACAGCAAAGGGCCAGTGGGAAGCCCCAGTGCTTTTGGAGGAAAGGAGGAGGAGGTGTCTCCCTACCACCACCACTGCCTCATAGAGCACGATCCAAACACGAAGTTTAGATTCCGCCCTCCACCCTTCCAAAATGCCAACGAACACAACCGTCACAAACGTAGTATAATTCAGGAGGTGGGAACAGGACTGCCTCAACCAGAACTGGCATCAAAGGTAGGCATGGTTGGGCACCTGCTGAGGGCCCACACCCCAGCAGGGGCCCACAGACAAGAACCTCCTGGGTTGCTCCTCCTCTTCACCATCATTCATCTGCCTCTCACTCTGGCCCTGACAATAGTGGTGGTGAGAGGGAAGGGCAACAGATGTCTCTGCCCAGTTGCTCCCTGGCTCTCTGCCTGTCAAGTAAGCAGGTGGTAGCAATGGTGAGGAACAGGTGGAGAAGCAAGAGCACCTCATGACAATGGTGGTGGTAAGGCAGCTGAGAGTGTCTTTCCTAAGTCCTGCCAAAAACCTGGAGCCAGCACTGGCCATAAACACAGAAGATGTGCCAACCCAATTTATGTGCGAACCCGGTTTGCAAGACACATTTTGCAGGGTTGATGGAAGTCTGTATCCCCCCCAGAAGTGGGGGTATCCTGGTTTGCCTCCAGTCCCAGAGCCATCCAATCTGCTGGATTCAAGAGAGACAAAAATAAGGGCTTCTTCACACACAGAACAGCCACACTATGAAGTTAACTGCCACAGGAAGTAATGATGACTGCCAGATGAGACGACTTTAGAAGAGGATTAGACAAATTCATTCATGGGAGATTAGGCTATCAATAGATACTAGCCATGAAGACTATTTATTTATACATACTACTTTTATACCACTTACAGTGCAATCCTATACTGTGTGTGTGTGTGTGTGTGTGTGTGTGTATAGATAAGATAATACATACATACATATATATAATATAATATAATATAATATAATATAATATAATATATAAAAAAATATAACACACACACACATATAATATATAAACACCCGGAGTATAAAACCAATATAAAAATACTGAAAGAACAATAAAAATAGTAAATACTTTAAAACATTGCAACAAGACAATTATCACATAAGACAGGGAAAGCCAGTGTAAACAAATAGGTCTTCAAGATGCGTTTCAATCTCAACACACTTCTTGCCTCTCAAACAACGCGTGGGAGGGTGATCCAGAGGGCCGGTGCCACTACCAAGAAAGCCTGCTTACGTGCTGTCACTTGGAGTCACTCGGTTGTGGAACGACCAGTAAGGGCTTCTCGGAAGATTACAGGTGTCGACTGGGTCATCACAGGCAGTATGCCACTGTATACCAGTTGCTGGGGAACCCGAGCAGGAGGGTACAATTGTTTCTGTGCTTCCCATAGACATCTGGTTGGCCTGTATGGGAACGGGACTAGGCCTTTGGTCTGATCCCGCATGGCTCTTCTTCTGAGACAGAATAAGCATCTTGTGACCGTTGCTAAGAAACCTAAAGGATGCAATTTCCAACCACTCTTAGACTGTGCTCGCTCGCTCGCTCTCCTCCCAGGATGGTCAAAATTCTATAGCCAGGCCTGGAGGCAGCGTAGGACTTTTTTCTGTCTAAACATGCATAGGATTGTACCCTCAAGCTACAATATGCTGAATCCAAAGAACAGATTAGGATAAAGGAAGCTAAAATGTATGCCTGCTGTACAGTCATGCTAAATCCTCATAACAGTCAGAAAGGAGCATCAGAAGTATGCATAACAGCAACTCAAATAAGAACGGCCTTAAGATAAGGAAGCAGACATGAGTCTGGTGCTGCAATTCATTTCAATACCAGTTGGAGCATGGGAGACCACATCAGTATAAGGATGTCAAGTGATATATACGTACGTCATGACCAGGAAGAAAGATCCAACACAATTAAAACAAAATCCAGCCAGAATGTGCAAGGAAGGAGAAGCGGGATTAAACTAACACTGTTTATGCACTTAAATTACGTCAAGCTTCTCAAGACAAGACAGGTGCTTTGTATGACCTTGCAAAGCTGAGATGCCTGCTGCAATACAGTTCAATGAAAGCTGGTTGAGTAAGGCCCTGTGCCACAATCCAGCACACAGCTACACACACTTAAGTCCTAAGGCTACCAGGGGAAACCAAAGATACTGAAGATATGGTACAGGGAGGCCTAGCTTTACACCCATACTATGCTATGTAGCCCGCTGGAAGGCTTATAGACAAGAGGCAGGCAACCTGGTGCCTCCAGATGATTTTGATTACAACTCCCAGAATCCCATGCTGACTGGGGCTTATTGGAATTGTAGTCCAAAACATCTGGAAGGCACCAGGTTGTCCAGTTCCACCTTAGGCAAACCATTCTTCTACCTCACATGGTTGTTGCAGGGGATACATGGGATAATCTCATCTACAGCACTGCTGGGAGAAAAGATGGAAAATAAACAAGCTATCATCGCACAGTTAAATAGGCAACAAGAGCAAGGAAGGACAGAAACTGGAAGAGAAAGCTTTGCGAGAGGCCGAGAGGAAAATATCCAGGATATCTGTTGCCATTTCGGCCACAGAGCATGGTATAAAAAAAAAAAGCCCTAACAACAACCAACTTCCATTTTGTATCAGGACAGAGAACATCATCAACAAAATCTACCGGAGTTCAACCACTTCTTTCAATGAGATGTGGGAATCCCGGACCGTCTTTATTTTAAAAGATTGCCACTTCAAAACATTATATACCCCACAGAACACCAGAACTAATCTGAACTCAAAAAACAAACAAAAACCAGGCCCACATCTATAAAAAGTTTTAAAATTGTAGATCCGGCAACTCTACAAGGATCAAGCTATTTGTGGAATTCAACCAACACTGGTGTAATTTATATTGATCTTTAAAACATGCTGCAGCCCTTTCAAAAACAAAACAAAAAAATCCTACAAAGTGTGACTTTATAAAACTGTTGTTAGGGAAAAAAAATCCCTAATTAATCTTACAGGACAAAAAAATCCTGTAAAATTGGTTGTGTATATTTTTCCTGGAGAGATATAAAAGACTTATTTTTAGCCTATAGACACAGTATCATACAATACATGGGGGGGTTTTTACCAACTAGCACTGGCTATTACAATGCACACACATAAAAACCAGAGGTTTCATACAAGAAACCGGAATATTTCATCTATTACAACAAAGGAAATGTTAGACTCTCCTGTCACAGGAGTTGCTGAATGACTGATTATGTCAGCTTATAAATACAGGCCAATGCAAACATGTCCAAACTTGTCAATTTAAGCACGATTTTTAAAAGTGTCACTGAATGCAACATCATCATAACCAGTTTTCAACCTCATTATCAAGGCCTTCTTTCCAGCATTCCATATTGTTTAAGAGGCAGTTTTATGTCGATTTTGTAGTTTTTTAACTGTTGTTGTTTTTAACATTTGTAAGCTACTTTTGGGGCCTTTCAGCCGCCAAGCAGCACAGATATGTCAAAATAAGCATTATCTCCTCTATTTATTTAACATATATCCACATGAATACATTTTTGCACTTCATATCAATGCAATACCCCTGGCTCTACCTGTGTCGACACAAAAGTTGGGCTTTTATTTCAGTGAGGATTTCTCACAGGTAAATGGGTATAGGACTGCAGCCTTAAAGAAAATTATTTTTCGGTTACAAAAAGCTCCCTACATTAAGATACACCTCACTGCAGGTGGGGGTGGAATGGATGACCTTCAGGCCTCTTCCAGAGCCTTGCTATATACAGTTCTCTATTGAAAGGCAAAATGTGTTTTCTTGTCTTTTGCAATGCAGGAGACCAAAAAAGAGGGGGGGCCCCAACTCGACAAAACGCAAAGTTGCAAAGGGTCGGGCAAAGCGAGGTATTAACATCCCAACAGAAAATGTGAATTCACGGAAATGGGAAACCTAGCCACGATTCCAGCTCATCCAAACCTGCACTTTGAACCAGGGCAAGAGAAAAGCCAGAGACAGATAGAGAACGAACGAACTCGTGCATCGATCCAGACAAAACGATTATGGAACACGACTCGAAGCCACCCTTCGAGTTTCTCTACGGCCAAGGCCAGAGGCCACGGAAAGCCAATCGTAAAAAAAAAAAAAAGTTGCGTGTTTCCAAAACTAAAGCGAGTTTTCAGGGTTCCACAAACCCACCCCCCACCCCGGAGCTCGCTTGTATGTTTGAGAAAAATAATCTGCAAAAGGCCAGGCCGGGGGAGGAAATAAGGGGGATGGGCAAATAAATCAAGACGTGCCATTTCCCCATCCCTCGTCCCCGACTTATTTATTTATTAACGCGAGTCTTTCTTTGCACGTTTTCCAACCATCCTGACCGCCGATCTTTGCACGGATATGAATATATATATATATATATATATATATATAATGTATATGTATATGGCCAATTCATATCCGTGCAAAGATATATATGGCAATATATACATGGCAACATATATGCCATCTTTATTCAAAGAGATCCGGAGGAGAGAAAAAAAGAAAAAATACACATATGCAATAGCGTGTGTGTGCGTGCGTGTAGGGGGGAGGAAATCATCTCCGTGCACAAAAGGAGGCGATGCGACTGCCAGCCATACACGGCCACCTGCAAACTTCTCGCCAACTCCAAAGCCCGATTGGGGGGGGGGGGGGGCGGCAAAGATTCCCAACGAACGCAGAAGAGGAGGAAAAACACGCGCATCGCTCCCTTCCCCTCCCCCACACGCATCTTCAGCCACCCCCTCCCCCCCCCTTCATTTCAACCCCAGCTTACTTACCACACGCATCTTTTCCAGGCCACGCGAGTCCCCCCAAGAATTCAGAAGCATTGCAAAGTTACTTGCACTTTTCGATCGTGAGTGCCCCTTAAAAGAAAAACCCCTCTGCAAAAAAATTCGGCGGGGGTGGGGGTCGAGGGAGAGCGAGGAACGGGCCGCCAAGGCCGCGGCTCTGCAGCGAGAGGGCTCGGCGGCTTGGTGCCCATGTGCTCGGAGGAGCACGCGCTCCGCGCTCGCCTCGATGGAACGTTCTGCTGGCTGGAGGCTCTGTGACGTCATTGCCCCCAGCAGCTGATCCTGCCCTGTTGGCTCCTGCTGCAGCCGCCGCCGCCGCAAGAGCAGCGAGCCAGTGCCTGCAGCCGCCGCCGCCTTCTGCTGTACGCCCCCGGGGGGACGCGGAGTCCCAGCGCCGGAGGTTGCCAACTTCTCCCCACTGCACTGCTCCTCTGCCTTTAATGGAAGCTGTGCCGGGGGGGGGGGGTGAGAAAAACGCTCAGCTCCGCCGCTTGAAAAGCTTCCCAACTGCTGAGTTCTGTCTTTCGAGCTTGCTCTTCAGGCACAAGAACAGGCCAGGGTTGTTTGTTTGTTTGTTCGCAAGGCGGATGGAGGGGTTGGTCAGATGGCGACCTCAGCTGCCAACTTCTCAGCCAGGCACTGTAGCTGTGCCTTTGATGACAGCAAGATGGACAGAAGGTCACGTGGATCTCTATTGCTGTTAACAGGTTCACCAGGAAAAAATGGGGCGCGGGGGCGACTGGAAGGGAAAGTGCATGTCTGGGGAGGGGGGAGATTTTGTCTTACATGTCAGCTTTCTGAAAGAAATCTGAAAAATGACAAGCAGAGATGCTTCTCTGGGGGGCACTCCCACCTCCGTCCCCCGCTTTTCTATTGCTCTGATGGTGCTTAAGGATTCACCTGCTGTTTATTATATATATATATATATATACACACACACACACACACACACATATACATATTATATTTATATATATATATATATATATATATTGTGTATGTGTGTGTATATATATATATATTGTGTGTGTATATATATATATAGTGTGTATATATATATATATATATAGTGTGTATATATTGTGTATATATATTGTGTATGTGTGTATATATATATATATATTAGATAAACCAATCTCATAATGCAGCTCAAATTGTCGTGCATGGGTTCCCACGCAGTGTCCCTTCCAAACTCCAATTTGCTTAATTTCATTGCGGAATTTTTATTTTTATTTATTTATTAAATTTATTAATCGCCAATCTGGCTGGTCACCCAGCCACTCTGGGCGATGTACAGCATGTAATAAAACAGTTTAGAACAATAACATTCTACAATAAAAACATTTTCTAAAATACCCTAACCCACCCCAAATGCCTGCCTGAACAACCACGTTTTTAGTGCACGGCGGAAGCTCATTAAAGAAGGGACATGGCGGAGTTCCCTAGGGAGGGAGTTCCACAGAGTGGGGGCCACCACAGAAAAGGCCCTCTCCCTCATCCCCACCAGTCTAGCTGTCCTGGCTAATGGGACAGACAGAAGGCCATCCGAGGCTGATCTTGTTAAGCGGCCTGTCTGGTGTTGCTAGCGGTGGTCCTTAAGATAGGCTGGGCCAGAACCATATAGGGTTTTAAAGGTCAAAACCAACACCTTGAATTTGGCCCAGAAAACAACTGGCAACCAGTGCAACTCCTTCAGCACTGGAGTGATGTGATGTTGCCGGCGGCTGCCTTTAATCAGGCGAGCTACCGTGTTCTGGACCAGCTGAAGTTTCCGAACCGTCTTCAAGGATAACCCCACGTAGAGCGCATTACAGTAGTCTAAACAAGAGGGGACCAGGGCATGTACTACCGATGGGAGCAGATGGTCGGGGAGGAAGGGGCGCAGCCGCCGTATCAGATGGAGTTGGTACAGCGCTGTCCGGCTCACAGCTAACACCTGAGCCTCCATGGACAGCTGGGAGTCCAAAATGACCCCCAGGCTGCAGACCTGGTCTTTCAAGGGTAGCCGTACCCCATTCAACACCAGGTCTACATCCCCCAGCCTCCTCTTGTCTCCCACCAAAAGTACCTCGGTCTTGTCAGGGTTCAACTTCAGCTTATTCCTCCCCATCCAGCCACTGACCGTCTCCAGACATTTGGACAGGGATTCTACAGCCAACCTTGGTGAAGATTTGAACGAGAGGTAGAGCTGTGTGTCATCTGCATATTGATGACACCGCACCCCAAACCTCCTGATGATAGCCCCCAGCAGCTTCACATAGATGTAAATAGCATTGGGGAGAGGATGGAACCCTGTGGCACCCCACAAGTGAATGGCCATGGGTCCGAAACCTCCTCTCCCAGTGCTACCCTCTGGTACCTGCTGGAGAGGAAGGCCGGAACCACCGTAATACGGTATCTCCAATGCCCAACCCCTCCAGGCGGTCCAGGAGGATATCATGGTCAACGGTATCAAAAGCCGCTGAGAGGTCGAGGAGAACAAGGAAGGAGCATTCGCCCCTATCCAGAGCCATCCTTATATCATCCACCAAGGTGACCAAGGCCTTTTCTGTCCCATGCCAAGGCCTGAAGCCCGACTGAAATGGATCTAGATAATCGGCTTCTTCCAAGTGTGCCTTCAACTGCATCGCCACCACCCGCTCAATCACCTTGCCCAAAAAAGGCAGATTCGAGACTGGGCAAAAGTTGTTCAGAACTTGAGGATCCAAGGAGGGCTTTTTTTAAGAGCGGTCTTATCACTGCCTCCTTGAGGGCTGATGGCATCACTCCCTCCTCAAGGGAGGCATTCACTACCACCTTGATCCCCTCACCCAGCCTCTCTCTGCAGCTCATAATGAGCCAAGATGGGCAAGGATCAAGTAAGCAGGTGGTCAGCCTTACAGATGAAAGCACCTTGTCCACTTCATCAGAAGGAAGAAGCTGGAACCGATCCCACAAAACCGGTATGCCACAGACTGCCTCCTGCTCACTAACTGTATCCACAGCGCACGGAATAACACTCCTAATCCGATCAATTTTATCTGCACAGTGCCTTGCCAAGGCCTCACAGGAGGCCTTAGAATGCTCCAGCGGTTCTGGAGCAACTGGACTGACCAGGCTCTGGACCACTTGGAACAGCCTCCTGGGTCAGCACTCTGCAGACGCGATAGAGGCAGCATAATATTCCTTTTTTGCTGCCTTCACCGCCACGTGATAGGCTGAAGATACAGCTCTAGCCTGTGTCTGATTGCCTTTGGAGCGAGACTTCCACCGCCGGCGCTCTAGCCGTCTCACCTCCTGTTTCAGAGCTCATAACTGCGGATTGAACCATGGTGCAGTCCGAGCCCTGTTCAGGGGGAGAGGGCGTTTCAGAGCCACCCGATCTAATGCCCCAGTGATTGCTGCATTCCAGCCACCCACCAGGGTCTCGACTGAGTGGCCGTTGGCGTGCCCCAGAGAATCCCCAAGCGCGTTCAGGAATCCATTCGGATCCATAAGACGCCTGGGGTGGACCATTTTAATGGGTTCTCCACCCCTGCGGAGCGGTTGTTGAACCGAGAAGTCCAACATCACTAGATAGTGATCTGACCATGACAAGGGGGTGGTGGATATACTCCTGACTTCCAGATCACTCCTCGCTTCTCCAGAAACAAACACAAGGTCTAGTACATGAGTGGGCCCAGTTGGAATAGGGTGCAGCTCCCAGGAAGCCATGGTCTTCATGAAGTCCCGAGGTGCTCCTGTGAGGTTGGCCTCCGAATGTACGTTGAAGTCCCCCAACACCAATAAGTTAGGGGACTGTATATGCACATCAGAGACCACCTCAAGGACCTTGACCAGGGAGTCAGTCATGCAGCAGGGTGGACGGTACACGAGCAGAATCCTCAGACTGCCCTTCAGGCCCAACCTCCAGTACATGCACTCAGCAAACTTGGTCTCCCGGAGAAGGGGTCTGGTGAAGACCAAGGACTCTCGATAGATAACAGCCATTCCCCCTCCCCGATCCCCAGCCCTCAGCTGCTGTGCATACGAAAATCCAGCTGGACACATGGCTGCAAGAGTTGGAGCAGCAGCCTCGGCCAGCCAGGTCTCCGTAATACATGCAGGTCCGCACCGTCATCCAGGATCATGTCATGGATGAGGGAGGTTTTCTGGGTAACAGACGTGGCATTGCAGAGCAGCAAACGAAGGCCAGAAGATGGGGTCACGCCTCCCCCAGCCATCTTTTGGCTCTGGACAGGCCCGGAGCAGGGGACAGATACTACACATCTCTCCCTTGTTCCCCGTACCTGGCATGGCCTGCCCGTAGCACTCTGCCAGCACCTGCCGCCCAGCCTCGGTATGTTCTGGCCCCCAACGCTCCCCCCACTGCCTCCATCAGGTGGACACATGCCCCCTCGCTCCCGCCTATCAGGCAGGCTACCCACCCCTAAAAACATTCATGTGCATTTCTGCACATCAGGCTAGTGCTAATGGCACAAGAACAGGCCAGGCTATTTTGCCTGGTCAGTTGGCAACCCTATAGGCTCATATGTTCCAGTTGTTCCTGTTTTCCAGGGCCTGCCCTTCTTTTCTGTTGAATGACTCTCCTAAGCCACTACCTCTGTGTTTGTCCCATTTTACCCTATGGAGAGTTTTAGGGGTTGCTTTTTCAAAATGTTCTTACGGCGTACATGTTTTCCTAAGAGTTCTTCAGGCTCAGGCTGCTGTGGAGATCTCTAGAAGGCGAGTCCTAGGGGAAGGGCTGCATCATAACGTGGACTTCATGGAGGCACATGGTTGGTCCCTGAACGAAACAGGATGTTCATTTTAAAGTAAAAAAAGATTAAAAAAAAAATAAAACTAGACCAGGGATGGGGAACTGCCACCCCGCAGGCCGATTCTGGACCATGAGCCAACCCACTCAGCCTGCCGAGGCCCCAGCCAAGACTCCACCTCCTCTCTGAAGCCCCACTGAGTAGCAGCAAAGTGGGGGTTGCTCCTTGCGGAAATGCTACTTCAAGACACTCCAGCTCATTATTTGTTGACTCATTGATTGAATGAATTTTTATACCACCTTTCCTTCAGGGAGCCCAGGGAAGCAGACATAGCAGTCATAAGAAGCTATTTGTACTGAGTCAGACCATAGGTCCATCTAGCCCAATATTGCCTACGGCAGGGGTGCAGGACCTCAGGCCTGTGGGCCAAATCCAGCCCTCCAGGGTTCCCCAAATGGCCCCTCCCTTTCCCCCCCAACCACTGATTCTTTGGTGGTTTCCCAGAGTTCATTTCCCCCTCACTCTAAAAGGTAGAAATGCCTCTCCTAAGGCTTAGTGACTGGCAGTAGGAGTTTTAAGGTACAATGTGCTGGTAATTTGGTGTTTTGGTCCCTCCTTATTTTGCCCTGGCCACCCCTGGACTGCAGCCCCCAAGAGCTTCTCTGACACTGAATTCGGCCCTCGGGCCAAAAGTGGTTCAACGCCTCCGGCCTGCATATGCTGACTGGCAGCGGTTCTGCAAGGTTACAGGGGTCTGTGCCCGGCCCTACCTGGAGATGCTGGGGGTTGAAGCTGGGACCTTCTGCATGCCAAGCACGTAATCTGCCACTGCGTACATGGCTGAAGCATTATTATGCAAATAATATTTTTAATGTCAGCAGAAAATTGTGGCCCAGCACATTTTTTAAAAAATGTGAGTCGAAAATAGAAAAAAAAGAAAAGAAAAATACTGATAAAATGGCACCAATTGGAAAGGGAATACTGAAAATGTGCTGAAGTGGAGAGGGCTCAGCAGCCTGAAATGTCACAGCATACTTCAAAACCATGCCTCTTCAAAAAGATGGAAGGCAGTAGTGCGAAGGGTGCAGTCCTATGAATGTTTAGACAGGAAAAAGTCCTACAAAGCTATGCTGGCCAGAGAATGCTGGGAGTTGTAGGACTTTTTCTCTGCATAGGATTGCACATGCATAGGATTGCACATGGAGGGAGCAATCCTATGGCTGCTAGACAGTGGCTAGACGGCCATAGGACATGTTGTTTTCTGGGAACCGACCTCGGAGCCCATGCTCCAAGGTCGGTTCTCAGAGAACCGACCTCCGCGCACTTCTGCGCTACCTTGGAGTCAGCGCAGAACAGCCCATCCTCTGTGCTCGCAAGAGGAGCATGGAGCAGCCGGAAAGGGGCATGGCGGGGGATGTTCCTGGGCAGGGGGAGCGTAACACCTCCTATGTGTTGTACAGCAGCCTCCTTCCCCACTCCGTGCTCCCGTGGCTAGACAGCCGCAATCGGCTGTCTAGCCAAAAAAGCAGGGCAGGAGAAGCATAGAGGGAACGATCCCCTCCTTGCTTCTCCTGCCCTGCTTTGGATAGATGGTCGCCTCTGAGTTCGGAGACAGACGCCTATCTAGATGGGATTGCTCCCTAAGGTAATCTGTACATGCAGAGTTGTGCTGCTGTTCTATTCTTTCCCCCCAAAAGGTTGGATTTTGTAGTCGGATTTTGTAAGCTCTCAAAAGAAATGGAAAACACGTGGAAAAAATGCAGGCACCCAGTGATTTCATAGCATGGGTAGATGTCCCATAAATTGCAAGGGAACAATTACATGGATCAGTGGCAGCTTGTATGACTTATTTCCTATAACTGGGAGAAAATGAATCCTCCATTGATTGATGAATGGATTAGTAGAACATGGGGTATTGCCTACATCAACATCCCCCAACCTGGTGCCTTCCAGATGTTTTCAGCTACAACTCCCAGGATTCTTGATCCTTGGCCATGCTGGCTGAGGCTGTTGGAAGCTGAAAACCAAAGTATCAGGAGGGTGCCAGGTTGGGGAAAGGTGGCATACACAATTAAACCAACCAATTTGGTTAGAGTTAGAGAATGAAGACAACAGGAAAATGAGTTTTTAGAAAAATGGTGTATTTGTATCATTTTGGAATAATGACTTCAAGATAGTTTTATTTATGCATGTATTTATTTATTATATTTCTATACTGCCCAATAGCTGAAGCTCTCCGGGTGGTCCACAAAAATTAAAACTATAAAATACAGCATGATAAAACATTATAGGTATAGATATATATTTAATTGCATTTTTCAAAGTAACAGTGAACAGTAACAAATCCAAACATGCCACACATGAGTCAGTTTCTTTACAATCTTTCTGATCACTCAGGATCTGTATTTGGTACAAGCAAGATTATCTGATAAAGTTATCACTCATCATCCTAATGGATCACATAGAGTTCCATGTGTTTTAGGAGGTTGTCATGTATTCTTTTCAGTGTTAGCAGACTCAATAAATGTATACCATAGTCCATTAAAAGTGTCAGTTTCTACTTGGCCTCTTTGTTCCTGAAGATGTTTAGGGTGCAATCCTATGGGGATAGTCATCCACCTCCAAATTTGGAGGTGGCTGACTATCCAATGCAGGGCAGGCAGAGCATGGAGGATATCTTCTCTGCGCTCCATCTGCCCTACATTTGCAGCTAGATAGCCAATTTCAGCTGTCTAGCCAGGGTGCTTTGCAGTGGGGCAGGGGAGGCTGGACAGCACATAGAAAGCATTGTGACAGCACTTCTGTGGTCCCCGCCCTGCCCCTAGGAACACCCCTTTTTGGCCGCTCCACACTGCTTTTATGAGCATGGAGCCGGGGACCAACCATGCCTCCTACGAGGCAGCATGGGAGAGGGCAGGGGTCGGGTTTCTGGGAATCGAGCTCAGAGTGCTGGCTCCAAGTTCAGTTCCCAGAAACCAAAAAATCCTATGGCCTTCTAGACACTGTTGAGCAGCCACAGGATTGTGAGTTTCTCCCTTAGTGCAAGGTTCCAAAGTTTCTGTTTCCATATGATAAGAGAAAGTTCATTTTAAAGTAAATAAAATAAAACTACAGTATAAAACCCAAGTAAAAACTAGCAGTAGTGTAAAGATTTAAAAATACAACAACAGATTTAAAAGCAACAAGAACTAAAGAACTAAAATGCCTGGGAAAGTAAGATCTTCACCTGATGCTGAAAAGGCCACAATGTGGGTACCAGGTGAGCCTCTCTGGGGAGAGCTTTCCACTACCAAGATGCCATAATGTAGATCAATATGGATCACTGGGTACAATTTAATTCTGCAAGATTTACTCAAGGCAGATTTAGAAATGCACATGTACTTGCTGTATAATCACTGCATTTTATTCACCCCTATATGGTAGTGTTACAAGTATATATTAACAGACTGGTTAACTGAGTGCTTTGATTTTTACTGCTTGCTGAAATGTAATATACAGTAATGCATAAATAAACAAATAAACAAAGAGTTGATGTTCATTAAATTTATTAGGGCTCAATCTTATGGGGATAGGTGGCCCCTTCCGAACTTGGAGACAACCGCCTATCCAATGCAGGGCAGGAGAAGTGAGGAGGGGATTGTCCCCTCTGTGCTTCGGCCATCCTGCATTTGTGACTAGACAGCCGATTTCGATTTCGGCTGTCTAGCTGCAGGAAGGCGGAGTGGGGGAAGCGGCTACTGGATGACACATAGGATGTGTTGTACCAGCATTTCTACCTTCCTCACCCCAGAACACCCCCTGTAATGCCCTATTTTTGCCACTCTGCACTCCTCTTCTGAGCATGGAGCGCAAGGCCATTCCTAGCTGCCTCTGAAGGCTCTCCCACACTGGAGGCATCCAAGATGAGGCTGGACAGCCATCTGTTGGGGATGCTCTGACTTGGATTCCTGCATTGAGCAGGGGGTTGGACTCCATGGTCTTGTAGGCCCTTCCAACCCTACTATGATTCTATGTACACAGGGTCAAGGTTGCTGGTACAATAACACATACAGTTTCTAAGTACTTAAATGTCCTCCGAAATTCTTACAGTAAACCTGGAAGCTAATCTAGCATTGTTATCATCTTCATGTTACAGATACAAAGGTCTGGTTCATAAATAATGCTAGCCCATAGTTTGGTTGTTGAATTTTGGGGGATTCATGATGTGTGAAAGTGGCTGCTCTAACAGTCTATGGTTTGTTAACCACAAACAACCCAGAAAGAGAACCCATGGTTTGTTGTTGGGTTGAACCCAGCACCGCATGTTGTTCACCAGGCTACAGAGGTGGCAGACAAGAGAGGTTAAAAAAAATCAGTCACTCTGCATGCCAGTACTACACCACTGCTAAGGCCTTTAGGATACGGGAAGGGAGGAAACAAACAACTCAGGATTGAGAAAACAAACCACAGTTTGTCTGCCAGACAAATCATAGGTTAAATAAATCAGAGGTTAGTGTCATGTGTGAACTAGACCAGTGGGAGACTGTGACCTAAAGAAGGGGTCCCCAACCTTTTTGAACCAGTGGGCACATTAATCATACTGAGAGTGCTGAGAGCACTCTCGCAAAATAGTTACCATTTGGGGTGCAGGGGAGCAGGTCTGGTTAGCCACAAAATATCAATTTCCCAAAGGCAAACTGATGAGGCTAAAAGAAAAGTAACGTTTGTTAGAATCTAGATTTGGCCCCACTACTTTTACTGCTTCAGAGTCTCCTTTGCTATTGGAAACATTTATTGAGGCTGATCAGCTATATCGACCCAGGATCCATGTTTATAAATAATTATTGTCAGTAAATAAATATGATACACAGAGTTTTAAGACTCTGTGTAGGAATGGAATAGGGAATTAGATTGTCCCATTTTGCCTAATCAATGGATTGCCACTTTAGCGTCTGTATCTGAAGCATCTATGGATCTCAGGCTATGTCTTATTCAGCAAAAACTCTTGTTCCGTGTCTATTGGACGCCACAACGTCTCTTCCATAAGGCTTTGTCTAAGTCAGCTAACTGTTGGAGGTGTAATACCACTAATGCTCTTCTTAATCATATGTTTTGGCAGTGTCCAGTAGTTGCCTCTGGTTATTACATGAATAAACTTTGTATTGGAATGCTCTTTAATATTTACTGATGTACATGTTCTTTTAAATAACCTGCTTCTGGGAAGTTAATGCCCAGTCAGCATAAATGGATTCTCTGCACCCTTCTGACAGCTAAAAGACTGATATTACAACACTGGAAGGATAAATCCTCACTTTCTACAATGCAATGGATTGAGGACTTCATAATGCTTTCAACTTTTGAATGGGTGATATATAGGCACCACTCACTAGCTGATACATCTATGGATATTTATGTAAGTTTATGTATAATCTCTTTTATTTATTTTTGGGGAAGCTTGTATTTTCGTGTGTGTGTATACATATATATATATACACACACACACACACATGTATGTATATGTATGCATCTGTATGTATGTACAGATGTATTAACTGAAATTGATACATTCGATCATGTCATTTTTCCTTATTTTTAAACTATGGGTTTTATTTTGCTATGTTCTGTGGAAATTTATAATAGAAAATTAATAAAAATATTTTAAAGAAATAAAAAGAAAAGCAACATGCCCAAGACCCTAAGTACAAGGCAGCGGTGTGGTCTGAGCTTCAAAACACAAAAACACTTTTCAAGCCACAATTTTCTGCTTGAACACCCATTTCATAGAAACCAAATTGATGACGCACAGAGCCAAGTAACCTGGCCAAGAGACTGAGTACAAGGCCAGTGTGGAACTTAAGCCCCAAATTCCAAATCCATTTCTGGGTTATTTAGAAACACTGTTTTACGTGTGGGAAAGGAAATGGGTGATGCGGACAGTTGAAGCCCGCATCCTGCACTTGCATTGCGCCTTCTGGGATAGTCATGGTTGGGAGCCTGCCTGCCTGCCTGCCTGCCTGCCTGCCTGCCTGCCTGCCTGCCTGCCTGCCTTCCTTCCTTCCTTCCTTCCTTCCTTCCTTCCTTCCTTCCTTCCTTCCTCCCTTCCTCCCTTCCTCCCTTCCTTCCTTCATTTCATTTCTATACCACCCAATAGCTGAAGCTCTCAGTGGTTCATGATGCTCCCAGTGGTGGCAAATCAGTGCAGGTATGTAAGAGAGGATGGGTGATTGTGTGAGGTGCATTGGCTGATTCGGTTTCATAAATATGTACCAGCATCCTTTCTCAAAAAAAATCTTGCAAGAGTTTCTTTTCCTGCTTTTTGCAAACCTCCCTTCCCAGATCTTCATTCATAGAAGTGTGAGATTGAGTTGTCGCTTCTGGAGTGACCTTCTGGAATGAACTTCCACCATTGTTGTCTGGGGAATGCTGGGAGTTGTAGGACTTTTTTCTGTCTAAACATGCATAGGATTGAGCCCTCAAGCTACAATATGCTGGCATGTTTGGCTCTACCCCTTCTGCCTTTGGCCCCACCCACCACTGGCACATGGTCCCCAGGAGCGTCTCCAAAGTAGAATTTGGCCCCCAGTCTGGATCATTCCCCCAAAGAACGGCCACTGGGGGTGAGAGAATCAGGATCGTGCCCCTCCAGAAGCTCCTTTCCCAGGTTAATAGTAGCTTTGGAGAGGGGGGCTCTTTAGTGGGACTGTAGTTTGTGGGGAAAAGGGTAAACACCCCTCTGCATGGGCCACACTCCCAATCCTGATTCTCTGCCCCCCGCCTCTGCCCCCCGTGCTGTTGTTTAGAGAAAACACAGAAACCAGACACATTAGATGCATTGAATACCATGCCCTTTTCTGACCTGACCAGGGTGAGCGGCTTTCCTGACAAAGCTACTGATGCCCCCAGATGGTGGAGGGAGGAGCGGAAGGGTTCTTTGCTTGTCCCGTAGCTCATGTAAGAGGAAGTAATGGTTGGAGCCCTTCAGGCTTCACTCAGTTCAAAATATGGTGAATTTTTTTTTAAAGTTAGTTGCTGACCAGGGCTGCAGCACATTGAGCCTAAACATTCCGAGAGAAGTCCCCAAATCGGGTGAGCAAGTTGTGGCCCTCCCGAAGTTTTGGCCTACAGCTCCCATCAGCCCTAGCCAATGTAGCCAATGGTGAGGCATGCTGGGAGTTGTAGGCCCAAACATCTGGTGGGCCACAAGTTGCCCACCCATGCCCTACCTTACTGTCTGTTCTTTTATTGTGACTTTTCAAAGGAAGGATTAATAGAAACCCCAAACAGGGTTGCTTTTTCTGACTTTGCATGGGACCCTTTCAACTCACAAGTGGTAGATATGGAGGTAAATTATGTCTGAGCTTCACACCTTGGAGAGCTCCTTTAGAGTTCTGACTGAAACCCAGAGCGGATTTACCACCCCACTGACATTGGAGCCACAGGCCTCCACTGATTCTAACTGGCCTCGCGCTTAGGAAGCCAGCCTTATGCCGACTCAGATCATTAGTCCATCTAGTCCAGGATTGCCCACAATCTGTGGCTTTTCCATGTTGCAGGTTGGCCAGGGGCCATTCTCTAAAATCCGCTTAAGTGAAGGGCCCAAGTAGATGTGATGTTACACACATTGCTGCATTTAACGTGCACATTTCTACAAAATGTAAATAGGAGGTTATGGTGGTGTTGGTGTGGTGGATTAGGACCACAGTGAATTGGGAGAGGGTGTCTAATCCTTCCCCCCTGCAGTGATGCCCACCAGCAGCACTACTGCTGTTTACATTGGGAGGAAATCTTCCACTGGCATGGGTGGATGGGGGGAAGAAATTAAAAGCCACCTATTGTAGTTATGTCTAGTTTAGTCCAGAGACCCAATGGACCCAGGATCTTACACATTCAAAGGGGCTGTTCACACAACATGCTGACTCACACTCCGTGGTTGAGTGTGGGCTGTTGTTAAACCATGGGTTATTTGTTGAACCATGGATAAGTGTGTTGTTTGAACCAATGACATTTTCTGCTGGGTGGCTTGTTAACAACTCTGAACAACCCAACAACAAACCATGGATTCTCAAGGTGGTTTGTTTGAGAAAACAAGCCACACTGCATGATTAACAAGCCACCCTGGCTGTGTTCAGACAACATGCTAACCCACGGTTCAACAAACAGCCCATGGTTCAAAACAACCCACACTCAACCACTGAGTGTGGATTAGCGTGTTGTGTGAACAGCCCCATTGTCTGTGCTCTACCTTCAAGCCTTCCTTGTAAAGGCTGCATTTCCTTGTAAAGGCCTCGCAGGCATGGAATCAAACCCATCTCCTGCTAAGGTGGCCAGGTGTCCTACTTTATAGAGGACAGTCCTCTATTTTAAGGCCAGTCAGAGGAGGGTCCTCTGTTTGAAGCCATACTCCGTTTGAAGAGCTGCCCAGTTTAAGTCCAGTTTAAAGATGAAGAACCGGAAGAAGGGGGAGTTCGGGGGCCTTGAAGTTCCCCATCCACAGTTAGCACCTGAACACCAGACTGAGCAGACACACAGGTCACCTGGCCACTGTCTTCTCCAGTATGGTGAGACGGACTGTATCTCTATTGAAATTCTAGTTTTGATTTCTAAATGTCTATCTCTGCATATAAACTAACATATGCACAAGTTCTGCAAATCGCTGCCTTCTTTTGCCCTCCTTCTTGGTAATGCGTAGCTGACCACCTTGCCCCTGGTACATTTTTCTGTCCCACTGGGGTACCAACCAGGCCACCATTTTTGTACAGGCTGTGAGAAAGGTCACCCTGCCTTCTGTTTTTTGGTCATCATAGCTCCTGCATCACAGGAAGCACTCTAAGGGCAAGAAGCTTGAAAACACCACCTAAATGGAAAATTGTAGCGAATGCAGTCCACAAATGAACCGAAATGGTCAACCAAGGGAACAAAGCTGAAAGACCCTGGGATGACAATGCGGAGATAACAACCTTTCCATCCTGATGAGTTAATTAACCCTCTTGAAATCCACCAGGGACAATAAAGAGGAGGTTTGTTCCTTTTATGTACCCATCTTCTGACTTATTCTCTTTAATTGTGGTTTACAAGGACAACATGGCCTGCTAACATTAAATAACCTTTGTTGAGCAAACAGCCCAAAATAAACTGTGTTGTGTGCGTGCGTGCGTGTGTCTTTTCTTCCTCTCCCCCTCCTGCCCACTGCCACGCCACTGAATCACTAAAGCATCCTCCCCCAATCTGGTGCCCTCCAGATGTGTTGGACTACAACACAGCTGGCTGGGGCATGCTGGGAGTTATAGTCCAACACATCTGGAGGGCACCAGGTTAGGAAAGGCTGTGCAAAAGGGAGCATCAACTGGGCCTTAATGTCAGGCTGTTCTGCCATGTGATGAGATGCCTGCATGCATTAGCACCGAATGTAATTCACCTCCAATGAAAGAG
Organism: Heloderma suspectum; assembly: GCF_057233095.1. Lineage (NCBI taxonomy): Eukaryota > Metazoa > Chordata > Lepidosauria > Squamata > Helodermatidae > Heloderma > Heloderma suspectum. The sequence goes on from NC_139461.1 coordinate 22,076,301, forward strand.
GCTTCAAGGAGGAAATTAAAAGGAAAGTCAAAGACCCAGCGGTTTGCTTCCATTTAATTTTGCATGATCAAAGCCTGCATGCCTCCCAGGCACAGCTAGATTCTTTCTTGGTGGGTGAGGCTGAGGGTTCTGGTGCTCCATGCATATTAAACAAAACACCAGCCAGAAAAACCATCCCTAAATGAAATTCACATACTACATTAGCACTCTCCCCGCACCTTCACGCCCCACAATCTCGATTCTGTGGTCCAAATAAATCATGCATTTTAGCGAGCCCCTTCTATTACTCAGGCTTACTGATCAAGGCTGCAGCCATTGAGGTTTCACAATATTTGGGATGTTATGACTATAGGTTAGCATTCATGTAAGCGGGGATGCCAGTGGCCACAAATCCCTTTCCACTTGCCCAAGGCAGCTTTTCAGGCTCTCTTTCAGTGCCAGCTCCTGGTGCCCCTTAAAAAACCTCTTCCCAAGGTCAGGAGGCCTCCAGAGAAGCTAGACTGCCCATGTGTCCTACTTTATAGAGGACTGTCCTCTGTTTGAAGGGCTGTTTGGGGAATGGCTGTCCAAGCTAAAACCAAGATAAAGAACCCTATGGCCACTAGACACTGTCTAGAGGGCCATGGGATTTTTCCATTTCTGGGAACTCCATCCTTGGTTCCCAGAAACCACACTCCCCGCCCCCGCCCCCTCATAGCCAGTGCAGTTCTCTCCACATCAGCTACATCTCTGCACTTGGAAACAGAGCATGGAGACGGCAAAAAGGGGATGGTCCCGGGCGTGGGGAGGGGAGGAGACTGGGGAAGCTGCATTATGCAGCTTCCTATGTGCACATGGTTTCCCCACCCCCCACCTCGCTCCTAAGCTCCCTGGCTAGACAGTAGAAATCGCCTTTCTAGCCAAAAATGCGGGGTGGCCGGAGCGCAGAGCCAAAGATTGCCTCTGTGCTCTGGCTGCCCTGTGTTGGATAGTTGTCAGCCTCCAAGTTCAGAGGTCACCCTGTTACAGTCTTCCCCGCTAGGATGAGGTGTCTTGTATTTCTATTTAAATTATAGTAATCATTTCTAAATTTGCATATATAGATATATATTAGCATATGCAATTTTTATGCAAATCATGTCCTCTTTTGTTTCAAGAAGAAGCAAATGGAAGGAGGTGTGGTGTGGTGTGGAAGCAGTGAAAGGAGAAGAGGAGCTGTGAATTACTGCATATAGCGCTAGAAAAAAAGAATCTGGATATGCACAGACGAGAGGTGAGGTGTTATAAATTGCTTGGCTGCACAGAATCATAGACTCATAGAATAGTAGGGTTGGAAGGGGCCTATAAGACTTTGAAACTGTATGTGTTATTGTACCAGCAATCTTGATCCTGTATGCATAGAATCATAGAATAGTAGGGTTGGAAGGGGCCTACAAGGCCATTGAGTCCAACCCCCTGCTCAGTGCAGGAATCCAAGTCAGAGCATCCCTGACAGGTGGCTGCCCAGCCTGGTCTTGAATGCCTCCAGCGTGAGAGAGCCCAGTGCCTCCCTAGGGAACTGGTTCCACTGTTGTATTGCTCTCTCAGCCAGGAAGTTTCTCCTGATGTTCAGCTGGAATCTGGCTTCCTGTCCCTTGAGCCCATGATTCCGTGTCCTGCACTCTGGGATAAGTGTTCCACTGAAGAAGGACCAAGGGCTCCATCTAAGGCCAAGTGTAATCTTGATCATGCATCCAAAGGCACTTGGGAAAACAATCCACAGTGGGGAACTATGATAAAACAGCAAGTCTTCCTGCTAGTGCTGTTCTAGTATGCCTGCTACACCCCTCTTCGACAGCTATGGTATTCACCAGGACCACCAGCCCCCAAATGTTGTTGCACGTGGAAAAGGGAATGATGGAGGTCCTCTTTTGTCCACTTCTTTGGCCATGCATACGTGGTTACTCTAAGAGTGGGACCTCACCTGGCACGTGGGGCTATGGCTACCACTGGGGGTGGGGGGTGGAATAACCACACTGAATCCGTGCACATGCACTTTCCACTTCCGCTTTGTATGTCTGTGTGCTGGATCTAGATGGGTGATGAAGCCTAGTGGTTTGTTTAAGCCTGCACCCTAACGGCTGGGCTGGGATGAGATGTGAGCAGGAGGTTTCACAGCTCATGCATTCATCAACCCTAAGATAAGTTCCTGGTGTGTTGCTTCCCCAAAGGTTGCCTGAAGAAGGGGTCTCCAGAGACATGGAGCAGCCAAAAAGAACAGGTTCTAATTTGGCACAACGCTGTTGTCACTGCAGGGTGGTTCGTGCATTTGTGGCCACAGCTGAATGGCTGAGGCATCAAATAATGACTCGAAAGAGGGAATGATCAAATGCTAAAGGCAGAACTTTTGTAACACCTCACACACGATGCTTTTCAATGGAGTAAGTGGGACCATATTGGTGTAAACAACTCTGTATGTGGATATGGTCAACAGCCATTTCCATGACTGCACATGCAGAGGACACTGTCTTCTATAAATCCGATCATCTGTTCGTATAGCCCTGGCTTGCGGAACCTCTGGCCATTGGATATTCTGCAGCCGGCCTACAGGGCCTCCTTGGGTTTCTCCGCGGGGGTGGGCTTAGTGTCCAAGCCCTGCCCCGTCGATGATCCCTGTCAGTGGAGGCTGGTGCCTCTGATGTCAGTGGGGTGATGAATCTGCCCCAGGTTTCAGTTAGAACCAGTTAGAACTCGGAAGGAGCTATCCAAAGTGCTTCACATCCTGGATAGCTCCTTTAGAGTTTTGACTGATTCTGACTGAAACCTGGAGCAAATTCACCACCCACTGACATCGGAGCCACCAGCCTCCACTGATCTCCATGGAAGAATCCCTATTATCTCCCTTCTGAAATCGGAGATGACACTGAGGATGTGAGTCCAGGGGACACAGCTGGCCCTGGGAAGAGTGGCGGCTCTTTGCAACCACACCTGAGTGACTTCACAGGGCGCTCCCATGGGGATGACATATGCCACCTGAAGCCAGGAACTTATTCCCAGTTCAGTGGCCCTTGAGGAAAGTGAGTATAGGATAGCAGCCTAAATGTGACCTAATATTGTCAGCATGCCTTTTCCTAACATGGACTAAGAATCTGAATTAAATGTACCATTTTGGTTACTCAGGTACATATGACTTCCCAAGAGCGGCACAGAACACTTTTTTTTTCTTTTTTTTTTTAGCGGTGTGTATTTTTCCTTCCTGTGCTATTCCTGGCTGCCTTACTGCTACACATATTAGCATGACAGAAGCTAAAAGGGTTAATTAGGTGAGCAGGTTTACTTTCATCCCTTAAATTTCTTTTAAAAAAATCCAGATAAAGCTAGTTCCATTTCCTCCTCCTAGAGCCTACTTTTTAATCCTTCTTGATTCATGGCACCTAATTATACAACCTCTTTTTTCTTTCCTTTTTTAATCCTATTGGGAAATCAAAACGTCACATCATTGTTGCATGATGGCTTGCAATGAAAATTGGACAAGATCTCAGGGGAGAAAGCTCTCAGGCTGACATGTAAATAAAATGTTCTAGGATTGTGAACCAACTAGGGGGGTGAGGAAAAGCCCAGACAGTCTGCTTTTGTTCTTGCATGTGTGTCTCCCCCCACTCCCCCATCACAACTTGGAGTTAGTTGTTGGAAAAGCAAGGAGTAAGGCTATTTCCTATTTTCCCCAGTATGGCTATTTCCAATTTCCTTCACACCTTGGATAGCTCTTTTAGCGTTCTGACTGGTTCTGACTGAAACGCGGAGTGAATTCACTGCCCCATGGACATCGGAGCCACCAACCTCCACTGGACCATGTGTATTCCTTCACTGACTTCAAAATGTGTTAAGGCAGCCGGGCTGCATTTGAGGGGCCTCTTGCTCATTCTCCTGAGTAAGGATCTGGACATGTGCCCCCAAAGTCCTGGTGGCAATATTGCCCTGGAGAACCAGTGCCAGTCAAGAGTAGATGAGGTCAGCAAACTTCTGGCTTTGTTTTTTACTCACACCCCGAGATCCACCAACCAGAGCCTGGTGCAAAAGATACGCACTTGGAATCAAAGATGTCTGAGCCCAATAATTTGTTTTGAGGAATAGAACTGATTGGAGCTCGCAGCCTTTCCCTATAAAAATCCACTCCTGGTTCTTCATTCCAGTAATATAGTTTAGGGAGGGAAGTCCTTTTGTTGCTGCAAATGTTAAAAAAATTGGGAGTCAGAAACCCTTGCTGATCTACTGCAAATCACCCAGAGATCTACCAGACGATCCAGTTGTACCTTCTGCCCACCCCTAAGACATTGATAAGCTAGATAGATATATAGTCTGACCTCTGGAACAAGGGAGGGGCCAGAGCTCAGTGGTGGAGCCCCTGCTTTACATGGAGAATGTCCCAGGTTCAATCCCCAGAATCTCCAGCTAGGGCTAGGAAAGAATCCTGCCTGAAACCCTGGAGAGCCGCTGCTGCCAGTCACTGTCGACAATACTGGGCTAGATGGACCAGTGGTCTCTCTCTGTATAAGGCAGCTTCCTATGTTCTTCTTTGTGTTTCCCATGTACTGGCAAACTCTTGTAGGGTTAGGCAAACTGGTGCGCTCCAGATGTTCTGGACTACAACTCCCATAATTCCTGGCCATTGGACATCCTGGCTGGGGCTTTTGGGAGCTGGAGGACACCAAGTTGCCTACCCTGGTGTTATGGGGCTGAGCTCCACTGATGTCACTTCGTGAGGGCAGATGGGAAGGAAGGTGTTGCTTCTGGTCCTCCAATGAATTCCAGGTCTCTCCTTTGCTGGAGCCAAATCTAGGGTGTCTGTGGCTATTGGTGGAGGTGGTCCCAACCTCAAGTATGCTTGTTATTGATCTGTTGGCATTAGGGTGTGTGTGGGTTTTACAGGGCAGTCATAGTATCACAGAAAAGTAGGGTTGGAAGGGGCCTACAAGGCCATGAAGTCCAACCCCCTGCTCAATGCAGGAATCCAAGTCAGAGCATCCCTGACAGATGGCTGTCCAACCTCATCTTGAATGCCTCCAGTGTGGGAGAGCCCACTACCTCCCTAGGTCATTGGTTCCATTGTCATATTGCTCTAACAGTCAGGACGTTTTTCCTGATGTCAGCTGGAATCTGGCTTCCTGTCACTTGAGCCCATGATTCCGTGTCCTGCACTCTGGAATGGTTGAGAAGAGATGCTGGCCTTCCTCTCTGTGACAACCTTTCAAGTACTCGAAGAGCGCTGTCATATCTCCCCTCAGTCTTCTCTTCTCAAGGCTGAACATGCCCAGTTCTTTCAGTCTCTCTTCATAGGGCTTTGTTTCCAGTCCCTTGATCATCTTTGTTGCCCTCCTCTGAACCCTCTCCAGTTTGTTTGCATCCTTCTTAAAATGTGGTGCCCAGAACTGGACACAGTACTCTAGATGAGGCCTAACCAGTGCTGAGTAGAGGGGAACTAGTACTTCCCGGGATTTGGAAGCTATGCTTCTATTAATGCAGCCCAAAAGAGCATTTGCCTTTTTTGCAGCCACATCACGTTGTTGGCTCATATTCAGCTTGTGATCGACAACAATTCCAAGATCCTTCTTGCTTGTAGTGTTGCTGAGCCATGTATCCCCCATCTTGTAACTGTGCATTTGGTTTCTTTTCCTAGGTGCAGAACTTGGCATGTATCCCTATTAAATGTCATTCTGTTGTTTTCTGCCCAGTGCTCCAGTCTATCAAGATCACTTTGAATTTTGTTTCTGTCTTCCAAAGTATTAGCTATCCTGCCCAATTTTGTGTCATCTGCAAATCTGATCAGCATTCCCTGCACCTCCTCCTCCAAGTTATTAAAACAAATGTTGAAGAGCACTGGGCCCAGGACTGAGCCCTGCGGTACCCCACTCGTTACGTCTCCCCAGTTTGAGAAGGTCCCATTGATAAGCACTCTTTGAGTCCGATTCTGTGGCCAACTGTGGATCTACCGGATCGTTGTTTCATCTAGCCCACTTTGAGCTCGTTTGCTCATCAGGATATCATGGGGCACTTTGTCGAAAGCTTTGCTGAAGTCGAGGTATATGATGTTTACTGCATTCCCATGGTCCACAAGGGAGGCTACTTGATCAAACAATGAGATCAGATTTGTCTGGCAGGACTTGTTTTTGACAAATCCATGTTGGCTTCGAGTAATCACGGCATTGTTGTCAAGGTGCTTCCAGATGGATTGCTTGATCATCTGCTCCAGAATTTTCCCAGGGATTGATGTCAGACTGACTGGTCTGTAGTTCCCAGGTTCCTCCTTTTTACCCTTTTTGAAGATAGGGACAACGTTAGCCCTCCTCCAGTCATCTGGCACTTGATTGATTGATTGATTGATTGCATTTATATCCTGCCTTTTTCCTCTAAGGAACCCAAAGTAGCATACATAATCCTCCCCCTCCTCCATTTTATCCTCACAACAACAACCCTGTGAGGTGGGTTGGGCTGAGAGTCTGTGACTGGCCCAAAGCCACCCAGTGAGCTTCCATGGCCGAGTGGGGACTAGAACCCGGATCTCCTGACTCCCAGTCCGACACTCCAGCCACTACACCACACTGGATCTCCACTTCACCCATCCTCCATGATTTCTCAAAGAGAATAGACAGTGGTTCTGAGAGCTCTTCTGCCAGTTCCTTTATTACTCTAGGATGCAGTTCATCTGGCCCTGGAGATTTGAACTCTTTCAAAGTAATTAGGTGTTCCTTGACCATATGCCTATCAATCTCAAGCTGCAATCCTGCCCCTTCAGCCTGTACTTCGCCTTTGCCATAGACCCTCTTTTGGGAGAAGACTGAGCCAAGGTAGGAATTGAGCACTTCTGCCTTTTCTTTGTCATCTGTTATCGTTTTGCCATCCTTATTTAATAGCTGAACCACCATTTCTTTCCTCTGCCTTTTACTATGCACGTAGCTGAAGAAAGCCTTTTTGTTGTTTTTAGCATGCCTCGCTAACCTCAGCTTGTTCTCTGCTTTAGCCTTCCTGACGCCATCCCTGCAATTCTGTGCTACCTGCCTGTACTTTTCCTTTGTTACTTGGCCTTCTTTCCACTTCCTATCTGTGTCCTTTTTTGTTTTCAGGTCATCTCTAAGCTTTTTGTGAAGCCACATTGGCTTCTTCTGTTGTCTTCCACCTTTTCTTCTTGTTGGAATTGTTTGTAATTGTGCCTTGAGAATTTCCTTTTTTAAAAGCTCCCACCCATCTTGGACTCCTTTTCTCGTTGACGTCGCTTGCCATGGGACCTTACTGATCATTGTTCTGAGTTTATTAAAATCAGCTTTCCTAAAATCCAGGGTATGGGTTTGGCTACCCTCGGCTTTTGCTTCCTTTAGAATCCAAGAACTCAAGGACAACATGGTCGCTTTCCCCCAGAGTTCCCGTAACTGCTACTTTATCCACTAAGTCATCTCTGTTGGTCAGGATCAAGTCCAGGATAGCTGATCCTCTAGTTCCTTCCTCTACTTTTTGTAGGAGGAGGTTATCTGCACCACACGTCAGGAATTCCTTGGAGGGGCCATGTTTTGCAGAATTTGTCTCCCAACAAATATTGGGACACAAATAGTGCGAGACATATTCTTGCCCTGGGCAAGAAAGGATAACTTCCCCAGCCTTAAGAATAGTGCTAGATCAAAGCTGTTTTGGAACAGAGACATGGGACCACCATAGCTCAGATGTATAGTACCAGCTTTGTGTGCAGAAGGTCCCAGATTCAATCGTTGGAATGTCCTGTTACAAGGACCAGGAAACAGGTGTGGGGGAAGACCTCCATCTGAGATCAGACAAGACTAGACTGGGTGGACAAATAGTATTGACCACTGGTGGAAAGCAGCATCCTATATTCTTATCAAGAACCATTGTCTGAGCTCCTCCATCCACCAATGACAGATTGCTGGAGGTTCTTCTCTGCTTGTTGTACATCAGAGATGGCGGAACTGGTGGTCCTCCAGATGTTGTTAAACTGCATCTCCTGTCATCCCTCACCACTTGCTATGCTGGCTAGGACTGATGGGAGATAGTGTCCTACAACATCTGGAGGGCCACATGTTCTCCAGCCCTGCTGAACGTTGCATCCCCTTACGCTGCACTCGCTCATCCTGCACTGCCTTCTGAAGCAGGGGGTGCTATTGAATCCATCATAATACACATACTTAACTCTGCATTCGACCTGTGGCCCCTTGGATCATAGAACAATTGCCTGACACTAGGCCAGACTATTGGTTCATCTATTGCGCAATTCTTGTTTACTGCTACACAGTCGAGGCTGGTGGCTCTGATTTCGGTGGGGCTATATATCCATTCTGGGTTTCTGTCAGAACCAGCCAGAACTCTAAAGGAGCTATCTAAGGTGCTGAACCTATTGGGGGGGGGTAGGTTTCAGCACCTTGGATAGCTCCTTTAGAGTTCTGGCTGGTTTTGACTGAAACTCGAAATGGATTTACAGCCCCACTAAAATCGGAGCCACCAGCCTCCACTGCTGCTACACCAACAGGTGGCATCTATCTCCAGTTTCAGGTGGAGAGGGGTCTTTCACATCACCTGTTTCCTGATCCTTCTAACTGGATATGCCAGGGACTGAACCTGGGACCTGAGGTGTGGTACCACTAAGCTATGATTCCGAACCTTACTTGCTTCTCCCCCCACCCGCCCCCCACATGCTTAGTTCCTTACACACACACACACACACACACACACACACACTAAAATCTTGCCACATTTATGACCTACCCAATTGTTTTGGCTCCAATTTACTCGGAGTACCCCTCTCCATTTATCACCTGTTCCCCTTTATCTTTGCTTTATCTTTTCTCCACTTTCCCAGAACCGATTTGTTGCATTAATACCTCATGAATTGTATTAACCCAAGACAAAAAGTTCTATTTGCATTTCAAGAGAGAAAGACGGACTGAGCATTTAGCCTGGACTTCAGATTCCTCCCATTGTCATCAAGTGACATCAGCATATCCATCTGGAAAGTAAAGAATACCAGATTGAAATGCATGTGGGTGTGTGCGCGCACACACACTATGTTGCACTTTCTCAAGCTCATGTTGTTGGTGTTGTTCAGTCCTTAAGTCGTGTCCAACTCTTCGTGACCCCATGGACCACAGCATGCCAGGCCTTCCTGTCCTCCGCTCTCTCCCAGAGTGTGCTCAAGTTCATATTCATTGCATCGGTGATGCTATCTAGCCATCTCATCCTCTGCCGTCCCCTTCTCCTTTTGCCCTCAGTCTTTCCCAGCATCAGGGTCTTTTCCAGGGAGTTTTCTCTTCGCATTATGTGGCCAAAATATTTGAGCTTCAGCTTCAGGATCTGTCCTTCCAATGAGTACTCCGGGTTGATTTCCTTTAGGATGGACTGATTTGACCTCCTTGCAGTCCAGGGGACTCCTAAGAGTCTTCTCCAGCACCACAGTTCGAAAGCATCAATTCTTCAGCGCTCAGCCTTCCTTATAGTCCAGCTCTCACAGCCATATGTTACTACTGGGAAAACCATAGCTTTGATTAGATGGACCTTTGTTGGCAAGGTGATGTCTCTGCTTCTTACTATGCTGTCTAGGTTTGCCATAGCTTTCCTCCCAAGGAGCAAGTGTCTTTTAATTTCATGGCTACAGTCACCATCTGTGGTGATCTTGGAGCCGAAGAAAATAAAATCTGTCACTGCTTCCAGTTCTTCCCCTTCTATATGCCAGGAAGTGATGGGGCTTAGTTTTTTTAATTAGTGATCTTAGTTTTTTTAATGTTGAGTTTCAAACCAGCTTTTCCACTCTCCACTTCCACCCTCAACAAGAGGCTCTTTAGATCCTCTTCGCTTTCTGCCATTAGGGTGGTATCGTCTGCGAATCTGAGGTTGTTGATAATTCTCCCGGCAATCTTAATTCCGACCTGTGATTCATCCAACCCGGCGTTTCTCATGATGTACTCTGCATATAAGTTAAATAAGCAGGGCGACAATATACGGCCTTGTCATACTCCTTCCCAATTTTGAACCAATCGTTTATTCCATGTCTGGTTCTTACTGTTGCTTCTTGACCCTCGCACAGGTATCTCAGGAGACAGGTAAGGTGGTCTGGTACTCCCATCTCTTTAAGAATTTGCCACAGTTTGTTGTGATCCACACAATCAAAGGCTTTAGCATAGTCAATGAAGCAGAAATAAACAATTTTCTGGAATTCTCTTGCTTTCTCCATGATCCAGCGAATGTTGGCCATTTGATCTCTAGTTCCTCTGCCTCTTCGGAACCCAGCTTCTACTTCTGGTAGTTCTCGGTTCACATACTGCTGAAGCCTAGCTTGTAGGATTTTGAGCATCACCTTGCTGGCATGTGAAATGAGCGCAATTGTACAGTAGTTTGAACACTCTTTGGCGTTGCCCTTCTTTGGAATTGGAATGTAACTGACCTTTTCCAGTCTTGTGGCCACTGTTGAGTGTTCCAAATTTGTTGGCATATTGAGTGCAGCACTTTAACAGCATCATCTTTTAGGATTTTAAATAGCTCAGCTGGAAGACTGTCATCTCTGCTAGCTTTGTTGTTACAAATGCTTCCTAAGTCCCACTTGACTTCACTCTCTAGGATGTCTGGCTCAAGTTCAGTGACTGCACTATCATGGCTATCAGGGACATTCAGATCTTTCCTGTATAGTTCTTCTGTGTATTCTTTCCACCTCTTCTTAATCTCATCTGCTTCTGTTAGGTCCCTGCCTTCTTGGTCCTTTATCATGCCCATCTTTGCACAAAACGTTCCCTTGAGATCTCCGATTTTCTTGAAAAGATCTCTAGTCTTTCCCATTCTGTTGTTTTCCTCGATTGCTTTGCATTGTTCATTTAAGAAGGCCTTCTTGTCTCTCCTTGCTATTCTCTGGAACTCTGCATTCAGTTGGATATACTTTATCCAGTATATACAGGATATACAGTTGGATATATCTTCCCCTTTCTCCCTTGCTTTTCACTTCCATTCTTTCCTCAGTTACTTGTAAAGCCTCATCAGACAGCCACTTTGCTTTCTTGCATTTCTTTTTCTTTGGGATGGATTGAGTTGCTGCCTCCTGAACAATGTTACAGACCTCCGTCTGTAGTTCCTCAGGCACTCTGTCTATCAGGTCTAATCCCTTAAATCTATTCCTCACCTCCACTGTATATTCATAAGGGATATGATTTAGGTAATACCTGAATGGTTTAGTGGTTTTCCCTATGTTCTTCAATTTAAGCCAATATTTTGCAATAAGAAGCTCATGATCTGAGCCACAGTCAGCTCCAGGTCTTGTTTTTACTGACTGTATAGAGCTTCTCCATCTTTGGCTGCAAAGGACATAATCAATCTGATGTCGATATTGACTATCTTGGATATTGGATATCTGGTGATGTCCATGTGTAGAGTCGCCTCTTGTGCTGTTGGAAAAGAGTGTTTGCTATGATCAGCGTGTTCTCTTGGCAAAACTCTATTAGCCTTTGTCCTGCTTCATTTTGTACACCAAGGTCATGCTTGCCTGTTATCCTGGTGATTTCTTGACTTCCTACTTTAGCATTCCAATCCACTATGATGAAGAGGACATCTTTTTTTGGTGTTAGTTCTAGAAGGTGTTGTAGGTCTTCATAGAACCAATCAACCTCAGCTTCTTTGGCCTCAGTGGTTGGGGCATAGACTTGAATTACTGTGATGTTGAATGGTTTGCCTTGGATTTGTACTGAGATCATTCTATCGTTTTTGAGATTGTACCCCAGTACTGCTTTTCCCACCCTTTTATTGACTGCAAGTGCTACTCCATTTCTTCTAAGGGATTCTTGCCCACAGTAGTAGATATAATGTTTGACCACCTCCAGCTTACCTTGATTCATTGATCTTACATTCCAGGTTCCTAAACAATATTGTTCTTACAGCATTGGACTTTCTTTTCACCACCAGACACATCCACAGCTGAGTGTCCTTTCGGCTTTGGCCCAGCTGCGTCTCTCTTTCTGGTGCTACTTGGAAATACCCTCTGCTCTTCCCCAGTAGTATATTGGACACCTTCCGACCTGAGGGGCTCATCTTCTGGCGTCATCTCTTTTAGCCTTGTGATACATTCCATGGGGTTTTCTTGGCAAGAATACTGGAATGGGTTGCCATTTCCTTCTCCAGTGGACCACATTTTGTCAGAACTCTCCACCATGACCTGTCCATCTTGGGTGGCCCTGCACGGCATAACTTATGGCTTCACTGAGGTATGCAAGCCCCTTCGCCACAACAAGGCAGTGATCCATGAAGGGGAAGCGCATGTTACCCAGGTTCTACTTATTTTATTTATTTAGAACATTTTTGGATCAACCCTCCACTCAATGAATGCTCAAGGCGGTGATTGCTACAAACAACACAAAGAATAAAATAATAAAAATACGAAAGCCTAAAACATTTTAAAATGTTTACAGCACTCATACACTCAGCAGCTTTGGAAGTCGGCTAACGTTTTGTATGCGTCATTTTCCTGGAGAGTGTTATGACATTTCTCTCTCTCTCTCTCTTTCTCTCTCCCCCTCCCCCTGGTCTAGCATATAATAAACCCAGGGCTCCTAGGATGGTGTGGAAATCTTTTGGCCACATCTGCCTCAATACTGGCCCAGTTAACCAGACGTACCACAACACTCAGGGGCTTAATGAACCACCTCTTTTGCTGCCTTTTGGGGCTGCAAATGTGTGGGTGTGTGTATGCCTATCTGTCTGATCCAGGCAGTCTGTCTTTCCTCCAAGGAGCTCGGGTTGCCATGTATGGTTTTATCCTTTTCCTTTGCCATGTATGGTTTTATCCTCGCAACAAACCTGGGAGGTAGGTTAGACTGAGAGATTGTGACTGACCCAAGTTCACCCATTCAGCTTTATGGCTGAGTAGGGATTTGAATCTGGATTTCTCCCTAGTCCTGGACACTGGAAAGGCCTAGACATTGGCTAGATGGCCATAGGATTGTTCAATTTCCAGGAACCCACCTCAGAGCCCGTGCTCCAAGGTCGGTACCTGGAAAACTGCCTCCCCACCTGGGTGCAGGGGGGCTGGGAGTGCAGAAGTGCTGGTATTGATTTTTTATGTATTTATTACATTTATATCCCACCTTTTTTTCCTCCTTAAGGAACCCAAGGCGGCATACGTAATCCTCCTCCTCTCCATTTTATCCTCACAACAACAACCCTGTGAGGTAGGTTGGGCTGAGAGTCTGTGACTGGCCCAAAGTCACCCAGGGAGCTTCCATGGCTAAGTGGGGACTAGAACCTGGATCTCCCAACTCCCAGTCCAACACCACGCTGGTATGGCACTTCCTATGCATTGTCCAGCCTCCCTTCCCCCCGTGCTCTGAAGTGCAGCGGCTAGACAGCCGAAATGGGCCACCTAGCCACAAATGCAGGGTGGCTGGAAGGTGGAGGAGCGGATCCCCTCTGCGCTCCGCCTGCCCTGCAGTGGATAGGCAGTCGCCTCCAGGTTCAGAGGTGGCTGCCTATCTCCGGAAGGATTGCTCCCTCCACTGTTTTAATTCTTAGATTAGAATTATGTATTTTAATATTGGATGTATAAATGAATTTTAAATAACGTATCAGGAACCTATTTCAGTTTTAAGTATTTTAGACTTTTGTTTTATGTTGTATTTGACTTGATCTGTTTTAGTTGCTTTGTATGCAAATAGCCTATGGCCCAAGCAAGAATTAAAACTGAATAGAATTGAGTAAGTAAGGATGGTGCTTACTTCCTCAGTAGGATAAGGATTGTGCCATTGCTTACATTGTGTCATGCTTGAGGCAAAACAATTTACAGCCTTTGCCAACCTGGCACCCTCCAGATGTGTTGGACTACAAGTCCCCCCTCCCCCCAGCAAGCATGCCCGATGGATGTGCTGGCTGGGGTGATAAGAGTTCTAGTCCAACACATCTGGAGGACAAATCTGGAAGACACCAGGTTGGCCAAGGCTGGAATGTGGCCACCTTCCCTTTGTAAATAAAAGTGCCAATTGTTCTTCAGGGCTGTGTCTAGCACTAATTGGGAAAGGTGAAAAGGAAAGCCACTAAAGACCACAACAAACAAGGTGGGAAGGAATCTCAAAAGTGCACCAGTGATCACGTATTGCTCAATACATTTCACATATTATAACTCTTCCTCAGGAGTAACTCCAATTCAGTTCTTCCAAGGTGAAGCCAAAATGAAACCAACCAGATAACATTTTGTTGACAGGCAGAACAGAAATGTTATAAATAAAAAATAAATAGAATAAAATGGAAGGCAGTTTTAGGATTCCGTTTGAAAGACTGAATCAATCAATCAATCAATCAATCAATCAGGCACACCTACCCATCTGCCTACCTACAGAGTTTTAACTATCAAAATAGGCTGGGCAGTAAGTTGATCTGTGCACATCTGAGTCTCCTTACCATTTGTTCTTGAGCTAATCAAGACATACAGCTCCTTGGCAAAGCAGAGAGAAGTAAATAAAAATGTGGCAGTACCTGGAGATTCATTTCAGGTGGTGCCCAGGAATGAACCAGCAGCTCTTTCCTTATCTCCCTTTGTTTCCAGATCAGGTAGGAATGATTGGCATTCCTACCTGATCTGGTCTTTGGCTGGACTTCAGGACCAAAGTTGGGCGCCCTGAAGCCCAAGGGGACAAATGACCACCTAGAGAACAGCAGGTGATGGGATCAGTGGCCAACAGGCCCAGTGTCAGTACCTGGGCACACCTGGACCCTCAAGGCTGACAATGGCCACAGCAGTATCCTTTCTACTTTCTTATTAAAAAAAATTATAGTCAAGGGCAGCCAGGGAAGGGCATGTACATGGTCATAGCTGTTCCTTTGATTATTTGTACTTTTAAAATATATTAACTTTTCTACAACAAAAGTGGTGCTTATTTCCAAGTAAATGTGCTTAGCATTAGGGCATAGGAACGTAAGAAGAGCCATACTGGATCTGTCTAGTCCAGGATTCTGTGTACACAGTGGCCAACCAGCTGCCCCCGGCAAGCCCACAAGTGCAACAGCCCCCTTCCGCTCGTGTTCCCAAGTAACTGGTATATAAAGAGGCATCCTGCCTCTGCTACTGGAGGTAGCATATAACCATTGTGACCAGTAGTCACTGATAGCCTTATCCTTCATGAACTACAAGCCAAGTTCCATTTTATCCCTGTAGCTATGATTTAAATTGGTTTAAAATGCAAAACTGCACATGCTCAGTGTTTTTCTTTTTTTTCAGGGTTGGCAAACAGTGTTTTGGTTGGTTGCTTTGTTTGGGTGATTCCCAATAACCCATTGGGAATGTAGAAGCATTTGTAAAGCATGGAATGGTGGGGCAGGGCGAGGGGAGGGGGAAGAGAATGGTTAATGATATGATGGACAACTGAAGGAGTACACATGGCTCTGTCTAAAGTCTCCCCCCCCACACACACACACAAACATCCAGGGTCTAAAATTACCTTGTTGTATCACCAGTGGTTGGTAGCTGGAGGAGCAATCACACCTAAGAAATCTAGCGTGGCACTAGGGAGCCCAATTCCAGGTGCATCCAACCAGTGCAATTCTTGGCTAGTCGGGGAGGAAGGCTCAACCTGGCTGAGGATGCTGCATTCTGGGAACTTTGCACTCCAGTTCTCCACAGTCTGAGGACCTCATCAGATGGGCATGAATGACTGAGCTCACCATGTCCTACTTCTGTTCACTCATGACTTAGGATAAATCAGCACCTCAGAGCCATCATTTCCTGCCTTTCTATAAACCGGGCATCAAAAGGACCTACTTTGCACGGCTGTCGCGAGTATTGACAACATTGCAAAATAACTGCTATATAAATGGCCAATGCCTTGACCTCAACAGTTTGCACGAATGCAGTTCAGCACCTCAAGCACACATGTACCACCAGCTTAGGCTCTGCTTTGAAGTACATGAAAATTAAATTGATTTATTAGCCTGACTCAGGTTATCTGAACCAGTTCAACGGGTTAGTTCTTCCAAACTGTTCATTTATTTGCATTTTATAGTGTGCCTTGTCCAAGGGACACAAGCTATATTTAAGCAGGAACAAAAAGACAAATCCCTATCCTTAGAGGATGATATATGGGTCAAGTTAAGAAAGGAAAGAAGATATTATTTATTACATTTATATCCTGACTTTTTTCCTCCTTAAGGAACCCAAGACAGCATCCACAATCCTCCTCCTCCTCCATTTTATCCTCACAACAACCCTGTGAGGTAGGTTGGGCTGAGTGTGTGATTGGCCCAAAGTCACCCAATGAGCGTCCATGTCCTGAGTGGGGGCTAGAACCTGGGTCTCCGGACTCCCAGTCCATCGCTCTAGCCACTACACCACGTTACAACCCCATCTTAAGCATGCTTACTCAGAGTTAATGCTTATTGGCCCACTCACATGATCATGGCAGCCCACTGCAGCTTATTCAAGCCACGATGGGTTGTGGACCTGCTGCCTGGCAGCCATTTTGAATATTCAAACATCTGGTGGTGGGTTGCTATGATTTGCAGTCATCCGAACCCAGGCAGCAGGGTTTTTTGCGAGAGGGAAACAACCCTCAAATAACCCACATAGGTTGAAAATTCAAATTGGCCACCAGTATGCACTACAACCCACTGTGGCTTAAATAAGTCAGTGGGCTGTGATAGCATGAACCCAGTCATTGTATTTACTAGGGATTCAGTTTCTAGTAGAATAGTATTAGTAGTACTACTAATAGGATAGCATTAAATAGCATTAGTAATAGTAATACTATTAAGATATTAATAGTTAACACTAGTAGGATAACATTACTAAGAGAACTAAACTGAGTCTCTGCTTGACCATTAGCACACTTGGGAGTGGTACTCTATCACACCTTCAGCTAGATTTCCCCTCACCCCAGTTCAGTCTTTAAAATGGGAATAATCAGCAGGACACACACCAGTAAATCTGAAGGCTGCAGTTACATAGGGTGAAGGGGAAATGCTTGCATACATAGCCCAGACTCCACAGCCATAGACTTCGGTTTAACCGCATCAAGAATGACACTTGTGCTTCAAAGGTACCATTTCAAACTGGAGTTGGGGCTCCATGATAATGCTCCTTCTGACCAAATAAATAAACCCCTTCGTGTAGAAGCCTAGTGTATCAGGGAGGCTTGGCTGGAGCCTGACTTGCTTGCTTTCTACAAGAGAATGAGAGATTATTTTTAGGGAGATTTAAATTGTGTTAGCCCTCATCTGCAGTCATTAAGTGGCCCAAACCCAGGCTCATCGCCTCAGTAACAACCACACCTTAGGGAATCTCGTATTGTATTTGCCTCAGTGCTCTCCAATATGGAGTGATTCCAAACAAGCCTCTTCTAGAGGACTGCTACTTAGCTTGGATAGTTACCTGGAGAGCCAATGTTGCACTTGGGCCTAGGAAGACCACTGGGTCAACCTGGGCTACCCAACATCCAAATGTAAGCTCTCCCCGGAAGATTGTCAAGATAGAAGTGGGGGGAAATTGCCAGTTTGCTACCCTGAGCTCCTTCAAGGAGAGGCAGGATAGCAAATCAGTAGAAGGAAGAGAAACAGCCTTATCTGGCTGCAGCTCTTAGTAGGATTCAATGAACTAAATAAAGTCAGCAAGCCAGAAGCTCCTTCATGCCATGTCAGACCATTGGTTTTCCGCAGTCTTGTTATAAGGATTGAACCCGAGACCTGCCGCATCATGCAAAGCACATGTTCTGCCCACGGAGAATCCTTCTCTCAGGATGCATTGGTGGGGCAAACTCTCCTGGGAGTAAACCTGACACACAGTAGTTATCGGTAGTAGATAGATGGAGCTTGTGATAGGTACAGAATAGACAGTACCAAAGCCTATTCCACAGGGCCAGAGTTGTACTCTGGAATGGTGCAATACCCACTAGGGCTGTAGCAGATTGGTAGACCACACGTTTTGCAAGAACAAGGTCCTTGATTCAATCCCCAGCAACTCTTTTTAGAAGGATCCTGTAACACAGCTTTCTCCAACCTCCAGATACTTTGGAGTACAATTCCCAGCATTCTGGGCCATGCAGGCAGGGGCTGCTGGGAGTTGAACTCCAAAACATTAGATGATGAGAAAGACTCCTGTCTGAAATGCTGCTGCTTGAAACACCAGCCCTGCCTGGAATGCCAGTCACTGTATTCTAGCTTTCTGTAACCTGGTGCCTGTCTGATATATTGGGCTAGAACTCCCGTCATACACCTACAAGTGGCTTGGAATGATGAGGGCTGTGATCCAACCCTTGTGGAGGGCTCAAGGTTGGGGAAGACTGACAGACAAGACTGAGCTAGATGAATCAAGGGTATGACTCAGTAAAAGGCAGCGTCCTATGTTTACTGTTACCTGTGTTTGATCATGCAGTGCTGGCTGTATACTTTTGTCAAGAGCACTTATACAACCACTTCCTGCCAATGATGGGATGTGTCTCAGGAATTACTTTTAAACACTCGCAGGCAACCCCATACCCCCACAACCATACACACACACACACACACTTACAAGGTATTGCTAATTACAATTTAGGGCAAATATTTTATTATTTATCTAGAAACACAAAATAAAATCATTTCTTTTTAAAAAATGACAAAAAAAGGTATTTAAATAAAAACGACCAAAAGTCTGTGAAATGTTATGGCACAAAAAAGTTTCAAGACAATTATAAATTTCCGTTGCCACAACCACTAAGCATTATTTGTTGCAGTATTTTTTTTAATTTTCTATAAAGATTTTTTTATTAAAGATATTTACATATCATTAGGCTGTGTAAATATATTTACAGCAGATCAGGCATCCCCTTTTTTTGTCTTGGGTGGGGGGAAATGCTTTAAATACAAAAAAAAAAGTAAAGTGAAAAGGTTTCATCCCCAAGCGTGACGAGACTTCTGCCCAAAGTTTTATCAGTTCTGAGGCATTTTCGAGGTTCTGGCCAACCCTATGCCATGGTCAGACCAAGGTTGTGTAGTTGTCAAGCATGCAATGGCAAACGTTCCATGTTTTGCGCATGGATGAGTTCAACAGTACAGTTTGTTTTAAAGAAGCACTAAAGTTGTGGTAATCTTTCCCTGGCTGGTGTTTGTCCCAGCCTCTGTATGCACCCCTCCAACGTTTATGGGTTTTTACTTGTTTTTTTAAACACAACAGTTCCTTAGCTGCTGAAGTTTGCTTTTGAGCTGCTCCTGCCGCCTCCTCAACTGTTCTTTCTCTGCTAACAGTCTGTGTTCGTCGGACTGGATAGACAGAACGTATTCCGTGGCCTTTTTAAGAATGACAACTTTGGGGGCTTTCTCGTTGTTGGCTACCTCTGGGATCTGGTCACGCAGCGCAAAAAAACTCAACTTGAGCTCATTCCGCCTCTGGCGCTCCAAGACGTTGTGCGTTCGCCTCTTGTCATTCTCTTCGGAGTCTGACGTGCGCGGACTTGAACATTTGCGGTTGTTACTGATCTGTTTGAGGACCCTGCCACTGTCCAGTTTTAGCCTTTTGGCTGAGGTGTACTCGACCCTGGTGGAGGGAGGGGCAGCATAATTGTGCTGATGGATGGGGACGTGACACCGCTTGAGAACCAGGGGGCTGTGGGGGGGCTTACTGTGCCCCCTTGCTGAATGTGTATCGGACTCAGATTTCTTTGTTGCAGGTTGCCTCTTTTCTACAGTGACAACATCAATTTCTTCCTCCTCTTCCTCTTGCTCCTCTTCCTCTTCTGAAAGAAACAAAAAACAAAACAGGCAAGTTAAGAGATGTTTTCCTGTCCCGGAATGCTGCAAGTCAAATGCTTTTTAAAACAGGAAGAAAAAGAAAACATGGGAAAACAGTTATGCAGGGGGTACTGTGACCTGAAAACAAATCGAGCAGCCTTCCCCAACCTGGTGCCCTCCGGATGTTTTGGACTACAACTCCCATGATTTCTGACCATTGGCTATGCTGGCAGGGGCTGATGGGGAGTTGAAGTCCAAAACATCTCAGGGCACCAGGTTGGGGAAGGCTAAAATAAAGAAATATGCTGTGATCCACTACTGAAAGCTGAACTTCTCTTGAAGGAGGGAAGGTACAGCGTGTTATGCAGCTGAAGGAAGATGGGTGTTACGACGACACTGCACATTTCCACAGTGCGCGACTCCCTCAAAAGGGCTGTTAAACTGAATCCTGGCTTCCAGATCTCAATATGTTGAAATTGCAGCATTGCATAACACTGAAGAGCAGTTTACTAAAGACAGCAGGCAGAGACCTAGGCTAGTTCACAGACAAGGTGTTTTCTCCCATGGGAGCACATCCTGATCTTGTTCACGTGCCCAGCTGCCTTGACAACTACAATGCCGGGCAGGGGTGATTGCCAATATGGCAGGCAGCAATTCCTTTTGACAAGTGTCAGCGCGCCATCACCAATATTTCTGCAGGCCATGCCCCCAACTGCTCTGTCCACACATCCCGGTCCATCTAACCCAACACAGCTGGGGAAAAATGGGGACTGCTTGCATGAGTGAAAAACATATACTGTGTGCATTGGGGTGGAGCGATGAGAGTGCTCAAGGCAACAAAACGGCAGCATTAAAATTGCTGGAGCCGCACCCAGGATCTTACATAAAATGCAGGCTTGGATTCCAAGAACACCTTTAGAAGTTGCTCCTTCCCCGCCCTGTTAAAATCCCCAGCAGCAAGTTTTTCCCACCTATCAATTATCCTGGAAGGTTACGGGGAACCTATTGAATGTGGGGATCTTTTGCTATTTTGCAGAGCAACTGAGAAAGGTTTTTTGTTGTTTTTTAAAAGAAAACCACCAACCCCCATTAACTTCTCTTCCTTTTCACCAGTGTTGCCCAGATCTCTCTCTCTCTCTCTCTCTCTCTCTCTCTCACACACACACACACACACACACACACAGTCCTTGAAGCTACTAACTCCTTCCCACTATAAGCATGCCAACTAGGGGAAAGATTTGATTAAAGGATGGGTCGGAGAGTTTAAAATTCCCGCTCCAGAGACCTGCTCTGACCCCATTATGAAATTTAAGCAGCACGGGACTCCCTCCTTTCCCTGTTCCTCCCTGGGCTACTTTTTCCAAGAAATGTAATTCGTGGGAAGCCCAGTGATGTGTGTCGCTAACGTGGCATTTAAAAAAAAAAAAAAGAGGAGAGCACAAGAGTACACACATATGCTAACGGGGAGGTGCTGAGCTACTGAAATATTTGGGGGGGGGGAACAGACACGTTTCTTAAGCATTCTTGCCAGCCAGTGTATGGCCTAAGGAAATAAAAGACATTCCTTTAGGATTTAGTTATCTCAAAGACTACACAAAAATTCCAGTGTGACCAAACTCATTGGCTGTGTCCTCTCATGGAAAGACCTGACAGATACCCAAATGTTTGCAAGAGATTCAATACTCATTGTCCTCCTAGACATGCCTCCTCAGAAGTAAGCCCCACTGAATTCAATGACTTACTTCCAAGTAAGTGAGTATAGGACTTGCAGCCCTAATTTCATAACCCACAGCTTGTTCTTCTCCTCCCTTCCCCAGTTTATTAAATCTGGATAGGATGTGGTATGACCTTGTCCTGGAGACATCAACCATAGACTTTCGGAAAATTATCCACAGCCTTAGTGCTCCCATCCACACAATGGGAACATTCATTCATTCTCTCACAAACGTGCACACACACAGGAAGGTCTGAGATGGCGAATGGAATGAAGATTGTCTTACACCTTGTTCTGTCAGAGAATGCTTTATACCAGGGTCCCTACTTTTGGGTATGACAGCTGCAAAGCAGCTAGCTACTTCATCTGGAAATGGGGGCAGTCGTGAGGAATAATCATTCTTGGGGCAGGGGAGTGAACATGAAGAAGGGATAACTTTGGCCTACAGTTCAGGAAAAATAGCATGCCAACAGATGTATCCACTGTACGTCTAGCTGAAGTCCCATTCATTTCAGTGGGTCTCCTCTAGGGAGGACTAGCATTGGATCTTTGCTTGTGGATTCACAGTGCAAACCTATGCATGTTTACTTAGAGGCAAGTCCTACTGTGTTCAATGAGGCTTATTTCCAGGTAAGTATGCAGAGGATTACAGCCTCAGCCTATATGTGAAAGAGGTGTGTTGTGTGTGTGTTCGTGCGTGCAGACGCACACCCACTCCCCGCTTGGACTTCTTCTATCTGAAGACCAGCGGACACCCAGCATTTCAAGTTCAGCAGCTTCCCACTCCATTTCTAAGCTGTCCTAGGCACTGCTCCAAGCTTTGCCTACCAGGTCCCACCTAAGCATAGTCCCAACTCCCCCACCCCCAGGACCAGGTGTACCAAGACATCCCCCCCTCCCCACTCCTTGCAAAAAAAAAAAAGAAAAAGAGAGAGGTGGGAGCTGGAGAGAGGCGCCAGCGCCGCTCACCTGAGTCGCTGCTGCTGCTGCTGGTGGCAGGCGGCGTGTCTTGCCCGAGCAGGGCCGCGGGTTCGGGGGAGGCGACTCCGGTGGGTTTCGGGGGCTTCTCCCCGAGCGGGTAGGGAAAGACCACGGACGGGTCGATGCACTCGGCGGCGGTGGCGCCGAGGTCGTGCAGGTAGGCGCTGCTGGGCGAGGCGGCGGCCGAGGCGCAGGGGGCGGCCGAGGCGGGCGGCTGCGGGGGCGGCGGCTGCAGGCTGCCACAGCTCGCGCTGCGGGCGGGGAGCGCCGCGCCAGCGCCGTCGCGCCGGGCGGCCTGGTAGCAGGCGAGCTTCTCGGAGACCACCTTCTGCAGCTTGGCGGCGGCGGAGACGCCGCTCCACATGCAGTCGTGGATGATGATGGACTTGACGAAGGCGTCGTCGTCCGGGTCGCAGATGAAGCTCTGGTTGACCGCGTCGCTGCCCAGCAGCTCCGTCATGATCTCCAGCTGGTCCGCGCTGGACGGGAAGCTGCCGGAGCGGCGGCTGGGCGAGAGCGGCGGCGTGGGCAGCAGCTCGAATTTCTTCCAGATGTCTTCGGACGGGGCGGGCGGCTGGAGCTCGCAGCCCCGGTGCTGCGCCGACAGGTAGAAGTTCTCCTCCTCGTCTTCGTAGTAGAAATACGGCTGGACCGAGTCATAGTCATAGTCATAAGTCCGGCTGGGCAAGCTCGGCACTGTGAGAGGCATGGCGCCGGATGGTGCCTGGGGGGGGGGGGGGAGAAAGGGGGGGCGGTTATTGGCGGGCTGTTGGAGGGCCCCCGATTCCACACACTGCCTCCCTTCCAGCGGCGACGCCCCAAAGCCCATCGCAGAGGGGGAAACTAGTGGAGTAGTTAATCCGGACTAACTACCCCGGTTCTTTGCATGCGGGGGCACACACACCGCTGCAGCGGGGAACCCGAGCTTCGCTAGTATGCATGCACTGACGGGAAGGATAAACACGAAGGTGATCCGGGGCTAAGTAATCCACAGTAAGGAATGCGGGGTAAGCTACCTCAACAAAAGAGTGCCCCGGAACTTAATACGGGTCAGCCCAACGAGTTTGCAAGAGATGAGAGGTGCGCCGCCGCTCGCTGAAGCGCGATGCGCCCTCCCCTGCCGCTTCTGAAGCGACACAACGTGAATAGTTTTACTACAGAGTAGGTCCGTAAACACGCATCGGAGTAGCCTGCCTTCGGCGTACAACGAAGGGCCCTCCCCCGCCGACACAAACCAGCCCCAATTACCCCTCCTCTCAAAAGTGGAACCCCCTCCCCCCCCCCCCCGCACACGCCGCTCGCAAGGCAGCCGCACCGTCAACCGGAACATACGGGAAAACCTCGGCGAACTGCACTTCCCGAAAAGGATCCAATATCTAGCCTTGCCCCCCAGGGCGCCATCCTAATGCCCGGGATAGGCGAGAAAGGGGCCAAGCTGCGCCGCCACCCACCGCCGGTAGCCGCGAGGAATATGATCAGCGGTGGTTTAATCCGGGAGCGCCCTCGGGCTTCGAAGGAACCTCATCCCGGGAGCCACCTTAAGAAAAGAGGGTGAAGCTCCAGTCGCGCCCCCCCCGAGGGCTCCCCGGGATTCGCTCCCGTCTCCTGCCGCCGCCGCCGCATCCCTTCGCCTCTGAAATCTCCCCGCCCCTCCGCATGACAGCCGCGCCGAGGCAGTTCACTCCAGTCCTCCGTTCTCTAAACCGACGCTCGGATCCGGGGGCGCGGAGAGCCCAGCCGGC
This sequence comes from Heloderma suspectum, assembly GCF_057233095.1. Lineage (NCBI taxonomy): Eukaryota > Metazoa > Chordata > Lepidosauria > Squamata > Helodermatidae > Heloderma > Heloderma suspectum. The sequence continues at coordinate 22,100,415 of NC_139461.1, forward strand.
GCCCGGGGCGAGCGCTCCCCTGCCCGCCCGGCTTCCAAGACGCTTCTTGCAGTCCCCACCCCCTCCGCCCGAACCCATTCGGGTCAGTCGGCCCGCCACAGCCCTATTAGGGCAGCGCTACCTACGGACAGCCTCCCCTCCGCCGCGGACAACGCCGGGAGAAGGGACGCCCCGATTTCCCCTTGCAGTGAACCGCAGCCCAACTTTTCCGTTCTGACAGCCTAGGCTGACAACACGCAGCCTCCGTCGGCTGCAGCCTTGCAAGGGCAAAAATAATGATGGCAATGGCAAGGGCAGCAGCAACATAAAATAATCAAAGCTCCGAGCAGGACACGGAGAAACATCTCCCCCCCCCCCCCACAACAGCGAGACGGGAGAGTCGGAATGCGGAATTAAGTCCCGATCCACCCTTCGCAAAGCTCGCTCCCTCGCCTAGAGCTGGGGGGAGGGCGGGAATTGGGTCTTTCTAGGATACGGGAGGGAAGACACGCGGAGGCTTCGTCGCCTCCCGTCGACAAATTCAGATATCCCGCCTCTAAACAAGCCCCACCGCGCACCGAGAGAGGAAGCCCCGGCAAGGCGGCGGCACAGGACGCGAGCGGGGCCCGGGCGGGATCTAGTGCGAAAAAACCTTACCGGTTCCTCCCAGCTCCCGGCCAGAAAGGGCAGCGGGGTCGACCCCGAAGACCGCGGTGCGCGCGCGCACGGAGGCGGAACAATCCCGCGCCGAGGCGTCGGCTTTCGAATGTGTCTGTGCGTATATTTACGCAGAAGCCGCCGAGGGGCGAAAAACGCGCCTCCGGCGAAAGAAGGGTCCTCCGCGCGCCGCTCTCCAGGCCGTCACATCCGCGCGCTCGGAGAGATTGTACGTCCCGCAGCGGGAGCAGCGGCGTCCCGGGCTGTGCGGCGATGTCTCCTGGCTCCGCGTCCCTCTCCGAGTCCAGCCTTTTAAAGCGCCGGCTTGGGGTGGGGAGAAGGGCGAGGAAGGTGGGGGCGCGCGTGTGTGAATGGCGGGGCGCGCGCGTGTGTTATTGATGTTCTTCCCCGCAAGCGGCGGCGGCGGCGGCGGCGGCGCCTCCCCCCCACTGCCGAGCCCACCCCTCGCGTCGCCTCTTGCGAGCAAATCGCCGCTGAGCGCCTCGCCGACTCGTCTTATAGGGGCGACTCGGCAGCTCGGCCCGCCTCTCCCCAGTTCCCGCCAACTGCCCGCTGCCAGTTTTGCATAGGGGTTTGGCTGAGGAGCAAATCGCCGCTGAGCGCCTCGCCGACTCGTCTTATAGGGGCGGCTCGACGGCTCGCCCCGCCTCCCCCAAGTTCCCGCCAACTGCCCGTTGTTGCAGTTTTGCATGGGGCCGTGGCTGGAGCGATAAGGGAGGGAGGGGGGCCGTGGCGCGGGGCGCAGCGCGCGCGCCTTTTCGCAGGGCCGCCGCGCAGCGCGCGCAGCCGAGGCGCCCTCGCCCCCTCCGCACTGCGTTAAGGCGAGCAGGGGCGGCGGGTGGCGCCTGCACGGTTGCAGTCGCCGCCAGCGCCCGAGCGTTCGCGCGCCCGCAGCGGACCGGCGGAAGTAAACATAGTAAAATACTACGGCGACGGAGTAGTAGCGGCGGCGGCACAGGGCTGCTCCCCCGGCGAGCCAGGAGGCGGCCCGGCTCCCCGCAGCTGCCTGCGCCCCGCTGAAAGCAGGCTCAGCATGTGACCTCGCAGCTAGACGGGGCCCGGAGCGGGGCCGCGCCGCGCCCCTCCCTCCAGCTCGGGCGGAGGCGCCCAGTGTGTCCCCCGCTCCCCCGCGCGCTTCGGAGACGCTGAGCGCGCTTTGTTCCGGAGCCAGTCCGGTTTCTCTGGCACCGGCAAACGTGTTGAATTCGGAAGCAAGTGACGCCGGCGGGGCGCAGCGTTGGGGCACGCTCGTGAGTGGGGAGGCGGAGGCTCGGGCCGCGGGCCTCGGCGCGCTCCCTCCCTTTCCTGGGCGGCAGGCCCGCAGGCCTCAGCGGGGCGCAATTAACGCAGGGGACGGGGCGCGAGGAACCCGACTCGCAGCCCGGTTTGGGAAGGGAGGCGCTCAGGGACGGAGCGCGCCTTCCCCGCCGGCCGACACGGTCGAGGCGGCGATGGGAGGGGAATGCGTCTCCCCGCCCGTCGCTCGCACTTCGGCCGGCTTAGTCCCCCGCGAAGGGCGAGAGGACGGGGCACGCCGCCCCCCTCCAGGTTTGCGCGGAACCAAGATCGGTGGGGGTTACTCCCGAAGTAAGCGTGTGTCGGACTGGCGCTGCAAACTACAGCCAGAGGCGCAGGCTTAAGTGGACTGGGGACCGCAGTCCGTGGAAGAAGCGGGGCGGGGGGCGGGGAGAACAAGCCGTCACGGGACTCGGGAATCTGGCTTCGCCCCGGGCGCTTGAGCAAGCGACGCAAAAAGACGAGACCCGGAGGTTGCTGGGTTCAAGGCTCACCTACGGACGCTGCTATTTCTAACGTCTTTGCGGGAGCAGGGAAGGGAAGCGAGGCGGTCCGTAGTAATCGCCCCTAAGACGCTGCAGTTCATCTGGAGCCGGAGGAACTCCGGCGGCAGTCCTCTCTCTCAGCGGGGCTTGGTTCGGAGTAGACCCACGGAAGTCTACCGCGCTGCTACTCAACGTGTTCTAAAGGTTTCAGAATTTCATCAGGTGGTTTTGAAGGATATCAGGCGGTTCACAGCGAACCTGATGTTCTTTCCAAACCTCGGCAGGGCATGCGGAGTTTTGAGGGGGGCAGGCCGAGCTCACCCCGAGGTCGGGGAACTCCCCAGCGCTCAGAGGGACGGTTATCACTTAAAGCGGGGCCTCCCTCGGCCAGCCCGACGGACCAGTCTGCGTCCCACTCCTTTTAAAAGGAGCGAGCTGCGTCTAAACGGGTTTGGGCTGCACACGCTTACGCACAGTTAGCCGAGAGTAAATCCCATTGAACATTGTGGCATTGACTTCCGAGGAAACATGCGCAGGGCTGTGCAGTGAATCCCACGAAGCAGTGTGTGAAGAACGCATTCGTTACATGACCTCAGGGGATTCCAATTTAATTGGCTCATGGACTGGGTTAATCCGAAACCCAGCGAGACTCCTAGTTTTTGAAATTGGCACGATTAAGCCGGGTTAGACCCAATGCAGCCGATTTAAATGCTAAATCTCTGTCTTGGAAGGGTTGGGTCTCATGCTATTGAAGGGGGGGGGGGCAAGGCCCCTTGCAGATTAGATTTTGGCGATAAGCGAAGAGTTACAAAGCAACTATTCCGTTTGGATTGAATCGGGTTAAGTATAAACAGCCCATTGTTGAAAGAAAGAAAGAGAAAGAAAGAAAGAAAGAAAAAAAGGGGGGGGGAGAAGGGGCTTGCCTTTTGCCTCATACCTTTTATCTACCCACCCAGTTCGGTCTGTATCAAATACTCACTTATTCCCCAGACTATCAATTTGCAATGCATTTCGTTCTATTATTTCCCACCTCCTCCGCCCCAAACCCTTTTCAGCTGACTCGAGCTTGTTATCAGCTGCAGCTTCTTTTAAAGTGGTAAACGAGATGACATCAACACTTGGTCAAAAGCCCCATTCAGCTGGAGAAAATCCAGCATAACAAAAGGGGTTGGATAGGTGTGACTTTAAATATGCAATTTATTAGATTAGCAAAACAGATTAAGCCGAAAACTCTCAACCTGGTTAATCAGCAGTAAACTCTCTTGAAATTTAGTGCCACATACTCCCGAGTAAACAGGCATAGGGTCAGGTAAGGTAACACCAGCGTAAACGCTCGCTCTGTCGTTCTAGGACAAATCTAAAATTTAACTCCCTTTCCTCTAAAGCAGCCACTGCAACTAGAACGTGTCTAAAAATAAAAAGCGATTTCTTGGATTTGGTACCAATAAAAAGCGATATCTTCGATTCGGTCCCCAGACCAACCTCTATCTGCTTTGCATCAGCTCCTTGGCAAGTCAAGAACACAACCGAGAGGCTGCTGGCAGGCTTAGACGGCAGGCACGCCCTTAAAAGGCCCTTAAAAGGTGGAGGCACCCACTTGTTGCACACTCAAACGGCTCTCGTGTTTGCACAAGTATTGTCAAGCCCGGTTCGCAGGCCTTTCCTCTTGTAAACGGCGCTGCTTCCCGCCCGCCGGCTAAACTGAAGTAATCGCGCCCTCTAGTGGCCAAGGGAGCAAAAGCGGAGGGGTGGGGCTCGGCTCTGGGGAAAGTGTGTGAGTCATCTGGTTTGTTCTGATTTTTGTGATAAGCGGAGCAAGATTCTTTCGACTGCTCGACCTCTTTTATTGCTTCCAAACTCAGAGCAAAACTGCCTTACTCTCAGAAAATACGTTTTGGCCAGCCTGTTTTGAGTCAGAGTACCTTTATACATTTCCCCCCTGCAATGGGCTTTCCTTTGCCTGTATGTGGCTCTTCTTAGGTGCTGTGTCTGTGCTGCTTGCATCCTTGAATGGAGGTGCCAACTGTCCAGACAAAACTGTGCTGCCCTGGTCTTGATGCCTTTTGCAGTAGCTTGGTCTGGAGGATTTGGAGTGTCGGTGACGTTATTCATTGGATGAACAGAAGTGTGACGGTTGCAGGTGAGCCTCTGCAGAAGGCACAGGAGCAGGGCCTTCTAAAAAGAGTTGGCAACCACACCCATGAGATTGCTACCTTTCGGGGGGGGGGTGTCATGTGTTATACACATGCTGCTGCTGCTTTGAATATGGAACTTCCAATCAGCCCCAATCATAGGTTGCTTCATGACGTGTGAACCCAGACACTATGGGTTATTCATGGGTTAAACAACCCAAAGTTAACCTGTGGAACCCAAGCCTATGCATGTTAACTTGGAAGGAAATGCCACTGACTTCAATGAGTCTTACTCCTAACCCGGCACATGTAGGATTTTGATTTTATATCCCTGTTTTAGAGTCCCAACAAGACCGGCCCTGCCATTAGGCAGAATGAGGCAGTTGCCTCAGGCAGCAGATTCGGGAGGCGGCAAGGTGTTTGGGGCCAGCGCTCGCTGGGTACCATAGCCTGACCTGTGTCCCCTAAGGTGTGCTGCCTTAGGTGCATAGAGTGATTCTGTGTTAAATTGCCAGTCTGGTCAGTTCCTGTACATGGACTAGTGGTGATGTGGGGGGACTTGTCCTTCGCCTCAGATGGCAAAGTGTCTTGGGGAGGCCCTGAGTCCCGATGAGAGATAGTCCAATGTCAGGACTCTTGAGCTTGCTTGCTGGCTTAATTGAATTTTTCAAAGTAACAGTGAACAGTAACAAATCCAGATACACCACATCTGAGTCAATTTCTTTACCGTCTTTCTGATCACTCAGGATCTCTGGTATCAGCAAGATAAAGTTATCACTCATCCTAATAGATCATGCTATAGTGTTCCATGAGTCTTAGGAGGTTGTTGTGCATTCTTCTCAGTGTTAGCAAATTCAATAAAGTGATACCATAGTCCATTAAGGGTGCAATCCTATGCATGTTCAGACAGAGAAAAGTCCTACAGCTCCCAGCATTCCCCAGCCAGCTATGCTATGCTGGGGAATGCTGGGAGTTGTAGGACTTTTCTCTGTCTAAACATGCATAGGGCTGTGCCCTAAAAGTGTTAATTTCCGCTTGGCCTCTTTGTACCTGAAGATGTTTAGTGAGTTTCTGCATCAGTGCAAGGTCCCAAATTTTCTGTTTCCATATGATAAGAGAAAGTTCATTTGCTGATTTCCAGTTAGCAGCTATGACCAATCTGGCTGCTGTCCAGAAAAACAGGAGCTTCTTATGTCTTATATGTGTATTAGAGTCTATGTAAAGAGATAGTAGTCCCGCTTTTGCAGATAGCATTATATCTTGTTCTGTGACCCCACTGGCGAAGGCAAAGACCTGGACCCAAAACCATTGCACCAGTGGGCAATCCCACCACATATGCAGGTAGGTGCTTCCATACCTCTGACAACTAGAGTTCACATGACAATTAAAATAGCTCTCCTTTACGGGCGTAACATACTATCTGTGCCTCATCTTCAATGCATTTCCTTTCATTCTATGTGACACAGACTTCATGGGGGCTCAACATAGTGCTACCACTGTTCTGAGCTGGTAGTGCAATTCAGGTCTTTTCCCCATGCCATTTCTGCTCCCTCTGCCTTACTAAGAAAAATGCTGGAGAAATCCACCATGGACTCAAATGAGGCCAGATTCCAAAGTATCTGACCTCTTGTTTCTGCAAGAGTTCCTGTGGGGCGGCTCTCCAGCTTTCTAAAAGATGCGTTTTGCTAATGGCGGCTGCAATTTGCTTACTGCAGGGAAATTATAGCCGTAAATGGAGTATTCTATGTCATTTGCGTCCGTAAAGCACTTACTTTTATATAAGTACATCTTTAAACAGCTGCAATTTATGTAAAAGTAAGTGCATTATAGCTGCAAATGGCGTAAAATATGCCATTTGCAGCTGTAATTTTCCTGCGATAGGCTAATGGCAGCCACCATTAGCCTATCATGTCTTTTAGAAAGATGGAGAGCCATTCCGTCAACCCCTATGGATGTGGCAGGGCTCCAGAGAAATCTGCGGACCCCAAGCAGCCCGAATTACCCTGCAGCAGACACCGCCCCCCACAGACCAGGCATTGGGGGATTGGCCTATTCCCATTTACCAATAACCATAGCATTTAACTTCTTACATATTTTTGCAGCTAAGCCCTTTGTTTCAGAATTTGCCCAAGCCACTAGACATTCAAAGCTCTTTAGCAGGTGAGAACTCCTGAGTTTTCCACAGCTAGGGAGGACACCCAACAGCTCCAGTGTTCACCCACATAGAAAATGCATGCACATGTGTTTTTTTTTTGGGGGGGGGATATTTAGTTTCTGCCTATCAGACAACAGTTCAAGGCTCAGAAGTCCCTTCCTCTCTAGGATCTTACATCTTCAGTATCCTGAAGCTTGAATCAAAGGGTGGCTGGATGCAAAAGAGGGCAAGCAGAGCCACCTGGAGATATTTTGTTACCTGTGGCAAAGAACAAAAGGGTGCCCCTCCCATTGCACGTACAAAAGCACTTGAATCGTTCTTCTGCACTGATGATGGGACAGTGTCCTCCAGTGCAGATGATGGCAGCAGGCTAGACAAGCCCACATGACCCACAGCTCTCTTTTCTAACACCTTGCTGCCACCTCACAACATCTGCTGCCTGAAGCAACCGCCTCACTTTGCCTAATGGTAGGGCCAGCCCTGAGGGCATGGTTCCTACATCTCTAATAGCTGTATAGAAGAAGGAATTTCAGTGGGTGTAGCTTGGCATTCAAGCCACACCGGCTGAAATCCCCTTTTCTGCACAGCTATTAAGGGTGCAAGAGCCCTGTCTATGTTTGAAGCTGGTCACCCAAGAGCTACAAGAGGTAGGACTTGTGATAGATATCAGAGGGATACCAATGCCTAAAAATTGAAGATTGGCTATGTAGGTTGGATGTGGGAGCAGGGTGGCCATGTGCCTATTTTACAGGGGACAGTTTTCTATCTGAAGAGCTGTCCAGGCTTAAAGAGAAGAAGGGAGAGCCCAGAGGTCTGGAAATTGCCCATCCAAGGTTGGCACCTGGACAGCAGACTGAGCAAGGCGCACAGGAGGTCACCTGGTCATAGTGTTCTCCATTATGGTGAGATGTTTTGCATTTTGATTCAGCACACGATAATTATTTCCAAATTTGCATCCATAGATAAAAATTAATATATGCAAACTGTCCACTTTTTTGGTGATGCCTTCATGCCCCCATACCCGGAGGTATTTTCCAGTGGTAAAGCAGTTGAGCCAGACAAGAGAAGACCCAGGAAAATGGGGGTGGGGAATCAGGGGGGAACCCCACTTTTTTAATTGGGGGAGGGAGGAAATTGAAAACCTCTTATGAATGAGGAGTGAGATGCTTTTTAAAGCGCTTGTTGCTGCTTTCCATGCTTCTTTGTCCAGCAGATTAGAAACTAGTGCTGGGCCAAATCCTGTCCCCTATTTTTGGGAACTTTTCCTCTCCCTGCAACAGAGGCATTGTTTTTTCTGCCTCTTTTGTAGGAAGGGGGAGAATTTCAGAGAATTTTCTCTTTGGGGAGGGGGACTGGGTTTCCACATACCTTTTTTTAAGTGTAGGTAATTCTTGAGGGCATCTCCTTTCTATTTTTTTATTTTTTTTAAGAACACCCCCTGCACTCACAGTAGCCCAGGATTCTTCTCCAGCTGGGAGTTCTTCCCGAACGCCTATTGGAGAGGGCGAGGTCACATGGTCTCCTGGGAGTTCAGAATGAACTGCCAGGCTGGGGAAGAGTCCTGGGCTCCTCAAAGTGCAGGGGGTATTTTTTTAAACAATAAAATAATAGAAATAAGTCCCTTCAAGGATCACCTACCCTTAAAAATGTATGTGGAAACCCTGTCCCCCTCCCCAAGGAGAAAATTCTCCAGAATTCTTGCATCTCCCAGCCTCTTTCGCTAGTGTTTTCATTTTGCTCCCCTCCCCCCAAAGCCAAAAATGGAAGAAGCAAAATTTTTGGCACATCACTTTTAGAAATGATATGGCCAGGTTGTGTCTGGTGAAGTCTTTGTCTGCACGGTGTGTTTATATAACTGCATTTACAGGAGCTTCCATACTGGCAGGCCAGGCATCAGCTAGTCTAGCACACCTGTGCACTAGAAGAAGCCATCAAACGTGCAGGCTAGCTGTTGACCCAGTACTTTAACGTGCTGCCCAGAGCATGAACCTGAAAGCCTGAGTCTTGGGGTCGAAGGCTGAGACCTGGCAGTCATGGTATTCCTGTGAAAATGTCCCTTGGCCACTACTGAGATCTCAGTGATGGTTTCTCAGTTTTTCATCGTAAAAAACTTTACATACCAAGCGGCTCTTTATATGTTTATTTCTGGCATCATTTTGGTGATTTCCAGTGCACAGGCAATTGGAATACATTCAAAACCATTTAACACCCCTTAAATAGAACTCCTTCAAGGTCCGTTGTTGCCTGTCAGCTAGGCCTGTGATGTACTAAAACAAGCAGGAACTGGGGGAAAGATTAGATTGGTGAACATTTCCTGCCACTTTGGATTGAAATGCAAAAGGCAGCTATGAAGGGTCATAATCAAATTATGTTTTTGGCCTGGTGATAATTCAATTTGTTGTTAAGAATAAAGGAGCTTGGTTGTCTCTTGTCATCAGCTAAGCAGTCTATTGCTCTCTCCAACATTAGAAATGAGTGTGTTCAGGTGGTAACTTAGCTGTCAGTAATAAAGCCCCATCTTCCTTTTACAGAGCTTGAGAAGCCTGACAGAAAATGGACAACATTCCAGAACACATCCCAGAGCATACTCCCTGCCAGCTTTACTAAGAGCTCTGAGTAACTTGGAAGCTTGCATACAACTTCAGCAAGCTGTGCTAGCATTTCGACTACAAACCATTTTATTGTCTTTCTGTGCTCCCTGTCAACAACCTTGTGTGGTAGGTCTCTATTTCAAGTAGCAGGGAATGGGTGCTGTGATACAACTGACTGAATCCAATGAGTCCAGTTCCAAAAGCAGGAGGGAGGATTCCCAGAACCATTAGGGCAGCCAGAGGCCAATGAAAGGAGGAGAGAGCAAGAGGTGTGGGGGGTGGGGGCAACCCAGCTTCAGCTCAAAAATGACTGCATCTGATTTGCTGGTGCGATCCAATGGACAGTCATGCTTGAAATTTGGCTCCTTGGTCTTGGCCAACCAACAGTGAAAACCATAATCAAGTGCAGATATATTTATCTCTTTTATCAGTTTGGGAAGAATCATAGAATCATAGAATAGTAGGGTTGGAAGGGGCCCATAAGACCATCGAGTCCAGCTCAATGCAGGAATCCAAGTCAGAGCATCCCTGACAGATGGCTGTCCAGCCTCATCTTGAATGCCTCCAGGGTGGGAGAGCCCACCACCTCCCTAGGTCATTGGTTCCATTGTCATATTGCTCTAGCAGTCAGGACGTTTTTCCTGATGTTCAGCCGGAATCTGGCTTCCTGTACCTTGAGCCCATTATTCCGTGTTCTGCACTCTGGGATGATTGAGAAGAGATCCTGGCCTTCCTCTCTGTGACAACCTTTCAAGTATTTGAAGAGCGCCGTCATATCTCCCCTCAGTCTTCTCTTCTGAAGGGAAGGGTTGAATTTATTATGGACCAAATGTCTTGGAATACAAGTTCTTTTAGTGCACAATCCTATGCATGTTTAGACAGAAAAAAGTCCTACAACTCCCAGCATTTCTCAGCCATGGCTGGGAAATGCTGGGAGTTGTAGGACTTTTTTCTGTCTAAACATGCATAGGTTTGCGCTGCCCTTATTGTAATGTTGTATTTCAAATAAAGACTGAGGATGTTCATAATGATACTAATGGTGATGATAATGATGATGATAACAATAATGTAAACCTGTAACACACTTTGGTATGTGCTTAGTTGAATTTTGCCCTCTTTTATTTGTATATTTCTAAATAGCAGAGTCTCAATTCATTCCAGTCCTATCATCACACTGAAATCTTACCCTACCTCCAATCAGTACAGTTGTCTCCAACACTCTTTTGTAAATGTTTGGAAATCTGGAGATAAAGTTCTCCAGCCACTCTGCTTTTCTTATCATTTCCTCATTCTCTCTCCAGCCTTCCCTTCATTTTTTCCACAGTACCCTTATCTCAGCCTCTTGCATTACAGGTCTTGCATGATAACTCCACATGAGTACAAATATGTATATAAACTGTTGCAACGTTTGTGGTGACGTCTCATATGTAGGGTGGCTGGATGGCCTACTTTGCAGAGGACAATCCTCTAGTTGACGGTATCCAGTTCAAGTCTGGTTTAAAGTCGAAGAACCATAAGGAAGGAGAACAACAGGGGCCTTGAAGCTGCCCATCAACAGTCACCACCTGGTTGTTAGACTGAGCAGGCCACAGGTCACCTGGTCACAATCTTCCTCACTATGGTGAGATGTATTTTGATTTAAACTCTTTTAACATTTCCACCTATATACACATAATGTGCATATGTATGCAAATATTATGCCAATTGGTTCCCTCTTTTTGGGTGTCATGTAAGTGGCTACCTTAACACAGAGAGAAAATGCAAAGCAACCAACTTGGCTCTGAGGGTGTGAGGTGTGGCTGGTTATAACTTTGTAGGTAGGGTTGCCAACTTTTTTCCTTTGGGAGGTTTCCAGTGCCCTGTGGTGCACTCAGACAGGTCCAAGCATGAGGTGAGAGAGGGGTACACTTTGCCTAGGCTGCAGCCCTTTTACCACAAGGGGAAAATTGAGGGTAAATTGCAGAACATGCTTGAGAATATTAATGGAAACTTATTTCTTTAGATCTATGTATTTTTGTCCAGATTGTGTGAGATTTGCTGATGCAATCAGAAACAGCATTAAAGTGGAATGAGCAGCATTTTGAAAAGTGGTGCAGGGGTTGGCAACCTATATCCCTCCAGATGTTTTGGCCTGCAACACCCATCATTCCTCACCATTGGCTATACTGCCTAGGGCTGATGGGACCTGTAGGCCAAAACATCTGGAGGGATACAGGTTGCCCAGCCATCAGACAGGGAAGCACCAATCTCTCTGTCTCTCATACAACGAGTCCTAGTGACATACTTTCTCAGTAATGACCAGTCCCAGAAGTCCTTGTAAATAGACAGCAGGGAGGTACAGCTGGTAGGAGAGAGGAAGCACTATAATAATCAGTGGGATTGACCCCAGGGACAGTTGGAGCCAGTCCTGCTGGTAGGGCTTACAGGCCAAAAATTTATGTGAATAGCTAATCTAGTTCACAAGTATCCTAAATGTCAGGGGTGCCTCTGAGCATAGACAGTGGCAGAGCAGCTCAGATTCCAAAGAGGAACCATAAAATGTGGAGGAGGAACTTTCCCAGACTCTTCCAGACAGGGGGAGACAAACTCCTCAGGTTTCAATAGTCCAGCTGAACGGAGAGAGCCTCTCTTCACACACCCCATGAGAGATAGTGAACAGGGAGAGGTGGGGCTTGGGCAGCCTGAATTCTTAGACTCCAGGTGCAAACGCACGGCCAAGAGAGAGATGGCAGCTTAGGCGATCTGCCCGATTGGCTCGGCGGGAACAGCTATGCGTAGATACCTCACGAGACAGAGGGAGATCCCCCCCCTTAAGTTAGGGAAGCGTGCCCACCTTTTCTGAAACGGTAGGCAACTTTCAACCTTCCTGGTTTCCCTTTGAACTCCCTGAAGGCTTTTCCTTTGTAGACTGTGAGTTACTGACAATTAGCATCTGTACGACCCATTGAAGTAAAAGGATTAAAGAGTCCTGGATAGAAGCCTCTTGTCTGTGTTTTGATTTGGCTATTGAAGTTCGGCAGGGACGAAAGGGAGACCTGACACTAAAGATCTTTCTGAGAATTTTCCTTGTGAAATGTTTCATCTGAAAACAAGCCTCAAGTCTCTTTGTGGTTAACAGCATGAACTACCCCCACCTACTGTATTAAATACGATTTACAAAAATCAGCTGCAGCCTCTGTTCAGAGAAGTGTTTGTAGCCAGTGACAGTGGCCAAACGCAGCAGGGCTGGCTTAATGCATTTTGCAGTGAATGAACTGATACACATGGTCATCTAAAGAAGGGGGCCATTTCACAGCTATCCTCCTTGAATATCAAATCCCCTTCTGATGGCACTTTTGCAAATGGCTAGTGTAACATCTTGTGGCAATGAATCCTGAAAGTTCAAGATCTTTTGCACTGAAATATTGCACTGGCTACTGGTTTGTTTGTACTCCAGGCTCATTTCAAAGTGCCATTTTTCACCTTGAAAGCCCTTCATGGCTTGGGTGCAGCCAGGGGAGGCTGGTGGTTCCAGTTTTGGAGGGTCTGAAATTCCATTCTGGGTTTTAGTTACAACCAGCGAGAAGTCTAAAGGATCTATCCAAGGTGCTGAACCCTATCCCCCAAATGGGTCCAGCATTTTGAATAGCTCCTTTAGAGTTCTGGCTGGGTGTAACTAAAACCCACAATGGAATTTCTGCCCCTCCAAAACTGGAGCCACCAGCCTCCCCTGGGTTCTGGGTACTGGAACGACCACCTTTCTTCCCGTGTGCCTGCCGGTCTGCTATGATCTTTAACAGTGGTTCCCCTCTCATCAAAGGTCTTGGGGATTAGCTATTGGAGAAAGGGCCTTCTTAGAGCTTTTCTGCACAAGGCATTTATTGTGTGCTCATTGATTTTTTACAAGTTCTTTAGATGATGTCATGACCCTCCAGTTTCACTTCTGTTTTTAAACAGCATCTTTCAGAGCTGGCCCACCCGTTAACCAGGGTGAGGCAACTGCATGAGGTGGTGGAGCTGGAAGAGCGGCAAATTGCGCCGCTTCCCTGCTGTCAGCCCAGCCCAGAGGGCCCCCACTTGGCAGAAAGGAAAGGCAGCGGGCTCTCTGGGCTGGGGCTGGTGGTCAGAGGATTATACAGTGGCAGCCACAGTGCAAGTTCTGCTTCAGGCGGCACAAGAGTTTGCACCAGGCCAGCACTTCTGGCGAGATTTCTTAAGATCAGGGGAAATGCAGTATTATTTGTGAAAGCGAAAGGAAACACTTTTTCTACTTGTGTATTTTGCTCTTCTGCTGTGCCACAGTGCCACCTGGAGGTTATATAGTGGAAAAGCATGAAAGGAAACACTCTTCATATAGTGCTGAGATCACAGTTCGGCGACAAAAGTGAAAGTAGATTCAGCAGATTAACAGGCATGTGTAGAAACATTTCTAGTGGTGATGCCCAGATGATAGAATACTCTCCACCAGGGAGGCTTGCCTGGTGCCTCCTTTGATATTGTTCTGGCATCAGGCAAATACCATTTTATTTCTCTAGGCTTTCAAATTGTTTAATTTAGGCTGCAGTCCTTTACACACTTACCTATGAATAAGCTCCATTGAACTTGATGGGAATTACTTCTGATTAGAAATGCATAGGATTGTGCTGTGAATCTATTTTATCTCTGCTGGTTTAATGCTGCTCTTTTTAGATTTTGCTGGTTGTAATATGTTTGTTCATTCTAATTGTTCCCCCTCCCTTTTAAAAAATAAATAAAAATAAAATAAAATTGAATTTTGCTCTCTGAACCTGAGTGAAGGACAAGGATCTCTATAGTAAATAAATGTAAAAGAAATAAATATATGTTGCAGGAAGATGTTCATATAGGCAGTGGCATCCTGTTGCTTAATGTTAAAGTGCCATAATGTGAGTAGTGGGCAATTTAACCACACATTTCACTTCCGATTTTTTTTTTCTCCTTTCCCACCTTCCTGTAAAACACGGTTGGGGAACCTTTTTTCTGTTGAAGACCATATTTCTTCAGAGGTAATCTATTGGAGGCTGTATGCTGGCAGTAGGCAGGGCCAGAGCCAAAAGAGGGCAGGGCCACCCCTTTTCTCTCTCTATCTTCCAGTCTTTTCTCTCTCTTCCTACCACCTTTTTCTCTCTTTCTTTTTGAGCCACCCTCTTTTTTTCTTTTCTCTCTTTTTCAACCATCCCTTTCTCTCTCTTTTTCAGCCACCCACTTTCTCTCTGAGAGTGAGAGGTTTTCAGCCACTCCTTCTCTTTTTGACACTTCTCTCTTCTCTCTCTCTCTCTCTCTTTCAGCCATCCTTTTCTCTTTCTCTCTCTTTTTCAGGCACCCCTTTTCTCTCTCTTTCAGCTACCCCTTTTCTCTCTTTCTCTTTCTCAGCCACCTCTTCTCTTCTCTTCTCTTCTCAACAACTTTTTTCTCTTTCTCTCTTTCTGATACCCCCTTATCTCTCTCCCTTTTTTCCCCTGCCCAGCCAGAGGTCTGAACATCAGTTCAGAGGGATTTTGAAATTAAGCCAAATGCTACATATGGCCTGAAGGCACAGTTTGCCCACCCCTGCTGTAAAAGACCATTGTTGCCACTAAGCAGAGTAGAAAGAAATTCACAACAGTGAAGCTGACTAAAATGGTGATGGGGAGGAATCATTCTCTCTTTTTTGTGTCTAACTTTGACTGTAAACCCCTGTTCTGCTTGGTAACAGAAATTGCCTCATTTTGTCCGGCTTCCCCATTTCAGTCATATAAAGAGCTATAAAGAAAGACAAGGGCGGAATAACCTCTAAATAAAAGATGAGGTAATTTTGGAGGCACATTAGAGTTTTATGTGTATTATGGCTTCACTTAAAAAAAAAAAAAGAGATATATACAGGCCCGTGGAGGGCTGCCTTGTCTCCAATTGAGGAGCTGTCACCCAGCGTTTTCCGCTTTTCGGCAGCTCTCATAAAATGCAAGCGTTTGAGATGCAAATGGCAAAGAGACCTTTGTGCCTAAGAGTGCAGGCTGAGAAATAAGGTAGTAGGGGAATGGGAGGGAGAGAGGACAGGTTGCTTCTTTAGCAGTTGTGGCTCCCTACCAGTGCATTATTCTTTATTGCACTGAAAAATGCATCCTGTATGAAGATGATCTGGAAGGGAGGATGGATCCTAAAAAAGAGGTCTGTCTCTTTTGCCTTAGCAGAGATGTGTCAAGAAAGCACCACTGGAAAATCCAAAACGATACTGGGAAACAAGTAGTTCATTGGGAAGATTGAAAGTGGTGCTTATTTTGTTTATCTTGGTAGATTTAAATCTCACTTTCCATTTATGTGTTTATTTGGTGGATTTCTCACTTACCTTTCCACTTGTAGAGCGCTCAAGGCGGCATACAACATAATAAGAGCAATAGGAAAATATATTCAAAATCAGATTAGTGCACTGGCAGAACAAACCCATAGCCTTTCTGCCTAACAGCCATCATTACCCATCGCGTACATGCAAATTAAGTTCCCTGAAATCACAAAATGGTCTCTGCTCAAATAGATTTTGCAGAGTTTTGAAGTATTACAGTCCCCCCCTCTCAAAACCTGAGAGTCACTGTGGTGTGGTGGTTGGTGCTGGACCAGGACTGGGGAGTCTCAAGTTCAAATCTCCCACTCAGCCATGAAGCTCACTGGGTGACTTTGGGCCAGTCACTATCTCTCCACATAACCTACCTTACAGGGTTGCTGTGAGGATAGAATTGGGGGCAGGGCAGACCATGTTTGTTGCCTTGAGGTTCTTGGAGGAAAGGTTTGATGAAATGAAATAAAGAAAGCAAAACAAAATAAAATTTGACCATCATGGGATACAAAAAAAAATCAATGTACACATACCACAGGCAAAGACGGCTATACTATAAGCTGTCTGTAAAAGGCTCCAGCCTAAATTTCCAGGATTTGTTGCAAGAATGACATAAGAACATAAGAAGACCCATGCTAAATCAGACCAAAGGCCTATCTATTCCAACATTCTGTTCTCACCGTGGCCAACCAGGTGCCCCTGGGAATCCCACAGGTAGGACATGAGTGCAATAGCACCCCCTCCGCACCGCTAGGGGTGTACGAAACAACTCACCTGTTTCATTTCGTGACATCCACGGTGGGGAGGAGGCGCTCTGTCCCTTCCTCCGAAATCCTCACTGGCTGGCTCCGCTCCTCGGTGACTCCATGGAGCCGCCGGCCGGGGCCGCCCGCAGCGACATCCAGCCACTGCTGCGAAGGCCATGATAGGCTACGTAAATATTTATGTAGCCTATCACGGCGAAAACAAGGGAACGCAAATGGTGGCAGTTATGGCGGCTGCCATTTGCATTCCCTTTTTTCCCCCATATGCAAATGGCAACCCTGCGTTAGCCGTGATAGGCTACGTAAGTATTTACGTAGCCTATCACGGTGAAAAATCGTGAAGTGAATGGCGGTCGCAGATGCGGCCGCCATTTGCAAAGTAGCGCGAACTGCACCAGGTAGGTGCTCCCTTTTGCATGCCTTTTGCGGGGTGGGTGGGGATGGGGGGCTTCATTCCGCCACAGATTTTGGGGGCTGAATGCACTGGCATTTGGCCTCACTGAGATTCATGGCGGAATTCTCCGCCATCCCTACACACCCCCACCATTGTTCCTCAATGACTGCTATTCAGAGACACACAGCCTCTAATTTTGGAGGTAGGATATAGCCATCACGACTCATAGCCAGTGTTAGCTGCCGCCACCACCGCCTCCTCCCCCTCCTCCCCCTCCTTCATGTATTTGTCTAATCCCCTTTAAAGCCACCCGAGTTGGTGGCCATCACTGCATCTTGTGGTAACGGATTCCATAGTTTGACTATGCACGGTGTGAAGAAGTACTTCCTTTTATCTGTCCTGAATCTCCCACCAGTCAGCGTCACTGGAAGACCCCAAGTTCTAGTATTATGAGACAGGGAACCGATTCCAGGTACTTGCGGATGAGACTGGAGGACAGCCTGCAGAGGAAGAATCACAGGGGAACCTGCATGAGAGTGAGCAAGAGGCTGAAGGTCAGTCAAACAGAGGCGATGAAACCCAGGCCTACAAGAAGAAGAAGAAGAAGAAGAAGAAGAAGAAGAAGAAGAAGAAGAGAAGAGTGGTAGTAGTGGGAGACTCCTTGCTGCGTGGGATCGGGACCCAAGTATGTCGCGAAGACCCGTGCACTCGCCAGGTATGTTGTCTCCTGGGAGGACAGATTAGAGACGTGACTGAAAGGTTGCCTGCACTCATAAAGCCCACTGACAGGAATCCCTTTCTTCTCATCCATGTGGGAACAAATGATACCGCCAAGCAGAGCTACAAAGAGATCATGTCAGACTTTGAAGCTTTGGGAAGGAAACTCAAGAACTTTGGGGCCCAGATAGTTTTCTCATCCATCCTTCCAGTAGTTAGAAGAGGGACAGAAAGGGAACGAAAAATACTCCGGGTGAATGACTGGCTACGAAGGTGGTGCCGACGAGAGAGATTTGGATTCTGGGACCATGGGCTATACTTCCTGGAAGATGGGCTGTTGGCTAGGGATGGGTTGCACCTCACAAAGGCTGGGAAGAGTGTGTTTGGCCACAGCATGAAGAACTTCATCAGGAGGGCTTTAAACTGAATCCTACAGGGAAGGGAGATGTAATGTTGGGGGTAACAATGGACGTGGGTGCACGCACTGCAACAGAGAGAACAGCTCTGATACTGTCCAATAATAGTCTTCAGACACATGTAGGAAGAAAGCCAGACTATGAAGCACATGGTCTTCGATGTCTATATACTAATGCCCAGAGTATGGGAAACAAACAGAATGAACTTGAACTCTTAATACAAGAGGGAAATTATGACCTGATAGGTATAACTGAGACTTGGTGGGATGACTCTCATGACTGGAATACAGCAATTGAAGGATATAACTTGTTCAAAAAGAACAGGAGGAACAGAAAGGGAGGTGGGGTTGCACTGTATGTGAAAAATACATATCTCTGCACAGAAATACAGGAGGAGGAGCTTGGTAGCCCCATCGAGAGCATCTGGGTTGAAATAAATGGAGCAAAGAATAAAAGGAACCTGGTGGTTGGAGTCTACTACTGGCCACTCAATCAAGGAGAAGACAAGGATGAAACTTTTGAAAAGCAAATAGCCGATGTTTTAAGGAAGCATGATGTAGTAGTAATGGGGGACTTCAATTTCCCCGATATGTTGGGAGACAAGTTCTGCAAAACATGGCCCCTCCAGGAAATTCCTGACTTGTGTGGCGGATAACTTCCTCCTACAGAAAGTAGAGGAAGGAACTAGAGGATCGGCTATCCTTGACTTGATCCTAACCAACAGAGATGACTTAGTGGATAAAGTAGCAGTTACAGGAACTCTGGGGGAAAGCGACCATGTTGTGCTGGAGTTCTTGGTTCTAAGGGAAGCAAAAGCTGAGGGTAGTCAAACGCGTACCCTGGATTTTAGGAAAGCTGATTTTAATAAACTCAGAACAATGATCAGTAAGGTCCCATGGCAAGCGTCGCTAACGAGAAAAGGAGTCCAAGATGGGTGGGAGCTTTTAAAAAAGGTAATTCTCAAGGCACAATCACAAACAATTCCAACAAGAAGAAAAGGTGGAAGACAACAGAAGAAGCCAATGTGGCTTCACAAAAAGCTTAGAGATGACCTGAAAACAAAAAAGGACACATATAGGAAGTGGAAAGAAGGCCACTTCCACTTTGCAAGTAACAAAGGAAAAGTACAGGCAGATAGCACAGAATTGCAGGGATGGTGTCAGGAAGGCTAAAGCTGAGAATGAGCTGAGGTTAGCAAGGGATGCTAAAAACAACAAAAAGGCTTTCTTCAGCTATGTGCATAGTAAAAGGCAGAGGAACGAAATGGTGGTTCAGCTATTAAATAAGGATGGCAAAACGATAACAGATGACAAAGAAAAGGCAGAGGTCCTCAATTCCTACTTTGGCTCAGACTTCTCCCAAAAGAGGGTCTATGACCCCCCTGGCAAAGGTGAAGTACAGGCTGAAGGGGCAGGATTGCAGCTTGAGATCGATAGGCATATGGTCAAGGAACACCTAATTACTTTGAATGAGTTCAAATCTCCAGGGCCAGATGAACTGCATCCTAGAGTAATAAAGGAACTGGCAGAAGAACTCTCAGAACCGCTGTCTCTTCTCTTTGAGAAATCATGGAGGACGGGGGAAGTGCCAGATGACTGGAGGAGGGCTAACGTTGTCCCTATCTTCAAAAAGGGTAAAGAGGAGGAACCTGGGAACTACAGACCAGTCAGTCTGACATCAATCCCTGGGAACATTCTGGAGCAGATCATAAAGCAATCCATCTGGAAGCACCTTGACAACAATGCCGTGATTACTCGAAGCCAACATGGATTTGTCAAAAACAAGTCCTGCCAGACAAATCTGATCTCATTTTTTGATCAAGTAACCTCCCTTGTAGACCGTGGGAATGCTGTAGACATCATATACCTCGACTTCAGCAAAGCTTTCGACAAAGTGCCCCATGATATCCTGATGAGCAAACTAGCTCAAAGTGGGCTAGATGAAACAACGATCCGGTGGATCCACAGTTGGCTACAGAATCAGACTCAAAGAGTGCTTATCAATGGGAACTTCTCAAACTGGGGAGAGGTAACAAGTGGGGTACCACAGGGCTCAGTCCTGGGCCCAGTGCTCATCAACATTTTTATTAATGACTTGGAGGAGGAGGTGCAGGGAATGCTGATCAAATTTGCAGATGACACAAAATTGGGTGGGATAGCTAATACTTTGGAAGACAGAAACAAAATTCAAAGTGATCTGGATAGACTGGAGCGCTGGGCAGAAAACAACAGAATGACATTTAATAGGGATAAATGCCAAGTTCTGCACCTAGGAAAAAGAAACCACATGCACAGTTACAAGATGGGGGATACGTGGCTCAACCACACTACAAGCGAGAAGGATCTTGGAATTGTTGTCGATCACAAGCTGAATATGAGCCAACAATGTGATGTGGCTGCAAAAAAGGCAAATGCTATTTTGGGCTAAATTAATAGAAGCATAGCTTCCAAATCCTGGGAAGTACTAGTTCCCCTCTACTCAGCACTGGTTAGGCCACATCTGGAGTACTGTGTCCAGTTCTGGGCACCACACTTTAAGAAGGATACAGACAAACTGGAGAGGGTTCAGAGGAGGGCAACAAAGATGATCAGGGGACTGGAAATAAAGCCCTATGAAGAGAGACTGAAAGAACTGGGCATGTTTAGCCTTGAGAAGAGAAGACTGAGGGGAGATATGATAGCACTCTTCAAGTACTTGAAAGGTTGTCCCAGAGAAGAAGGCCAGGATCTCTTCTTGATCATCCCAGAGTGCAGGACACGGAATAATGGGCTCAAGTACAGGAAGCCAGATTCCGGCTGAACATCAGGAAAAACGTCCTGACTGTAAGAGCAATACGACAATGGAACCAATTACCTGGGGAGGTGGTGGGCTCTCCCACACTGGAGGCCTTCAAGACGAGGCTGGACAGCCACCTGTCAGGGATGCTCTGACTTGGATTCCTGCACTGAGCAGGGGGTTGGACTCGATGGCCTTGTAGGCCCCTTCCAACCCTACTATTCTATGATTCTATGATTCTAGGGAGAAAAATTTCTCCCTATCCACTTTCTCCACATCATTTTCTCCACTTCTGTCATGTCCCCATTTACTCGCCTTTCTTCTAAACGAAAATGGAATTTGGTCCTTGGGCTGAAAGAGGTTCCCAATTCCTGCCACAGGGACTACTGGCTAGGGCCATGGGTGGGCATTTGGGATAGGCTAGAACTTGGGGCCAGGGGCAATTTTTTAAAAAATGGCTCAGGTGGATGAATTCGCAAGCCCTATTTGGGTGTTAAGAATTGGTGCAGAAGGAACACCAGTGGTGTAGCGGAGGCAGGGCTCGCAGGGACGCAGCCCCAGCACTTTTCCATTAGCAGGGACTCTGATGTCATCTGCCACCCCCTCAGAATTCCCTGTTCCCTCTGAGCTTAGCTGCGATCCTCACTGTGGCTGTGCGGGGAATGAATTTTCCAAGCAACAATATATTGTTCCATGTTGGAATGCAAAGTATTTGGGAAGACTTGGTCTGGAGTGGGCAGTTAAGACCTATTCGCTTTACCAAAGACGTGCTCCTGGTGGAGACGAAAACTCCTAGAACTGGTTTGTTGACATGGATCAAGACAGCTGCCTGAAATTTTTGGACTGCCCTTGGAGACTGTCACAATGAGCTCCTGCATTTCCAAATTTACCACTACACCACTGTGTGTGTGTGTGTAGTTCAATCCAGCTGGGTGTGTGGACGTTTCTGTTGGAGGGGGAGGCAGGAGATATAATGAAGGAGCTTAGGGAAGGCTAATGGGTAATGTTGGGGCGCTAAGGGAGTGTGCAAGGGGGCTGTGTAAATGAGAAGGGATCTGTCCATGAGGGCTGAGTTGAGAGGGTGAAGCTTCCATAGAGTATCATATTTTGAAAACCTAAAATGTTTGTGTTTGAGTGAGAAGGTGAAAAAGATTTTACCACCCCTGCATTTTTTCTCAGACGTCCAACTGAAATGCCACCGCCTTACTCGCAGCTGCACTGTTTTTGGATCCCAGTTGAAGGCTGTATATCTCACAAGGTGGAATAATCTTAGAGGGGGGCGTGGCTGTGTGTTACGAAGGGACCTGGCACTTCTGAATTTGTCACTACACTACTGAGCGACACGCAAGGAGAAGGAGCACTCCAGCCCCTGGGCAACTGGGGTTCTTAATTGCACGGAGCGCCTTCACGGATACATGTGGTGCCCCTCTTTGGACCGGAGCCCTACATGAGTACAAGGCGACAGAAATGCATGAGAAGGGGGGTGGAGCTCCTTCTTCTCCTGTGTCGCTTCTACACAGATTCTGAAGGCCCGAACAGGGCTACCCTCTCACAGCAGTCCTTACAGTCACTTACCTGGATAAGACCCACTGAACACCACGGGATTTATTTTCCAGTAAATGTACTTGGGATTGTGCTTTTAGAACTTAGGACCACAGTGCCTCTGAATGCATGCTCAGTCCCAGGAATCTGTGTTCGCTACCTGAACTGAGCTGACAGTCAATTCATACAAAAACCCACCCCTTAGTTCATAAAAGCATAGAGTTCGAAGGGGCCATTGAGCCTATCGAGTCCACCCCCCTGCTCAGTGCAGGAATCCATTTTAAAGCGTCCCTGAACATAAACATAAACATAAACAGTAAGCCTCAGTTTGGGTTCTCCACTGAATCTAGTCTGGAAATACACTGATTTCCATCAATAGGATTCTCAGATTACAGATAAGGTGGCCAGGTTTTGCACAGCTGCTATTGCTTGCCCCAAACTTTTTCATAAAATAGTACTGTTCCACCAGGCTGATACTCTGGGGTCATGTTAGTGTTTTGTTTTTGTTTTTTAAAAAAATCTATATAATTATGTATGCTGTGTGTAAGTATTGTCATGTACATGTAAGGTGCTGATCAATGTTTGCAATAAAATTTAGCTATTTCCATCAATGCTTTAGTCATGCTGTCCATGTCCTTGGCCAAAGTTCTCCAGAATGAAAAGCTGGTGACTTCTGTTTGCTTGTTCAGTTTCCTTCCTGCCCCCAGCTAGTTGGTATTTTTTAAAAATTATTCTTAGTCCATCTTTCTGCATTTTCACTATTGAGTGACTGCCGTGAAACAGATGTTGTTTTAAACAACAGTATGCATTAAAAAAAACCCTGCTCCTGGAACTCCTGGGATTCAAATAAGCTGGCTTGCACACAATTTGAGTGCCATCCCAGCTCCTTTGGTTTGCCGGGGGTTGCACGTTAGCTGGAAATCTGTACATGCAGACATCAGGCTGGATCTAGATTTACCCTGGATCGACTGTGCTGGTGGAAATTTACTTCCCCGCCCCCTCCTTCCCATGGCAGCCTCTCCAGCCCCCTGAAAATTCTACACAAAAAGTCTGGAGATACTACAGAATGGGGTGAGTTGTGGTGTGTGGGGCAGGGCAGTTCCCCCCAAAATCGGGCAGAGGGACCTTCCAAAAGTGGAGACCTTCCTCTCATGGAAGGCAGATCCTGGATCCAACCCATCTAGGGGTGAGAAAATATACTGCTAAATCTTTAAAGTCTTTCTCCCTCTCTTCCCGTGCCTGAATTACTGGGGGTCAGAGAAAAACTGGCAACCTTACCTATTATGAGTGCCCCTTTAGCCATTGTTTTAGAAGATTATGGAGAGCAAGGTTTGGTAGGAGTCAGGAGATGGGGGGCAGTAGTGCAGCTAGGGCTGGGGCAAAGTCTAGGCCCTTGGAGCCCCCCTTCCAATTAACTACCCAGACAGCAGCAGGTGATGAGGGCTGCAGAAGCAAACTCCATTTTATTCCTGTAATCACAATGGTGCTATGATTTAAGTGAGTTTAAAATGCAAAACTGCACATGCTGTGAGTTTTTTGTTTTGTTTTTATCAGGGTTTTATCAGTTTTATCAGGGTTTTAGCCATTTTATCAGGGTTTTATCTATTTTGATCAGGGTTTTATCCATTTTATCGGGGTTTCATCAGTTTTATCAGGGTTTTATCTATTTTTATCAGGGTTCTATCCATTTTATCAGGGTTTCATCAGGGTTTTATCTGTTTTTATCAGGGTTTTATCCATTTTATCAGGGTTTCATCAGTTTCATCAGGGTTTTATCTATTTTTATCAGGGTTTTATCCATTTTATCAGGGTTTCATCAGCTTTGTTGCTATTCTAACATATCTGGAATGTCGAAGCAGATGTAAAACATGAAATGGTGGTTGGGGGTGGCATGAAAAGAAATGTTAGTGGTGTGCTTCACAACTGAAGTAATACCCATCACCATCTAAAGGGGGTCTGCATAAGACCAAGTCTGGGGCATAAAATTAATGACCTGCACCTAGGGAGATCAGAGAAATCTGCAGTGGAGTCAAATGAATTCGGATTTCTATGAATCTGATCTGTGGATTCCACAGCAGACAGGCTTTTCCTGAGCCATATGGATTCCATGGACTTGCAGACTTTTTTTTTTTTTTAATTTTCTGAAATTTTACACAAATTTATAATTGAAAAATTCGTTTTAAAAAGGCCAGAAATGTGCATTTTCCCCATAGCCTATAGCATGAAATTGCACATTTGTGGGGGGAAGAGGTGCATTGCTGAAAGTGCAAATTTGCACACATGTGAATTTGCGCAAATTTGGGAAATAAGAAATAATCCAGTTTCATTAATGAGTGGACAACAGAATAAAAGGCAACTGACAAACCACGAAACACAGATGGAACAGATTTTACCAATCCTTACATCCCTACCTGCACTACTGGATGAGGGTTGTAGCATTCTTTAATGCTCCCCCTATATTTTCTCCCTTAATCTGAGCCCTTCCTTCCTTCTTTCTTCCAGGGTCAGCATCTCATGGCAGTATAGTATCATATATATTAAGAGTCAGCCCAATTCTCTGAGTGCCGGCCCTTACATAGCCAAAATGACACCATTCAAGCACAAGAAGGAGGTATCAGTAGGCGTCAGGGAATCCTAAGGTTCTCAGAAGGACAAAACACATCTTTAGAGAGACCCCACCCCCAGCCACCTTTAAGGGTTTTAGTCTAAGGGGCACTGGCATGTTCCGCAGGCACAGAATGCTGACTGATGGGGGGAAGCAGGAATTGAAAACTGTTAGAGCAGGAATGCAATGGAGTATTGTGAACAGTAGCACTCCACCCTGCAATATTTTGTTGCAGCTTCCACTTCTAATGGATAGCATTGGACTGGGAAGATGGTTTCACATCCCTACTCAGCTTTGAAGCTTCCTAGTGGCACTGGGCAAATCACTATCTCTCAGCCTAACCTACCTCACAGGATTATTGTGAGGATAAAATTGCACAGCTCCATATGCAACACCATAATCTCCTTGGAGGGAGAGCAAGAGTCATACACAATTAGACAATGTTTAAAAAGATGAAAGGAATCCTTAGACAGACTGGCATCCAAGTGATATAACATTTTTAGATTATATTTTATATTATTCGTATATTACCATCAGCCTATATGATCTATTTTCCTTAAGCAGCAGTTTTGGTGATTTGAAAGGTCACATCAGGGCAGGCCTGTCAAGCTGAACTGATTATTTTTATTTAAAGAACATGTATATCCTGCTTTCCTCAGAAACAAAACTAAGCGGTTCAACAATAACAGTAATAATCACACCATAAAAATACAAAGCAATAAACACCATTCAAGGTAATATAATAATAAAACATACAGATTGCAAAAATACCAGTGCTTTTTAAAAAATCAAAGCTGTGGGGCAGGGGAAAAAGTCTCCACCAAAAATCAGCTCACGGGTGAAATGAAAAGCATCAGATTAGGTAGTCCAAAAGGCTTCTCTGAGGAGAAATATCTTAACATTTCTAAAGGACCAGAGTGCAGGAGTCTAGCAGGCTGTACTCTGCAAAACCGGCAGTGGCGTCTGGCGGCTCTGATTTTTGTGGGGCTGTGAATCTGCTCTGGGTTGCAGTCAAAACCAGGAAGAACTCCCTTTAGAGTTTAGGATAACACCTTAGAGTTACCCAAGGTGCTGAACCTATTTTGGGGATAGGGTTCAGCACCTTGGACAGCTCAATTAGAGTTCTGGCTGGTTCTTGAGCTGGGAAATGGGTGGGCAGCCAGTGTGCATCATACAAAAATTGGTGTCATACGAGCTATTCAGCTAGCACCAACAGAGAAGCTGGCAGCAGCATTTCATATCAGCTGAAATTTCCAAATGCTTTCGAAGGGGAGCCCCACGTAGAGCCCACTGCAGTAGTCAAGTGTAGAGGCTACTAAGGATCAGACTGCCAGGTGTTTTGAAGCGCCTATTTCTACAGTCCTAGGCAAGTAGCCAAACCAGGTGATTTATGCCCCTGGTGGGCCACCATGTATGGCTGGTGGATTCTGTTAGACTGTCATGGATTACAAGTTGAGCAAGCCTGTATTAGAACTGAGTTCAAATGAAATCAGTGTATTAACTCTCCTGAAATTCTTTTAATAGTCTCTTATCGGTCAGGATGTCTCTGCACTGGATGTCTTGGCCAAGCACTCCCAATGCAGAGATGCAACAGAAACTAGCCAATCTCAGAAGAGCTTACTTGTTGTGTCTCTGAGTGAGTCTAGGTTATGATAAGTGATTCATGCAGAATGATACTGAGTGGGCTCCACAGAGGTTGGGTGCATTCTTACTCTTTCACACTTGGGTATAAGAGTTTTAATTCAGAGAAAGCTAGCTTGCTGTACCAGAAATTTGGGGAATCCTGTAGAATCGCAGATTTGTGTGTATGGAATCTTGTTCTTAAGTCTGTTGTAGTTTTCCCTATATATTGTGTACAGCATCCTTTTTGTTTTTTTACAATCAGTTAAATAAACCACATTACACACACACACACACATACACTCTTGGTAGGCTATCACTCTGGTCAAAAAGCAGTGGAGGCTGGTGGCTCTGATGTCCATGGGGTGGTGATTCCACTCCAGGTTTCAGTCAGAACTCTAAAGGAGCTATCCAAGGTTCTTCCACACCTTGGATAGCTCCTTTAGAGTTCTGACTGGTTTTGATTGCAACCCAAAGGGAATTCACCACCCCACTGACATCGGCGCCACCAACCTTCACTGTCAA
The DNA here is from genome assembly GCF_057233095.1 of Heloderma suspectum. Classification (NCBI taxonomy): domain Eukaryota; kingdom Metazoa; phylum Chordata; class Lepidosauria; order Squamata; family Helodermatidae; genus Heloderma; species Heloderma suspectum. The sequence goes on from NC_139461.1 coordinate 22,127,396, forward strand.
AAGCAATGCAATTAATAATGCTAAATCTAACCAAGAGAGCAAAGGCTGCTCATGTCCCTGGCAACATGGTTCATTGATCTTATCAATGGAAGGCTGGGTTTGGGGAGATAAGGAGGATGAAAGGAAATGCTAAGCCGTGCTTATAAACATGCAAGTAGAATGAATGCAAGAGACAATTAAAACGACAGCATGCGTGGTATTTGGGAGGACTAAACCCATGCAGCGAGTAGTGTAATGCATGTAAACTCCAGCATCAAGAGGCGAGGCTGGTGCTTTGGAGGCCAATCCAACCACTGTAAGGGCCGATAAGGCAAAGTTCCTGATCCTGCGATAAATTCTGGATGGGCCCTTCCACAACCACATCAAAGTCCATTAGGCTACATGTTGGCATATTTTAAAATGAAATATTTTTTTAAAAATGAAATTCAAAAGGGACCCCAGCTGTGCGGAGAGCCAGTGCAGTGTAGTGGTTAGAGTGCTGAACTGGGACCCAGGAGATCCAGGTTCTAATCTGCACTCTGCCATGAAGCTCACTGGGTTACTTTGGCCAGTCACTGACTCTCAGCTTAACCTACCTCACAGGGTTGTTGTGAGGATAAAATACAGAGGAGGAGGACTCTGCATGCAGTCTTTGGTTCCTTGCAAGAGCAGAAAATGCAGGACATCACTGTAACAATGAATGAATGAATGAATGAATGGTAGAAGAACTAGAAGCTCTCTGTTCAGAGCTGAGCCTCACCTCTCTCAACCTCACCTCCATCTGGCTGCCTCTCTTCCCACACACCAGCCCTCCTCAGCTCAGCTTCTGCCCCCACCCCTAAGCTCTGCTCCAAGGCTCAGCAAGGAAAGATGGTGCAGCCAGCTGCTGGACCCTAGAGAACAGGCTGCACCTCTTTCTCTTGATTGGTTGGCCTTGACTGCAAGTTACAACAGCTGTCTTTTTTGCCTGATCATCCTGGGGGTGAGGGTGGGTCAGCTCAGCCCCCTTTCCAGGGGGCCCCTGGATACAGTTGTGAGTGGAGTTTGGGGCAGGTCCTGTATGGCTGGCATGCACGCACACTCGTGTGTGTGGCAGCAGATTCTAAGGATGAGCAGTTGTCAGTTTGGGTCTGTGGGCGAGAACCAGAGCCATTTGCCTGGCCCATCCAAATCCCCAAAGGTAGTTCTGCTAAGTGTAATTATTATCGGCTTGTTGCAGCTGGCTTACAAGGAATAAACAAATCCTCTGCTCTCTGTTCTTTCTTGCCAGTTTGAATAAGACAAGTGTGTGTGGGGTGGGGATGGGGGGAGAGCATTGGCTTGGTAGACTTCTCATAGTTGCTAGGCGACTAGCGTTACAGAACTGGAAATCCAAAATACAGCCAACCCTGGAAAACGATGAGGTTGTGTGCAATGGAAAGAATCAGATTACCATTAGAAAAAAATGTGCAAGCAGCAGATCTTTTTATAATAATGTTTAGAGTATTTCTATTGTGCATTTCCTAGGTCTTCAAATGGATATCATCTCTGTAATCCTTACAACAGCCCTGTAAAGCAGGCCAGGTTTGTTATCCCCATCTTAGAGATGGAGATTGAGGCTAGTGATAGGAGCTTGCCTAAGGCCACCCACTGAGTTCACAGCCTGAGACGTTGCAGTAGGTCCAGGGCGTGAGCTGGGAAATCTCAAGTTTAAATCCCACCTCTGACAAGAACATTAACTAGATGGCCTTAGGCATGCCACTGTTCTCTTTCCTTCAGCACCCTATTCACCACAGGAGGATAATCCCAGCCTACCTTACAGGGGGGTTGTAAAGATGATTGAGCTTATGTATGCAAAGTGTATAAACTACTCTGAGTAAGGAACTTTCCCCTGACATATGCATTTTTTCCTGAGTGGAACACCGTTGCGCTAAGTTTGGGAAAGTGCAAATACTGGTGTGCAACTCTGTTCCCATTTGCTCATTGGTTTGGCTGGTGCAAATATGGTAGATTTGCATAAACATTCGGACAGGACAAATTTCGCACCCATCCCTACCTGTAACTTTGATCTAGTCCTGCCCTCTGGGGCTGCAGAGAACAAGACTTCGCTCTCTTCTCTGTGAAGAGTCCCTTCAAATCCCTGAGTCCTGCAGGGATTTGAAGAGCCCTCTCATGTTACCCCTCACTCTTCTCCAAGCAAAATGTACCCAGTTCCCAGGGTTGGCACCAAGGGTAGGCATGGTCTAAGGGCCTGCACCCCACCAACAAGAGCACCCTGGAGTTGCTCCTCCTCTTCATCACTGCAACCTGGTTGCTCACCTGCTTCTGATTGTGGCCCTGACAATGTTGATGGCGAGAAGGAGGCGCAGCGGTTGCTCCCGCCTTCTTGCTCGCTGGCTCTCCGCCTGTCAAGCATGCGAGTGGTAAAAATGATGAGAGAGAGGAGGAGGAGCTAGAGCAGCTGGCGACAGCGGTGGTGAGAAGGTGGACTCACTGAGGGAGGGGGCCCATGGAGGGGTTCTTGCCCAAGAGTCCTCAAAAACCTGGGTTTTCAATACTGCGGATGCTTGACAACCGTTGAATGCTTGACTGCTAAAAACTCTCAGGTGATTCCGGCTGTTCATAAGAACATGGGAAGAATCCTTCTGGATCAGACCGAAAGGACAACTTTACCCTGGGATGGAATGCCCCTGCCCTGCCTAATTTGGGTTTGACCGTCTTCTCTCTATCTAGCCTCCACTTACTACCTTTGCCCCAAGCATCCTAATTCCTAATTATGTCAATGTCAGCGTTGATTCTAGGCAACCTTATTCTAGCGTTGTGTTATTTGTGATTGAGCCTGTTTGTAAAAACATAAAAAGAGCTCTGCTGGAACGGACTGAAGGCCTAGGTAGTCCACCATTCTGTACCCACAGTGGCCAACCAGATGCTTATTTTGTTGCTGTTCAGTCGTTCAGTCGTGTCCGACTCTTCGCGACCCCATGGACCATAGCACGCCAGGCCTTCCTGTCCTGCGCTCTCTCCCGGAGCGTGCTCAAGTTCATATTCATTGCATCGGTGATGCTATCTAGCCATCTCATCCTCTGCCGTCCCCTTCCCCTTTTGCCCTAAAAACAGGACATGAGAGCAATATCACCCATATCAGACTGACTGCAGTCCAAGATCTGCAGTGGAGGCCCTTCTCACTTGCCAACCTTTGAGGGCAGTTGGGTGGGTGAGAACATGAGAGACAGCCTTTTCCATAGTGGCCCCACACCTCTGGAATGGGTTGCCCTCAGGGGTCCATCAGGCCCCATCATTGCAGGCTTTTAGGAAGGCTCTGAAAATGTACTTGTTTACATTTAAGCCTTCTCCTGATTGTGTTTTACTGGACTGTTCTGGTTTGTAGCTGCAATTATATTGTAGGGGTTTTTTTAGTACGGAGTAGGCCAGATGTTTTATTGCTGGTGTTTGTTGTTTTTATTAAATTTCTGCTGGTTTATTATTGTTTCAGTCTGTTTTATTGTTGCAAATTGTCTTGGAAGGGCTCCTGCCCTGAAAGGAGGCCTAGAAATATTTAAATAAAGTTAATACAATAAATAAACAGCACCCTCCCACTCATGTTTCCTAGCAACTAATATTCAAAGGTACATTGCCTCTGATCCTGGAGGGAGTAGCTAGCCATTGTGACTAGCAGCCATTGATAGCCTTAGGGCATCAGCATGGCTGGCTGAGGCATGCTGGGAGCTGTAGGACTTTTTCTGTCTAAACATGCATAGGATTGCGCTTTTATTCTTCATGAAATCTGATATGCTGAGATGGCATATCAGATTTATTTTTTTCAGTGAAGTGATTATATATATATATATATATATATATATATATATGGCCATGGTTGAAATGGAATCCTAGCAATGTTCTTCTGCCTCATTTTTAATTGTGACATTTCCCCAGAAAGCCAGATGAGTTGATCAATGCATCGCATTAAATAAAGCACCATTTAAAGTCAGTTAAATGAGATGGAGGAAAAATTCAGCCAGTCATCATGGGCTACTGAGAGCACGCAGACTTTTTCTTATGATGAATATAGCTTTCCTGCAGCTAAAAACCAGCACTCGCAGAGCAGTAAGCCATTGGCTGAACTTCTGTGATGTCGTGGAATGTTTACTTATGAACACTCTAATAGGGAAGGGAGAAGTGTCAGTCTGACAAAATCCAGGACAGGTGCCATGGCTGGCTTACCTATGTGAAACATTTAATGGAATGGACAACTGAGGAGAAAGGAGACTTTGGCTTTCTTCACATGGAGCTTTTATCCTGCGATTGAGATCACTCCTTCATGGAAGTTTGCGGGCTCCTCACATGATGCCGTTAACCTCCAGGGCATCTCCTGAACTAAATGCCCTTTGTTCCACTTTTAAATAGATTGCAGATAATGAGCTATCAAATTACCCCCTTGTGTTCCGCTTCAGTTTCCTCTGTGAAAAGAGGAAGAGCAGCAAGAAGAGGAGGGAGATCAATGAAAGTTAATGGAAGACTCAGATATGGGGAGAAGGAGGGGGGAAGAGAAGGGGGGAAAGGGAGCATGTGAAAAAGGGAGTCCTTGTGATCCTGCATTTAAAACAGAAGCAGAAAGCCCCATTTTAAATGCCGGATTTTAAGCTGGTGTAGAGATGCCCTTTGGAGGACAGGGTCTATTAGCTAAGGAGCTGAGTGTGCAGGTGTCCAAAGAAGCAGACAAAAATGGGTGAGGGAACAGATAACTGGCCTAGAGAAGAGAGAGACTGGTCCGGATCAGATATCATGACTACTCATGGGTTGTTTAAACCATGGGTAGTTGGGGCCACATGGGAGAGAGCAAGTGTGCTGCCTCTTTTGCTTGGTTTCCGGTTTAGAAAACCCTGTTCCTGAGTTTTGTTCTGTGAAGTGTGTACACAGAACTCCGGCTTGTTGAGGGAGACACAACTCAGAGTTTTAACCCAATGACAAACCATGAGTTTGTCTGGGTTGTTTCCTAAACCAGAAACAAAGTGGAAGTAGTGAGTGGTTGGGAGGCAGTGTGCTTCTTCCCTTCCATGCTGCCCCAACTACTCATGGTTTAAATCAGAGGTAGGTAACCTATTTGGGCTGTGGGCATATCTTGCAATTTGAGAAGCTGTCCTGGGCACCACCACAAAATGGTTGCCATGGCAGGTCTGGCAAAGGACAAGTAACCTGCCCCAAAGACTGAATAGAAGGCAGAGGTGGGTTTTGAGCCCCAACACACTAAACAGCTCTTTTTCAGCATCAGCAAAAACCTATTTCACAGCAATCTCAGCTGCCAGTAAGAAAATGTGTTAATTAAACAAGGGGGTCAGGGTAGGGCACCCTCGTGGGTGCCAAGAAAGATGTCTGGGGCACATTGGTGCCTGTGGGTGCCACGATGCCTACCCCCTAATTTAAATAACCCATGGGTAGTTGTTCTGTGTGAACCAAGTCACTGTGTGTTGTTGGTGTGAGTCATAGGGAGGTCTGAATTTCATACATTGATCGAAAATATCTAGCCTAACCTCAAAACTTCTGTTCTTTAATCCAAAGTGTTACTGAAATGCACAGATGGCTCATATTATGCGAGGTATGGGGTTTCGTATGCTGTCTTCTCTTTGATATCACCAAGTTGGGAGCACAAGAAAGGTTAAGCGGCTAAGATTGATTGCCACCCGGGATCTCTCGCCAGAGAAGCGTGTTCCCAAGAGTGACATGCCTCGTTCTGTTGTACCTCCCCAAAGAGTACGAGTGGGCAATGGAGCGGGCTCTTGATGCAGCCCACAGTTGGATAAATCTCTCTATACAAAACAGATGTTTGCCCAGCCACTTTGGCAATCTTGAAACAGATCTGAAATCTTGTCAGGCAACACGTAGCTGGATGTCTCCTCCCTCCCTTGTTGAACTTACATCTATCTTATTTCAAGGAGTGCCCTGTTCACGCCCCCCCCCACTCTGCATTCCACAACAAATGGGAGGCTTTTGTGCAACAGAAACATATTCAGCTTTTTTTTTTTTTTTTTAAGGCTTCTTGGACTCAAAAGGCTTCTCTTCTTTTGGCCTAGGTGGTGCATCCACTCAGAACCACAGAACCTAATCCTTTAAGTCAGCCTAATGGGTGGCACAAAGGCTTATCTCAGGGTCTGCCGAAGATGTGACTCACCAAGCTCAGTGTGGCCCACTGGCCTTGCATTGTGGCCTGCCAGGTGCTTGGCACAGGCCCTGTTTTTGTAGTCATGGACATGCAGAAAACCAGAGGTTTTTTTTTTTTAGACCTCAGTGAGCTGTCATACATGGCTGGTGGTGGGTTACATTTGGCTTGATGGGTCTCTGGCTGTATAGGTCTGGCCCGACTTCTTCAGTTCTGCTTCAGTCTCCAGCCCAGGAAACTGTGCTCTGGGCTTGGCCAACAATAAACAATAATTCCATTGGTCCTTCCCCAGCAGAGAACTTTGTGCCACAGAACTCCTATGGACAAATGAAGTTACCTCATACTGATTCAGATTTTGATCCAACATTGTCTAGTTTCATTTTTCCAACACCACAGGGTGAGATTTTTTTGACCGCTGCTTCCTGATATCCTCAGGATTGAACCTGGAACCTCCTGTATACAAAGGAAGTAAGATACAATAGAGGTGTACAAAATTATGCACGGTGTGGGGAAAATGGAGAGGGAGACATTTTTCTCCCTCTCTCATAATAATGAAACCCAGGGTCATCCCATGACGCTGATCGGTGGGAGATTCAGGACAGATAAAAGGAAGAACTTCTTCATATAGAGCATAGTTAAACCATGGAATTTGCTGCCACAAGATGTGGTGATGGCTACCATTATGGATGGCTTTAAAAGGGGGTTGGATAAATTCCTGCAGGAGAAGGCTATCAATGGCTCCTAGTCCTGATGGCTATTTGCTATTCCTAGTATCAGAGGCAGGATGCCTAGGTACACCAGTTGCTGGGGAATATGGGCTGGGGAGTGCTGTTTCACTCATGTCCTGGTTGTGGGTTTGCCGTGGGCAGCTGGTGAGCAGAATGCTGGACTAGATGGACCCTTGGTCTGATCCAGCAGGGCTCTTCTTATGTTCTTATAAAATGCATGCTCTTCCACTGGTGGGGCCTAATAGGCTGTATGTCCACCTGATTCTTTTAACCAGGGGCGCAAAACCATTGAGAGGCTGGGGGGTGGATGACCCTTCACCCAGCCCTCCACTGGCCATATGATGTCAGGTGAGCTTTTGGCCACCAATGGAATTTGTTCCGTGGCTGAGGTGCTGGGTGGACCTCTAGTCAGGGAAGCCCTGTGTGCAGGAAAGCTTTTGCAGTCCAAGGAGTCAGGTGGATGATCCATCTTGGTCACTGGTGCTTCACCTGCCCTGTGCTTCCCCCACTGGGGTGGATGTGGGGCAGGCAAAGCCAAAGGGGAGCCATCCCCTTTGCTCCTCTGTCCTGGCTAGGGAAAGCCCAGATGGGGTGGAGCAAACCTGTCCTAGCCTAGGTGCTGGTGGGGGATCACACCTCTTCCCAGTGCCCTGCTGGGAAATCCCCTGTGTGCCTTAGGAGGGGGGAATCCGCCCTCCTAATAGGCCATGCAAGTTAGGTAGTAACAAAAAACCACACCCGTTTATTTTATTGATTTATTTCAGGGAATTATATCCCACCATTTGTATAAATCTCAATGCAGCTAACCGAAATGTAACAGCACAGTTATGCACTGAAAACTGGCATGAAGAAATCAGGCAAAACTGCTTGTTTCCAGATGAGGCTTTTATTGTGCTATCACTCTGCCCCATTTGCAAAAAATTTACAGGGGAGTCCAGACATCATAGTCTTCCCTTTGTAAACCTCCCATGTTTTTCCACTGCTTCTTCCATCTTTTTTCTTACTAAAGAATACCTGTTAAGATAGAAAAGGTGGAATAGTTAGGAATGTAGGAAGCTGCCTTCTACTGAGTCCATCTAGCCCAGTATTGGTCCATCTTGGTCCATCTAGCCCAGTATTGTCGACACTGACCAGCAGCAGCTCTTCAGGAGCTCAAAGAAGGAGTTTTTCCCGCCTTACCTGGACATGCAGGGGATTGAACTTCTGCATAAAAAGAAGATGTGAGCTACAGCCCTTCTCTAGTTGTACAATGTCTTTTGATTGGTTGTGCTAAGAGCCCTCCCTCTGGAAGCATCCAATAACAAACAAAGCAACGGGACTAAAAGACAATAATGAGCCACTAACTAAAACAAAAGAAAAGAAAAACATAAACCAGCAGTCAGAAGTTGTGAACTTTTGTATAATTGGCAGCTTATGTCACATTATCCCACTATCATCAGTTTATGCGTATGCTGCTTTTCCAAGGGAAAACCATGCTCAAAGCGTCTTACAGCATCAAAACATTTTACACAATAAAACACAGGAAGAACTTCTAAATAATTAGCAATTACACATCATAACAAGATTTAACTAATCATATACATAAACACATCTCACATTAATGAACATATGCTAGGATTAAATAATCCAATAATAACTATGCTAAGGTCAAACAAAGGAGAAATAAACAAATCCAAACAGAAAAAATAACTCAGGAGCTGCAACCTTTGTAACTCGAGTCACTGGGTCAGTTTACACGATCACTGCAGTCCACTGTGGCTTATTTAAGCCACGATGAGTTGCAGCATGTGCCGGTGGCCATTTTGAAGCCGTGGTAGGCAGTCACCATGCCTTATTGTGCTGGCTGAACTTGCCAACAACCCACTGTGGCTTAAATAAACCACAGTGATCATGCGAACTGGGTCACTCAGTCAGGGCCCTGCCCTCCCAGGCCAGGTGGAATGAGCCAGGGAAGCAGAAACCAGGTCTTGCAGGACTCACAATTGGATGGTCTCTAGGCTGTCTAGGCTGGCATGATGGTGTTTCTCAGGTTCAGAGGTACCAGTGCAACTTTGGAGAATGGAGGGGTGGTTTTCTGTAAGAGTCCTTTTATTCTCAAGAGGGCATTCTTACCCTTAAAACTGTCTTGGTGATCACTGAAGGAGAAGATTTCCCCCTCCGTCTTTTCTATATTTATTGCTAAAGACGTTTCTTTAACGTTTAGAAGATGCTTGCTAAAATGAGCATCAACCACTTTTGATTAAGGCTGTAACTTGATAGAGGGGGGGAATCAATCCGTTAATCACATGAGCTTTAGTTGATTAATCTGTTAATTAAATTTGCATACATGTGCATACAGCTAAAATCAAACACGATTTGTGCTTTTCTTTTTGTTTTTCGATAATGCACAGGTACGTCGTAGCAGGATGTATCTTTTACAAGGCATCCCCTCCTATGAGAGTGGACGGAGGGAAAGGCTCTTTTAAGGGGGTGCACCTTCCACCTGCATTTTTCATAAGCATGTGCATCAAAAATTATATAGCTGGTTAATCTGTTAAATGTCACAACCCTATTTTTGTTGGCCGCTGGTGACTCCTAGCTGCAGAACTCAGCCCAACTACTAAAGATGGGGCTGAGGAGAAACTGCCAGTTTGAATATAGCCAGTGAATTAGCCTGAATTCAGAATTTTGCAGCTGAGTGGCAAGAAGGTCCACTGGTGATGGTGGTGGTTCTCCAAGGACATCCTGTGTGCTTTTGGTGGAACTGACACCGCTTTAAGGACTGCTGCTGTCTGGGTGCCTGCCAGTGCTGGCTCCAAGCTTTTGAGGGCCCTAGGGCAAGGCCCTTCAACGGGCCCCTCCCTCAGCGAATCCACCTTGTGGCCCCCATGGTCACCTCCTGCTGTTGTTCTTCATCCTCATCATTGCTACCACTTGCTTGCTTGACAGCCAGGAGCGCGTAGCCAGTGGCATCTACTGCTGCTCCTTCTCACCACCACCATTGCGTGGGCCAGAGTGAGAGGCAGGTGAACAAGCAGGTCGCAATGGCGGAGAGGAGGAGCAACTCTGGGGGGCTCTTGTCAGTGAGGCCCTGCTAGAATGTGGGCCCTGATTGATGGGAGATTCAGGAGAGATCAAAGGAAGGACTTCTTCACCCAGTGCGTAGTTAAACTATGGAATTTGCTACCACAGGATGTAGTGAAGGCCACCAATTTGGATGGCTTTGAAAGGGGGCTGGATACATTCCTGGTGGAAAAGGCTATCAATGGCTACTAGTCTTGGTGACTGTGTACTGCCTCCAGTACCAGAGGCAGTAAGCCTATGTACACCAGTTGCTGGGGAACATGGGTGGGATGCTGCTGTTGTGCTCATGCCCTGCTTGTGGGTTCCTGGTCGACAGCTGGTTGGCCACTGTGTGAACAGAATGCTGGACTAGATGGACCCTTGGTCTGATCCAGCAGGGCTCTTCTTATGTTCTTATGCTTACCCTTGACACTGGCTTTGGTGCCTGGTTGTTTCCCCATAGACGTATGTAACTAAACATAACATCCATAAGATTCTCACACTCTTGCCTCACAAGATAACATATAAAAAGCTGCTTGCAAAAGGTTCACGGTCTTGGTGAAGTAGAGAACATGAAACTAAAGTGCCATTGTGAGATGGTGTTTCTTCCTCCGGCCCCCCCCCCCATTTGTTTTAATTGTTTATTAATGTTCTGGGTTTTCCATAACAGGATAGGAAAACAGTTTTCCCTCTATAACAGCCTTTCCCACCCTTGGCTCTCCAGATGTTGTAGGACTACAAGCCCTGTCACCCCAAGCATTGCCCTGCCAGCTGGGGATGATGAGAGTTGTAGTCCGACAACATGTGGGGGCCCAAGGGTGGAAAAGGCTGCCTGGAACATGTAAACTTCCACTTCCAGTTTCCAGGGACTTAATTTTGTCATCACATCTGCTATTGCAAGGCAGAGCACTACAGTACATGCATGCACACACAGGCACACTCCCGACAAATCCATGGTAATTACACTGTAAAACTGAAGTAAGATGAAAAATCGGCTCCTTTCATGTTTGTTTGCCAGTAAATATAGGTGTGACATATAGCTACGAAGATGGCCTTGAAACCAAAGTCTGCTCCCATTGATGGCTTGGATTCCTCCTCTTCTCTCCCTCCGCCCCTCACCCCCAACACTTTCATTCTTCTAAAGAGTTGTGTAGCTGGTGGCCTCCTGTTAATCTGTTATGTTTTAAATGTAACAACATATAAGTGAGTGAAGGCAATTAAAGCCTGGGGTAATGATCAACTCTGGGAAATGATTGGCATGGATTAAAGAGAATTTAAAGGGTAATTGCTTCAAAACCAGCGGCATCGCCCTGAATGTTAAATACAGGAAGGACTTTGAAATCAGTCTGAAAAAACAACAACAACAATGCACATGCACACAAGCACATACACCAGAGACACACAGAGAAAGACACGCAGAGAAAGACACACAGAGAAAGACACACAGAGAAGGACACACACACACACACACACACACGTGTGTGTATTTTACTTCTTCCAGAAGAAATAATTTTTTTCTCAGCCAAGTTATGTTGTTCCGAACAATTCAGGATTCTTTTCTAAAACATAAAAAAAATATTCCAGATTCAGTTGCTGATTGGATATCTCTTTTCTGGTAGCCATGGCAATAAAAAGCTCCATGCATTTTGCCAGTGACTGCACTTATTGCTGTCCTTAAGAGGTGTGTAGTGTAGACAGAGAAGGGAGAGGCTTCTCAGAAATGTTCGGGCATGGCACAGCGTGGGAGCTTTTTGAAATAAAAAAACCCTCCCAGCACAATGGCCACAACACAACACAACGCAGAGCTAAGCGTGCACTAAAGCCCATTCATTCCATTGGATTGTGGCTCATGCTTGCAAAGATTGCCAAGGAAAGCACAGTTCAGATTTGGTTCAGTTCGGGATGCTGGCAGAACACCAGGTGTTCCTCCACCCAACTAGAACCTGTTCTTCATTCATAGAGTGAGCGTAAGGGTGTTGCAATTAACAGACTTCACCATTTCCTTCTCTGGCGGCATCAGCTCACCGAGTTGTGAGTGGGGCAAAGTCTGGCTAAGCTTCTACATGGCGATCCTGCGCACAGCAGTGGAACACACGGCAGCATCTGGGCTTGGCTGGTGGTGCAGGATGATGGCGCCCAAAGGGCAGCTGGCATGCGGACATCGTGCAGGATGTGTTGCCAGGGCAGCTTCCTTTGCCAGACATGACGGTTCTGTGTGGCTGACTGGAGGTGGAAGCAGCTGCACATTTGCCAGGCTGCTTCCCAATGGCTGTGCTGACTGGGGATGATGGAAGCTGTACTCCAACACTGCTGTAGGGCACCAGATTGGGAAAGGCTCTGTTGAATCACCCCTTCTGAAGGTGCTTTCAGTGTGTGTTCATGCCAGCCAAATTGCAGGATATTATAGGATGTGGTGATAGCCAGCAGAATAAGTGGATAATAATAATAATAATAATAATAATAATAATAATAATAATTCATGATTGATAGTTCTAGGTTATTAGCCATACCAGCTAAGGTCAGAACCTGCATGTTCAGGGGAAATATATCTGAGTATGAGATACTGGAGACAAGCAACAGGTTGCTGAGTTGCTTGAATCTGGATCCAAGGCCAAGCCAAAGACTTTCTGCCCCATGACCTCAGCAGCAATACGTTGCTGATTAAAATGTATTTTCTATGTGCTTCACACTTCCCTGAGTGGTGAGAGGTTTCAGGGGCAGTGCTTACCCAGTTTTGGTTTCTGTTGGAAGGAGAGTTGACTGAAGACTTAAGGGGTTGGATCTAACCCTCCCGTGAGTGAATGGGATTCCCACTCACATGACAGGATTTCCCTGTTCTCTTTTCCCTGCTGCAGACCCCTCCCCCAACATGCCCCATAGCTGCTCTGGGGAGACTCCCAACCCCCCTGAGCAGCTTTGGGGGGGCACATGCGGGCTGCAAGTTGGAAGGGGAAATCTGTTCCACCAGTGGTTCCCTTCCATTGGTGGAATGACACCACTGGATACAACCCAAGCTATTCACAACTATACACATTGGCCATAGTTGGAATCAGACAGCATAGCACTCCTACCAAGCAGAGAATCCACTGCATCTCTCTCAACCACAAGAGAGGCACCCCACATGCTTTCCAGAGCTCAAAGCTAAGCTGTCTGGATTTCTGCCTCTCTCTTTCTGTCCCAAACTGCAGTTTCTCTGTCCCACTGTTTCCCAACCTGCTTCTATTATTTTGTGTCTTTTAAACATATACATATACATACACACACAAATCCACCTAAGAACATAAGCAGAGCCATGATGGGTCAGACCAAGGGTCCATCTAGTCCAGCATTCTATTCACACAGTGGCCAACCAGCTGCTCTCGGAAAACCCACAAGCAGGACATGAGTGCAACAGCACCCTGCATGTTCCCCAGCAACTGGCGTACATAGGCATACTGCCTTAACACTGGAAGTCACATATTGCCGTCAGGATTAATAACCATTGATAGCCTTCTCCTCCGTGAATTTGCCTAATCCCATTTTAAAGCCATCCAAATTGGTGGCCATCGGTACTGCTTGTAGTAGCAAATTCCATAGGTTAACTATGTGCTGTGTGAAAAAGGACTTATTTTATCTGTCCTGAATCTCCCACCAATCAAGGTGCTGCCTTTGTCCTATAAAGCCTACATGGCTCAGGACTGCAATAACTGATGGAGTGTCTCTCCTGGCATGAACTGACCCACACACTATATCAATCACCTAAGGCCCTCCTCTGGGGGCCTCCTCTGAGGGAAGCTTGGAAGGTGGCAACAAGGGAGCTGGTCTTCTCAGTGGTGGCTCCCCAATTATGGAATGATCTCCCCATCGAGGCCCTCCTGGCACAAACATTGTTATCTTTTCAGGGCCAGGTTAAGACCTTCCTCTTCTCTCAGGCATTTGGCAGCATATGATGAGGTCTTGGATTTTTTTTGTGGATCGTTTAAAATTGTTTCAGATATATGTGTGCCTCTGTGTGTGCTGTTTGTTTATATGCTTGTAGGTAAATGGTTTTTATCATGTATTTTTAAGGTTTTTAATCTGTGTAAACCACCCAGAGAGCTTCAGCTATGGGGTAGTACAGAAATCTAATAAATGAAATGAATGAATGAATCAACTTAATGAATGACACCTGCTTCTAGTATTTTGAGAGAGGGAGAAAAATGATTTACCTAGACTACATCATCAATCTGCGGGAGAAAGGGAGGTATGCCAATGCCCCACCTCAGTACCCCCAGCGCCACTTATATATGGCACTGCTTTGACCCCCCCACCCCATTGCAACTGCGCAGCGATGCGGCTTTGAGTCAGCGTGCCCCGCGATACACTCGTGATGTACTGCGCACTTCCCTAACAGACTCGCTGTGCCCCTTTTTTTTGCCATTATACTGAAATACGCAGCTGTGCAGTCCCGTGAGTGAGGGGGGGCACCACTTCAGTGGCTGTTCTGTATCTGAGGGGCTCTGCTGTGTCTTTCCGTCCCTTTTTAGCTAAAAAGTGGGTATTTGTGCTCCTTCATTTCTGCACCATCAGTTTGTCAATTCCCCAGCCCTAGACTCTCGTGATGGTTAGCACTCACAAGCGTGAGTGCTACGTGCCTAGCCATCACTCCAAAGTGGTGGCTGGAGTGATGTTGGTCCTCCCCCAAGGCCCCACCTCCAGCCCTTGGGTACTGAGTCCAAAAGCAACCGTTGCGAAGATACGAAGCTGCAAAAATGTGCGAAACTGTGATTAAATAGATGAAAACACCCCTCTGTGCCTCTGTAACTGTGCAGCTGTGAAGGGATGGGGGGAGTCAAGGGGCATCACAGGCTGATGCATCACTACACAAATGCGTACAACACACCCACTGTAAAATGCAAAGTCGGTTCAGGGAAGGAACAGATGGCCTGCAACCACAGGGGAACCCGCAGCAACTCCCCCAAATCCCAGTAAAACGACTCCTTGGAACTCTGCATTTTCCGGGTGAAAACCATGGATGGCTGCAAAGTCGCGACTGTGTCATCTACCACAAGGGACCTCGACTTGCACCTGCCCTGGAGGAAAAGACGTGGTGTAGATGTGTAGATGGGTGGGGGGGTCAAAGCAGTGCCATAGATGGGGCCCGGGAAAGATCCAAAGATCTAGCTATTTCTGGGTGATTGGGAAAACATCCACTGGCCATTCTGGGACTTTAGCCAATCATCTGCTTAACAACGGGTAGGCATGACCACGAATGACTGGTCGATAACAGTATAATTTAACTGATCCTGGACGAGGATATTTAAGATGCTTCCTTTCAATAACAATATCCTTGAATGATGGATTAAACTGTCTCCGTTCTATTGCAAGATCTTTCTGTGGGTTGCTCCAGCATGGATTTTAGTACAGACATCTATTTATGGAATAGGCACAGGTGGCAGAGTTGCCCTGCTGAGCTACGATTCTATTAATACATCTTCCTTTTCCACAGCATGGCATCACGTCCCCACGAGCCCGTTCCTTAGTTGCCTTTTATTGTGAATAAAGTTTCCCGCTGCACGCAGAAGAAGAAGAAGAAGAAGAAGAAGAAGAAGAAGAAGAAGAAGAAGAAGAAGAAGAAACATCACTACAAATATCACTCCAGGAATCTTGGAAGCACCTCTTCTCTCGTGTTTACTAAAACATTCACAGCATGTTCCTGTTCCTGATCTACACCCACTGGGTAGGGATGGAATTGCTCTCAAATTCCCCTGTGCTGGAAGGACTGGAAGAGATGCCAGTATTAGGGATCTAACACACACACCACAGTCCTGCCCCCTCCTTCCAAGGCAGCTCTCCCCAACCTGGTGCTTGAAGTACATCAGCCAGCCACATGTGTTGAACTACAACTCCCACCAAACCAAGCTAACATGGTCCTTAGCCATATTGGCTGAGGGATGCTGGAAGCTGTAGTCTAGCATATCAGGAGGATGGTTGAGAAAGGCTGCCCTAAGGAAAGAGATGGCAGATAAAAGGAAGTAATGCTGCACACAGCGCACAATTAAACTAATATGTTCTAGAAGCCCATTGGGGGAAGATTTAGAACAGATAAAAGGAAGTAATGCTGCACACTGTGCACAATTAAACTATAGAATTCACTTTCACAAGATGTAGTGATGGCCACAAATTTGGATGGCTTTAAGAGGAGATTGGACAAATTCATGAAGGAGAAGGCTATCAATGGCTACTATGCCTGATAGCTATGTGCTCCCTCCAGTATCAGAGACAGTGTGCCAACGTACACCAGTTGCTGGGGAACATGACCAGGAGAGTGCTTTTGCACTCATGTCCTACTTATGGGTTTCCCATGGGCATCTGGTTGGCTGCTATGTGAACAGAATGCTGGTCTTGATGGACACTTGGTCTGATCCTGCAGGGCTCTTCTTATGTTCTTATCATCAAGCAAGTTCATGGCTGGGGAGAAATTTGTGCTGCGTGCTTTATGGCTCATAGCCTGCTCAATTAGTCAATGCACCATACCAGTTCAACAGCCTTAGAATTCAATATACTAATACAGTGCTGACTAACACTCTGTCTCTTGTTGCTTTCATTGGTTCCTTATCCGGTCATGGAATATTTCATCTATTGAGAAGGCCTCTTTCTCTCTGCCTCCCCCCCCCCCTTCTCTCTCTGTATCTGTAGCCCCACTTGGTGCACTAGTTCCCTGCTTTCTGAGCCACAGATAGTAATTGGTTATTGATGGCCTATTTGTATGCTAATGTTGCTCAATAAAACAGCAAAGGTGTAATTAACACTCGTGCTATGCCTAAATATAAGCAAAGCTCTGAAAGGTCAATGGTTTTCGTACCATAAATTATTAAATAATGGGGAAACATGGGCGTGGCCTTCCAGAGTGGAGTATTTTTCTCTCTTGATTTGCCATCGCTTACTTCAAATTTCAGACCTTTTGGCCTTGACATTTCTGGGCATCTCTACAATAGCCTAAAATCCTGCATTTAAAATGGGGCTTTCTGCTTCCGTTTTAAATGCAGAACGATTCCCTTTTTCACATGCTTCCTCCCCCCTTCCCCCCCCCCCGCTTCTCCCTGCATCTGAGTCTTCCATCATCTTCCATTGGTCTCGCTCCTCTTCTTGCTACTTTTCCTCTTTTCATGGAGGAGACTCAAGCGGAACACAAGGGGGTAATTTGATAGCTCATTATCTGCAATCTATTTAAAAATGGAATGAAGGGCATTTAGTACAGGAGACGCCCTGGACATTAATGGTGTCCTGCAAAGAGCCTGCAAACTTCCATGAAGGAGCAATCTCAATCTCAGGATAAAAGCTCCACGGGAAGAAAGCCTCTGTGTCCTGTGACTGGTTCCCATAACTGATATGTGTTGCTGCTGTTTTTCCCCCTGGTATAATACGATAGACCTTACAACATTTCATCAGTAGGGATGGGAAACCTCCAACCAAAGGGCTGAATTTGGTCTGCCAGATCTCCCCATCTGGCCCATGAGTGAATGGAGTTTGTGTATGTGTGGAAATGGTGTGTGTGTGCGTGTGTGTATTTATGTGAGTGAATGGGGTGTGTGTGCATGCATGTGAATGAGTGGGGTGTGTGTATGTATGTCAGTAAATGGGGTATGTGTATGTATGTATGGGAGTGAACTGCGCATTTGTGTGTTTGCATTAGTGCTGTGCCAAAAATTTCTCCCACATTTTTTTCGACCATTCTCATTCAATTTGATAGAAAAGCCATTGCTTTGGAAAAGACATTCAAAGAAGGAGAAATTTCAGAGAAATTCTAAGGGGTTGGGTTTGAGGTTCTTGTCCTTATTTTACTTATGAGGTGGCCATAGAGTTTGCATGAGTGTCCTGTTGGTCATTGTACAATAATCTCTGTGGCAGCCTGTAGTCTCCTTGGCTTCCCACACTTCAGTTAAAGCCATCATGAGGAAGACATTGTGAGGCAATTCTTCCCATGAGGCTTTTTCAGTTCAGAAAGTGCAGGTGGCCCGGGAGGCTGCAGAGCAATTCAAAGATGTGTAATAGAGAGAGAGAAAACACACACAGCACCCTCGGCCACCCCGCAGGGATTAGGTAAGCTCAAAAATACCACCAAAAGAAATACAAAATTCTTCCTCAGAAGAGTGGAAACCTCAATGCAGCTGATGCTGTTGCCACCTATAGAAGCAGTGCAATAACCCAAAACCCTGAGGAAAAAGGGAAGAACCTGGGCTACAGCCCCTGCCAATAGTGAGCCCTGTCTGTGAGAAACTGCTGGAGAATTTCTCCTTCCCTAGGAGAAATTCCCCCTTCATGGATCACTGCCTTGTTGTGGCGAAGGGGCTTGCGTAACTCAGTGAAGCCATAAGCTATGCCGTGCAGGGCCACCCAAGATGGACAGGTCATGGCAGAGAGTTCTGACAAAATGTGGTCCACTGGAGAAGGAAATGGCAACCCACTCCAGTATTCTTGCCAAGAAAACCCCATGGAACGTATCACAAGGCTAAAAGATATGACACCGGAAGATGAGCCCCTCAGGTCGGAAGGTGTCCAATATGCTACTGGGGAAGAGCAGAGGGTATTTCCAAGTAGCGCCAGAAAGAGTGAAGCGGCTGGGCCAAAGCTGAAAGGACACTCAGCTGTGGATGTGTCTGGTGGTGAAAAGAAAATCCGATGCTGTAAAGAACAATATTGTTTAGGAACCTGGAATGTCAGATCAATGAATCAAGGTAAGCTGGAGGTGGTCAAACATGAGATGGCAAGATTGAACATCGACATCTTGGGAATCAGCGAACTAAAATGGACAGGCATGGGTGAATTTAATTCAGGTGACCATCGTATCTCCTATTGTGGGCAAGAATCCCTTAGAAGAAATGGAGTAGCACTCATAGTCAACAAAAGGGTGGGAAAAGCAGTACTGGGGTACAATCTTAAAAATGATAGAATGATCTCAGTACAAATCCAAGGCAAACCATTCAACATCACAGTAATTCAAGTCTATGCCCCAACCACTGAGGCCGAAGAAGCTGAGGTTGATCGGTTCTATGAAGACTTACAACACCTTCTAGAACTAACACCAAAAAAAGATGTCCTCTTCATCATAGGGGATTGGAATGCTAAAGTAGGAAGCCAAGAAATCACCGGGATAGCAGGCAGGCATGGCCTTGGTGTACAAAACGAAGCAGGACAAAAGCTAATAGAGTTTTGCCAAGAGAACATGCTGATCATAGCAAACACTCTTTTCCAACAGCACAAGAGGCGACTCTACACATGGACATCACCAGATGGTCAATATCGAAATCAGATTGATTATGTCCTTTGCAGCCAAAGATGGAGAAGCTCCATACAGTCAGTAAAAACAAGACCTGGAGCTGACTGTGGCTCAGATCATGAGCTGCTTCTTGCAACATTTCGGCTTAAATTGAAGAACATCGGGAAAACCACTAAACCGTTCAGGTATGACCTAAATCATATCCCTGATGAATATACAGTGGAGGTGAGGAATAGATTTCAGGGATTAGACCTGATAGACAGAGTGCCTGAGGAACTATGGACGGAGGTCCGTAACATTGTTCAGGAGGCAGCAACTCAATCCATCCCAAAGAAAAAGAAATGCAAGAAAGCCAAGTGGCTGTCTGAGGAGGCTTTACAAGTAGCTGAGGAAAGAAGGGAAGCGAAAAGCAAGGGAGAAAGGGGAAGATATACCCAACTGAATGCAGAGTTCCAGAGAATAGCAAGGAGAGACAAGAAGGCCTTCTTAAATGAACAATGCAAAGAAATCGAGGACAACAACAGAATGGGAAAGACTAGAGATCTCTTCAAGAAAATTGGAGATCTCAAGGGAACGTTTTGTGCAAAGATGGGCATGATAAAGGACAAAGGAGGCAGGGACCGAACAGAAGCAGATGAGATTAAGAAGAGGTGGCAAGAATACACAGAAGAACTATACAGGAAAGATCTGAATGTCCCTGATAGCCATGAGAGTGCGGTCACTGAACTTGAGCCGGACATCCTAGAGGGTGAAGTCAAGTGGGCCTTAGGAAGCATTAGTAACAACAAAGCTAGCGGAGATGACAGTATTCCAGCTGAGCTATTTAAAATCCTAAAAGATTATGCTGTTAAAGTGCTGCATTCAATATGCCAACAAATCTGGAACACTCAACAGTGGCCACAAGACTGGAAAAGGTCAGTTTACATTCCAATTCCAAAGAAGGGCAACGCCAACGAGTGTTCAAACTACTGCACAATTGCGCTCATTTCACATGCCAGCAAGGTGATGCTCAAAATCCTACAAGCTAGGCTTCATCAGTATGCGAACTGAGAACTACTGGAAGTAGAAGCTGGGTTTTGAAGAGGCAGAGGAACTAGAGATCAAACCGCCAACATTCGCTGCATCATGGAGAAAGCAAGAGAATTCCAGAAAAACGTCTATTTTTGCTTCATTGACTACGCTAAAGCCTTTGATTGTGTGGATCACAACAAACTCTGGCAAATTCTTAAAGTGATGGGAGTACCAGACCACCTTACCTGTCTCCTGAGAAACCTGTACGAGGGTCAAGAAGCAACAGTAAGAACCAGACATGGAACAACCAAGTGGTTCAAAACTGGGAAAGGAGTACAACAAGGCTGCATATTGTCACCCTGCTTATTTAACTTATATGCAGAGTACATCATGAGAAATGCCGGGTTGGATGAATCAGAGGTCGGAATTAAGATTGCTGGGAGAAATATCAACAACCTCCGATATGCAGACGATACCACCCTAATGGCAGAAAGCGAAGAGGATCTAAAGAGCCTCTTGTTGAGGGTGAAAGAGGAGAGTGCAAAAGCTGGTTTGAAATTCAACATTAAAAAAACTAAGATCATGGCATCTGGCCCTATCACTTCCTGGCATATAGAAGGGGAAGAAATGGAAGCAGTGACAGATTTTACTTTCTTGGGCTCCAAGATCACCACAGACGGTGACTGTAGCCATGAAATTAAAAGACGCTTGCTCCTTGGGAGGAAAGCTATGGCAAACCTAGACAGCATAGTGAGA
Organism: Heloderma suspectum; assembly: GCF_057233095.1. Classification (NCBI taxonomy): domain Eukaryota; kingdom Metazoa; phylum Chordata; class Lepidosauria; order Squamata; family Helodermatidae; genus Heloderma; species Heloderma suspectum. The sequence continues at coordinate 22,148,283 of NC_139461.1, forward strand.
AGCAGAGATATCACCTTGCCGACAAAGGTCCGTCTAATCAAAGCTATGGTTTTCCCAGTAGTAATGTATGGCTGTGAGAGCTGGACTATAAGGAAGGCTGAGCGCCGAAGAATTGATGCTTTCGAACTGTGGTGCTGAAGAAGACTCTTACGAGTGCCCTGGACTGCAAGGAGGTCAAATCAGTCCATCCTAAAGGAAATCAACCCGGAGTGCTCATTGGAAGGACAGATACTGAAGCTGAAGCTCCAATATTTTGGCCACCTAATGTGAAGAGAAAACTCCCTGGAAAAGACCCTGATGCTGGGAAAGACTGAAGGCAAAAGGAGAAGGGGACGGCAGAGGATGAGATGGCTAGATAGTATCACCGATGCAATGAATATGAACTTGAGCACACTCCAGGAGAGAGCGCAGGACAGGAAGGCCTGGCGTGCTATGGTCCATGGGGTCACAAAGAGTCGGACACGACTGAACGACTGAACAACAGTTTCAACAAGGAGAAATTCACTGAAATTGTCCCCCCAATTCAATTCCTCTGCACACAAATAGGCTGGAGAATTTTGAGAGGCCTTTTGTGCACAGCTCTAGTTTGTATGCAGGTGAGTGGGATGTGTGTATATGTAGAAATGTGTGTATGGGGCGGGGGGATGAATGTGTGAACAGGTGTGAATTGGCTCCAGACAAGCATGTGGCTCCACCCACTGCTGGCATGCAGCCCCCAGTGTGCTTGTCCAGAGTCAATTTGGCCCTCAGGCCACAAAATGTCCCCTGCCCCTTGCTTAGAGGTGTAACACACTTCTATTAAGTCATTCTTAATACAACATATGGTATGAAACTCAGACTTTCTGCCCCCTGAGCATTTCTTCCCCCTTCCCACCAGGGCTGGTCCAAGATGTTTTGCAGCTCCCGGTGAAGAACAAGATGGCACCTTTCCCCATTCCACGTAGACAAACCAACCAAACTGGCAGTTGATCTTTCTTCAGTGCTAGTGATGGGGCAGCAGGGTAGCTTAGGGGATGCGGGGCAGGTTGCACGGCACACACAGCTCTGTTGTCCAACACTTCACCTCCGCCCCCCCCCCCGCCCCCCAGCACTTGCCGCATGAGCAGGGCTGGCTCCAGGTTCTCGTGGGCCTTTGGGCAAGTCACTCTTACTTGGCCTCCTCCCGCAGTGAGTCCAGCTTCTCACCGCCACTGTGACCAGCTGCTCTTGCTCCTTCTCCTCTTCCTCCTCCTCGCTACCACTCGCGTGCTTGACAGGCAGAGAGCCAGGGAGCAAGAAGGCAGGGGCGCCCGCTGCTCCTCCTTCTTCTCACCACTACCGTCGTCTGGGCCAGAATGAGAAGCAAGTGAACAAACAGGTTGCGACGGAGAAGAGGAGGGGCTCTTGTCAGTGGGCCCCTCCTGGGGTGTGGGCCCTCAGCAGGTGCCCAATCATGCTTACCTTTGGCACCGGCCCTGTGTCTGAGGTGGTTGCCTCATTCTGCCTAACGCTAGGACAGGCCCTTCAGCATTCTCACCGATAGATCCTAAGCCCTGTGTGAGGCTTTCTCCAGCTTCTGTCTTTGGCCCTGCCTTCATTCAATGGCCTGGCCTCTCTGACACTTTTTCATAAGACCTCTGCCTCCTTCACCCATCTTTCACTTATAAAATCCCTGTTTTCATCTTCTCTTCCCCCTGTCCGGTCTTTTGATCTGCTGCTCCACAGCTCCTAAACGTCCGGGGGCCTCTGAGCTCTCCAGTCCTCAGCTGCCCTACCTCTGTAGCCCATTTCAGCCAAGAACATAAGGCTGTCCTGTCCCTGGACCCTCTGTGAGGTTTCCCCCCCTAGCCAAAGTGGCTTTTCACTTATTTCACACAAGTTCTGCTGTTTGCCAACATTTTTATGAGGTTTCCTCTCTGCACTTGAGTGCCTCAGTCTTCCCCCCACTCTGCTCAGGCCAACGTAAAATGCCAACGGTATTGATGGCATTTTTGTGGATGTGAACCAGCCTCAGTAGACTGTTTATTTCATAAATGACTCCCTTCATAAGAAGCTATTTTTATACCTCCATCTTTTGATCCTTTTGCACATCTGATCTCTCCAGGCATTAATGGAGAGATGCACAGATTTGTGTCAGGCTTGTTCCCCTCCTGTCAATTTTGAGCTGATGTTCATCATACAGTGGCCAGGTGTCTTACTTTACAGAGGACAGTTCTCTGTTTTAAAGGGCTGTCAGGGGACAGCCCTCTATTTGAAGGTGTGTCCAGTTCAAGGCTAGTTTAAATATTAAGAACCATAAGAAGGGAGAATCAGGGGACTTGAAGGTGCCTATGAAAAGTTAGCAACTGAACAGCTGACTAATCAGGCACACTGGCTATCTTGTCACAATCTTCCCCACTATGGTGAGATGTATTGCGTTTCTATTTAAGTTACAGTCATTGTTTTAAAATGTATTTTTTATTTAGTATTACATTTATATTATAAATATTATTTATTTTTATTTATTATTAATAAATTTTATTTATTATTTATTTATTATTTATAAGTATTCATGTATTGATATTAGATTTATATTATCTTATTACATTTATATCACATTTATATCCTGCCTTTTCCCCTCTAGCAAGTAACCCAGAGCAGCTTAGATGGAGAGGCAGTTCCTCTCCATTTTATGCTCACAACAACCCTGTGAGGTAGGGTAGGCCGAGAGTCAGTGACTGGCCCAAAGTCACCCAGAGAGCTTCATGACTGAGTGGGGACTAGAACCTGGATCTTCTGAGTCCCAGTCCACTGCTCTAACCACTATACTACATTGGCTCCCTCAGTGAGCATCTATACACAGAAATTAGCATATGCACATTTTAGGCAAATTAGCATATGCACATTTTAGCATATGCACATAGCACATTTTAGCATGTGCACATTTTAGGCAAATTAGCATGTGCACATTTTAGCATATGCACATAGCACATTTTAGCATGTGCACATTTTAGGCAAATTAGCATATGCACATTTTAGCATATGCACATAGCACATTTTAGCATGTGCACATTTTAGGCAAATTAGCATATGCACATTTTAGCATATGCACATAGCACATTTTAGCATGTGCACATTTTAGGCAAATTAGCATATGCACATTTTAGCATATGCACATGCACATTTTAGCATTTTAGGCAAATTAGCATATGCACAAATTAGCATATGCACATTTTAGGCAAATCTGTGTCCTCTTTTCTCCTCCTTTTTGGTGATGTCTTTCCTCTTTTTTGGCCACACCAGTTTATCTTTGCATAACATTTCTGAAAAAACAAAAACCCAAGTCTGAGACTTAGGGCTTTTCAGGAAAGGCAAATAAATATGCATCTATCACAATAAATCTTGTCAGTTTTCTACCCATGCCATATGCAGACTGAATTTGTGATGTCATCTGTGCTTGATTAATTGAGAGTTGCATTTCCTGGCATCCCTGTTGATCGGCCAATTAACGATACAACAAGAGTCAAGTGTGTTCTGGAAAGCACTGAGCCGTTGCAAGGGTCAGCCGTGCCAGAGCAGCACTATGGCTGCAGTCCTAAGGACTCTAGGTGAGGAGATCGCATTGAACTCAATGGGATTTACCTCTGAGAAAACATGCTTGGGAGTGCTCTGCATGGCAAGTAACTAGGGACAGGTAGCCCTCTATCAATCATGCAAGGCAGAAAACTAGCTTATTTTGCACAATTTAGGACACAATCCTATGCGTGTTTAGACAGAAAAAAGTCCTACAACTCCCAGCATGCCGCAGCCAGTCATGGAAGGAGGCCTAGAAATATTTAAATAAAGTTCATAAAATAAATAAGCAACACCTCCCGGTCATCTTCCCTGGCAACTGATATTCAAAGGTACACTGCCTCTGATCTTGCAGGTAGCAACTAGCCATTGTGACTAGTAGCCAGTGGTAGTCTTAGGGTGTAATCCCATACATGTTTAGACATGCTGGCTGGGGAATGCTGGGAGTTGTAGGACTTCTCTCTCTCTCTCTCTCTGCATAGGATTGTGCCTTTACTCTGCTTTTCCGAAACATGGATGGGTGTGTGTAGGAGCTTGTTTTCTATCCATGACTATAAACAAGAAATTTATAGAAACTCTCCCTGGCTTCAGAAAAATGCATAATTTGATATAGGGCACAGAATTCATCACCTGAAGAATGCAGAATTTCAGCTTTTTACAATTTTAAAATCAAGTTTCTGGCCCTTATGAGTTCACCAGCTGTTGCTCACATCCTTTCAAGTGTATCTTTATATCCACAAGGGCTAGATAGTTTTTGAAAAAAGAAACAAGAAAAGCTGAGATTATTTGGGTGCTGAATTCTGTCCCCAATGCCAAAGTCCGTGTTGTTTTATGTGCTTGTGTGGAATCAAGGGGTAGAATCCAATAGGGCCGGCGTGCACAGGCCCAGCCCTGCCAGGCCCCAGTCCACACATGCGCAGCTCCACCTGCCCAGGTCCACATGCAGCTGCGACCTGCCCCTTCCAGAAACCAGCATTTTCACTCACGTGGAGGCTTGCCCCTAGAAGTGCTATATCGTGGCTGCACGTGGCAGGCAGGACTGGGCACGTAAGGATCAGGTCCGGTGGGACTGGCAGTGGGCACATTGCCCCTATTGGATACTACCCAGGGAATATATCTCTATCTGTATCTGTAGCTATATCCTATCTATCTATCTATCTATCTATCTATCTATCATCTATCTATCTATCTATCTATCTATCTATCTATCTATCTATCTATCATCTCCTTAATAAAGTTTAGCATATACATTGCATTACATTTCTTATCCATACATGCTAACGGTAACCCCGTGAACCAGCTAATCATTTTACAGTAGGGAAACAGAGATGGATGCCTTGTCAAAGGGGCCATAGTTCTTAAGCTGAAAGCTCATGGGACGTACCTGGGTTGTGTCTTTTGCCATAATGGCTGTTAAATCTGTTGTAGAATTAAAGTACTCTCTCGCTCTCTTTAAAAATCCCAGTATGTGTGTGGCAATGTACAAATATAATGCATTCATGGGCAAGCAGGGTACAAACACAGTCCTTGCAGATCTAAATCCATCATGTGATCCACAGAACCACATTGGCTCTCACCTTGAGCTTAGCTGTGAGCGACACCATGTGCAAACACAAGGAAGGCTTGCATGAAATAATTGGCTTTGCTTAAAATGGGTCTCAATTCATCTGTGCAGCCAAACATTGAAAGGTGGCATTTATCTTGCTAAGCTTCTCATTCATTTCTGGAGTATGCACACTCATCAGTCATGCAGCCTATGTGCTTGATGCATGTAGATGAATATTTATTATACATGATGTCTTTTTGATAGTATAATATACACTACAAATAATAAAAAAAGATTCCATAGTAGGATGCTTGTTACGAGCATTGGCGTAGGCAAAAATGCCATTTTATAAGTGCAATGTTCTCTAGGGGCAATTAGCATTGTGGATACGAACGTTTGTATCTACCTTATAATTCAAACTGTTCATTCATTTAGCCTATTCTTATTGTCTATTTTTATTGGATCCAACCCAATAAGATCTTATTGGGTTGGATCCAGATTTATGCTGGATCAACTGCACTGATGGAAATGGACTTCCCACCGTAGCCCTTCCAGCCCTCTGAAAATGCTACACAGAGACCCTTCTGAATGGATGCACTGTGGTATGGGGGGATGGGAGGGGGATCTTCCAAAATTGCAGGAAGGATCTGCCTTTTCTAATGGAAAGCAGATACTGGATTCAACCCATTAACTGGAAATGGAACCTGGCTTTTTTCCTGTATGCAAACTATGAGCTTTACAGCTGAGCTATGGCCCTAGTAAAGATACTGTTGTTGAAATTCTCCTCACCACTTAACAGGAAAATACTGGATTACCAAGGGGTTAAATGCACCCCATGGTAAATTACCCCTTGGTGCTTGGTTGTCATTATTCACCTACTGATGTCTTGTCTTATCCTTGTGTTAGAATATTATATTATCCTTAGCCCTAACTCCACAAGGCTCACAGATTTTTATGAGAGTGGCTGCAAGGCAGCTCATACTCCAAAACCTTGCCCAATATTGCAGGTGGAAAAAACCTCTTGCAGGTTCAGGTCACCATTTATATTTATTTATTTATTACATTTATATTTATTGATTTGATTTATTTACAATACTTATTTACAATATTTATACACCGCTCCACATCAGAAGATTTTGGAGAAGTGAGTAACAAGGTAAAATAATAAAACACCGAGTTAAAAGAGTTAAATCATTTTTATAAAAAGACAAATCCCAATAAGATGGAATTCAGTAAAGTGTGGCTGGTCAGGCAAGGAAGGCCTCTCGAAATAATAACGTCTTCAGGAGGCTCTGGAAGTAGCACAGTGTTGGCACCTGCCTCACCTCTATAGGCAGGGAATTCCACAGGATTTGTATCCCACCTTTTCCCTCCAAGGAACTCAAGGTGGCATCCATAATCCTTCTGCTCTCCATTTTTATCCTCACAACAACAAACCTGTGAGGTAGGCTGGGCTGAGAGTCTGTGACTGGCCCAAAGTCACCCAATGAGTTTCCATGGCCAAGTGGGGACTCGAACTGGAATTCCCGACTGCTAGTCCAACACTCAAACCACTACACCACACTAGTTCTCTGTACCCCTTACCAATGAGAAGTGCTATGCTCTACACTTAGAATTAAGGAGCAGGGCTTTCCTTGGGCTTAGGACAGATAGTAGGACTCCCGTGCAGACCTTGAACCATGGCAGATGTCATCAGATAAAAATAGAAGAAGGGTGGTGCTGGATTAGGCCAGAGGCCCAGCATTCTGTACCCACATTGATCAACCAGATACCTATGGGAAGCCCACAAGGAGGACATGAGCACAACAGACCCTCTTGCTCAAGTTCGCTAGCAATTTATTCAAAGGTATGCTGCCTCTCTGGAGGATATATATTGCTGTCAGGACTAGAGGCCATTAGTAGCCTTTTCCACCATGCATTTGTCCAATCCCCTTTTGAAGCAGTCCAAGTTAGTGGCCATCGCTACATCTTGTGGTAGCTAATTCCATAGTTAAATTATGTGTTCTGAGAAGAAGTATTTCCTTTTATCTGTCCTGAATCTCTCATCACTCAGATCCATTGGATGACTCCGGATTCTGCTATAATGACTGAGAAAACCTTTTCCTTACCGAATTTCTCCACACCGTGCAAACTTTTGTGAGGAGGTGGGTGTATTTGTGAACCTCTCTCGTGTCTCTTCTTACTTGCCTGTTTTCTAAGTGAAGCAGTCCAAAATGTTATAAGTAATCATTCCTCGTAGGGGAGTTGCTCCCGCCCCTTGTTCATTTTGGGTTGCCCTTTTCTGCACCATTCCCAGCTCTTGCTTTTTTAAACTTAAGCACTATCCGTGCTGCTTGATGGGATTTTGAGAACACAGGCCAACATGTTTTGGGGAATTTTTTTTTCATATTGCCACTAAACCTAATCAGATGTGCGCACTTGTGTCCCTGACCTTCTGGAAAGGATTGACATCAGCTATGTCAATGCTATCAGCTATAGCTCATGCTTCTCCTTCTGTCTTGTCTGTTTAGACTGAAAAATGCCTACTTTTAAAATTGACACTCCCAATGCAGTTGGGATGGAGTTCTTTGAAAGTCTATTCCGTCCAGTCATTCTCCTCAGGCTATCAAACAAGAAGACATGACACAACGGGAAGAGGGCAGAAGCTGTAACAAGTAAAGATTGGCTTAACACAGACAATGAAGTCAGCAATATTCCTTACAAGATTGACTGATTAGCTGCATAAACTTCATTATCTTCCAACTAAATGGCTTTATATCTAATTTATTATCCTGGGAAGGGAAAGGCTAAAATGCCAGGCCATTTTTTCCTCTCCTTCTCTCACAAGCTGCCCAATTACCTATGAATCAATTGCTATTTGTTCCTACATTTTTAGTTATAATTCAGGTTGTGATTGGTTTTCTTTGGTCTTCCCATAATGGGACAATTATGGCTCCATTTTGACCAAAGTTGCCCAAACACCATTCATTCATTCATTCATCTTTTGTTATGGGAAACTAACATGTATTTAATTCAAGGGGGCTCCATTTACATGACAGTAGGTGGGAAGGCATTTTCACATATGGCTGTGACAGCATCTTTGGGCTTTACCTTGAAGGTCTTGAGAGGCCTGCACATACAGAAGCAACCTAGCCACTCCATCTTACTTCAATACTGAGAGCCAGTGTGGTGTAGTGGCAAGAGTGTTGGACTGGGAGCTGGGAGATCCGGGTTCTAGTCCCCACTCGGCCATGAAAGCTCACTGGGTGACTTTGGGCCAGTCACAGAATCTCAGCCCAACCCACCTCACAGGGTTCTTGTGAGGATAAAACAGAGGAGGATTATGTATGCTGCCTTGAGTTCCTTAAGGAGGAAAAAAGGCAGGATATAAATGTAACAAACAAACACCGCTGAGGACAGCTAACTTAGGAGGTGCAGGGAAGGCTATGTAGCACACACAGTTGTGTCCTCCAACACCTCACCAGTAAGCATCGCTCCCTACCCCACAACTTCTGCGTCTGAGGTGGCCACCCCACACTGTCAATGGCAGGGCCAGCCTTGGAATGTACACTTGGTTTGTCTTCAATCTGTCCTGCGTTTCCCATATACAAACTTGGCGCAAACAGCAAGACAGTGGTATTTTTTAGCATTATGTAAATGTCCTTTGATTGTGTGGATCACAACAAATTGTGGCAAATTCTGAAAGAGATGGGAGTACCAGACCACGTTACCTGTCTCCTGAGAAACCTGTACGAGGGACAAGAAGCAACAGTAAGAAGCGGACATGGAACAACTGATTGGTTCAAAACTGGGAAAGGAGTACGACAAGGCTGTATATTGTTGCCTTGCTTATTTAACTTATATGCAGAGTACATCATGAGAAACGCCAGGTTGGATGAATCACAGGTCGGAATTAAGATTGCTGGGAGAATTATCAACAACCTCAGATATGCAGACAATACCACCCTAATGGCAGAAAGTGAAGAGGATCTAAAGAGCCTCTTGTTGAGGGTGAAAGTGGAGAGTGCAAAAGCTGGCTTGAAACTCAACATTAAAAAAACTAAGATCATGGCATCTGGCCCTATCACTTCCTGGCATATAGAAGGGGAAGAAATAGAAGCAGTGACAGATTTTATTTTCTTGGGCTCCAAGATCACTGCAGATGGTGACTGTAGCCATGAAATTAAAAGATGCTTGCTCCTTGGGAGGAAAGCTATGGCAAACCTAGACAGCATAGTAAGAAGCAGAGACATCACCTTGCCGACAAAGGTTTGTATAATCAAAGCTATGGTTTTCCCAGTAGCAACGTATGGCTGTGAGAGCTGGACTATAAGGAAGGCTGAGCGCTGAAGAATTGATGCTTTCGAACTGTGGTGCTGGAGAAGACTCTTGGGAGTCCCCTGGACTGCAGGGAGGTCAAATCAGTCAATCCTAAAGGAAATCAACCCTGAGTGCTCATTGGAAGGACAGATCCTGAAGCTGAAGCTCAAATATTTTGGCCACCTAATGTGAAGAGAGAAGTCACTGGAAAAGACCCTGATGCTGGGAAAGATTGAAGGCAAAAGGAGAAGGGGACGGCAGAGGATGAGATGGCTAGATAGCATCACCAATGCAATGAATATGGACTTGAGCACGCTCCGGGAGAGAGAGGAGGATTGGAAGGCCTGGCATGCTATGGTCCATGGGGTCACGAAGAGTTGGACACAACTTAATGACTGAACAACAACAAATGGCCTTTGAGCAGGGCATTGGTGTTGTAGTTAAAGAACAGCCACCCCTGCTCCCTCATAGTCAGTCAGTCAGGTTGTGAGGAGTAGGGACCTGTCAGCTCTGCAATGCCATTGCCCATAAGAACAGAAGAAGAGGCCTATTGAATCAGAGAGAAAGTCTGAATTCTCCTCACTTTATGAGGAGAGGAGCCATTTTGAGATGACAAACATCAGGAAGAAAAACGTTATGCTGCCATTTGCTTCCCCTACCAGCCTGCAAGGCTGCTTTTCAGTAGTGTGTGTGTGAGAGATCTATATCTATATCTATCTATCTATCTATCTATCTATCTATCTATCTATCCATGGAGAAAGTTTTGGCCCTACTACTTATGTTCCCATCTCGAACCATCACATGAACCAAAACATTGTTATACTTTGATATTTGCACTTTTCTGAACTTAGTGATGCAGATCAATTTTAAAAAATGCATACAAACATGCATATATTAGGAAAATGTGCGCAAAACCCCATATACATGAAAATAATGCACAGAAACAAATTATATTAGGGGACATTGCTTGCAAGAATGTACATACTAGGAAAAGTGCGTACAGAAATGTCCAGGAATGTAGATGTGTGAGCTTTTAAATTAAAACAACAACAACAGCGAACTAACAAGGAAATGGGATAAAATAGACCTAAGGTTAGAAAAAATGAGAAACTGAGCCAAACTGAAACTGACGGGTTTGTCTCAGAAGGGATGATTCAGAGGTGATATGATAACCATCTTCAAATATTTGAAGGGCTGTCATATAGCTGCTGGAGCAAATTTGCTTTCTGCTGCCCCAGGGGGTAAGACCTGGACCACTGGTTCAAATTACAAGAAAAGGAATTTTGACTTAACATTAGGAAGAACTTCCTGATGGTACAAGCTGTTTCCCATTGGAACAGACCATCTCTGAAGGTGGTGGCCGCTCCTTCATTAGAGGTTTTTAAGCAGAGGCTGGGAACAGAATGCAGGACAAAATAGGCCTTTGATTGATCCAGCATGGCTCATCTTATATTCTTATTAGTGGATTTCTTGCATTGGTAAGAGTTAGACTAGATGATCTGTTTGGTCTCTTCCAGGTTTACAATGGGACAACGCAGCCTAAGATGACATGCAGGCTGCAGGAAGCCATAAACTAATTACCTGGTCCCCAATCTTGTGTTAACTAGATAAGAGTTACTGTAACTTACTTGATGTAACTTTGAATTGTCAGTGATGGAGGAAATCGGGAAGGAAGAGATACTTTATCTACACTGCACTTTCCTTGACCTTATCTTCCTGAGATACACCACTAATTCCCCCAAAGCAAACAAAAGCTACCGCTCACTCTTCCCCCTTCAAATGTTCTTGGCAAAATTGCATAATTGTGATTACGGTTTGAGATAGCACCTATAGGCATAATTTTCCTTTCATTTTGTTTCATTCAGGTCAGTTATCAGGTAGGCAGGCGAAGATCTCAGACTTGTTCTCGGAAACATGGTAGATAACTGAAACAAAGGACAAGCAAGAGCGGGTTTTAAAATATTCAAAGCAAAGTTTTGGGTTACACGGAGCTCTTCTTCAGGCATTGGTAATTGGAGCAATGGTAAAAAATAGTCAATGCATGGTTAGGATATTTTAACTAACTAGATCTGGTGCTTTTTTGAACAAAGAGACGCTACTATTTTATTTAGATTGCATTTGACCAAAGCTCCGTTTACATGTATGGTGTAATGTAAGTTGCATTATTTCTGTCCTGTTTACTAGCGCAGAACAAATCAATCAATTTCTCATGTCTCTTCTGTCCCATTTCCACATTAATCTGTGATTTTTAAAAATAAATAAATTAACATTTGCATTCAAATGTGTCTTTTTGAACAATTGTTCTCTCTAAACACTTTAAAATGTATGTTCATACATTTTTTTGAGCCACGAACTGTGTTGAAACATTCAGAAAGTACAAAAGTTGGTGGATAACTAAGGTCTGATTTGCACGTTGGTCCAGCAGATAAGATACAGAAATTACATACAGAAAATAGAATTCTTTGAGCATCCCTACTGTGTACACACTTTTGGGGCAGGTTCCAAAGAATATACTCAAGGAAAAGCGATACATGCAGTCAAAACTTTGTCATTTTCTACTGCCAAAGAGACAAGCTGTTTTAAAAATTGAATGCTGATTTGTTTCTTTTGCAATGGAAGCTCTGTCACCAAAAACAAGAAATAAAACTTTGAAAACATGAAACACAAAGCTTTGTCCATATGCGCAGTTCTTCCCCCAAGTATGCAGTGAGGTGGCCAAATTTGCTGATGACATCAAATTATTCAGGGTTGATAAAACAAAAAAAGGATTGCAAAGAGCTCTAAAAGGATATCTCCCAACTGCGGGCATGGAGTACAAACTCATGATCTCTTCTTTCCAAGGGGTGGGATCTTTACGACAATGGAATAAGAAGCACGTTGGAGGATACTAGGATTTTCATGAAATTGTCTTTGGTCCATCAGAGACACATGAAGCAAGAAAAGCAGAGTGTACAGTACCTTTAAAATACGGTTTTCAGGGGTCACAAAGTGCTTGAAAGGAACATACTTTCGGGTGGGTTGGGGGGAGTAGAACTGAACATCATCAGACTGGCAGGGGCTGCTCAACCAATGAGAGAGGCTTGTTTCCCACCCCTGTCCAGGCTCCCCCCACTACTATGTTATTATGAATGGAGAGCAACTAATTCACAATTCTGACTGCTCCTTTCTGCTACTGTATTATCTCTCCCCGCCCCCTTTTCCCCAATGTGCGCACTTTTGCCTTGAGAAGCCAAAATCCCCAATTCTGGAGTGCAGCATCTAAAGGCTTCCAATGAAAGCAGCCCATAGAATCATATTTTGTCTGCATCTTTCTTAAAGTGCTGTGCCCAGAACTGGACACAGTACTCCAGATGAGGCCTAACCAGTGCTGAGTAGAGGGGAACTAGTACTTCCCGGGATTTGGAAGCTATGCTTCTATTAATGCAGCCCAAAAGAGCATTGGCCTTTTTTTGCAGACACATCACATTGTTGGCTCATATTCAGCTTGTGATCTAGCCTCTCAGTTTCGCCCCATTCCAGCACTCTGCCAGGGATTATTGCTTCCAGCCCCCCTTTCTACCCCCCCTTTCTCCTTCTTCCTGCTCACAATGAGATGAGATGCTCCCGTGATCTCAAATGATCATTACTGTGACTTTACATAACAACACAAAAACTACAGAATGTCAAAGAAGCACAGCATCGAGATAGCGATTTCACAGAGAAGCAAAAGAGTGCTTTAGGATGAGTTACTGAAGTTAGCCTTTAATCTTTTAAACGCTTTAATGCTTTAGTGATTTATCATGGCTCCCATACGCACTGAGATCTGTTAAAAATTCACTGTGGGGGAGCAAGATGTATTTCTTACTTCCGAGTAAACACGCACAGAAGTGGAGTGCTTTACAGAGAGTCCCAGCCAGCACTGCAGTATGTTAAAGATTCACTGTGGGGGAGCAAGATTTATTTCTTACTTCTGAGTAAACACGCACAGAAGGGGGGGATATGGGAAAAATGACTTTGATTGGGGAAACAAGAGGGAATGGGGCATCTCATCCCCTTGACCATGTCACTGCCAGATCACCGAGGCACACCCAGGATTTAATGCGCGTGCGGTGTGGGGGACAACATGGCACACTGTGGCAAAAGCTCCAGGGAGCTGCTTTCAGTAAAAAAGTTGGAGTAAAAGGAGTTTCAGAAAATGTGGCTTTTCAAGAGGGAAGAGGCTGGTTGGCTGCGGACTGGTGACGACATCATCTGTCATGAACAAACTCAGACTGCTCTAACTTTGCAGTAAATTGCTCGTGAAGACAGCCCCCAAGAGGAAAAACACCTAATTGGCATATTCACCTGTTGCTGGATTACAGGCTCTAGGTGAACGCTCAGTTTACCTGCTGGGCTTCTTCAGGAAGCAAATTGATGTGAGAAGGGTTCCCTGAATGCAGAAAATTTGAAAGCTACTATGTTAAGGTTGCATACAGACATACAATCTTTGCATGGTGAGTTTGCTGTGGATTCACATTTGTCAGACATTGAATCTTCCTCAGAGATTCAAACGTGGGAGCAATGGGTTCCTTCCTGTTTCCAGCAGAAACTGGCTGTACAGATTGCTGATGGGGCCATCCCTTGTGACAATCATGACACCACCCCTCTCTCGCCTTCCCAGATGGCTGTGCATAGTGCCAATTGGCTGGCCAAGGTGGCAATCACAAGACATTGTGCTCTCCTGAACCTGGAACAGTGTTTCTTGTTAAAACGTGCACGCGCGCGCGTGCGTGCATGCGTGCGCACACACACACACACGCACATGCACACACGCACAAAGGATTGGCTTCAATAAAAGGTGCCAAATAAATGTTTGACTACATAAAGATGCAGGCACCTGTGTTTTATTTGTTTTAAGCTGAAAACCTACCTGAAGCAGGGAGGACAGGTGAACCTTTGTGCTGGATTCTGAGCCAGGTATGTTTCATTAGAGGAGGATGTGTTGGGGGAAGTACAGCTTCACCTGTGGCAGACCCCCCCACACACATAGACAGAACAGCACTGTAAGTAGATACAGCTGTACTCATTCAAGAACTTGTTAAGCTGAAGTGTCTGTAGCAGCCTTCCCCAATGGATAGCTTGGGGATGCTGGGAGTTGTAGTGCAACACACCTGGAGAGCAGCAAGTTGGGGTCTGCTGATATATACTATTAATGAACTCATTCTCTGAGCAACAATCTGTATGTAGCCAAAAGGGAATAATGCATACACAAAATAATGCATACACAAAAGGTTTGCAGAAGTACACCCCCCCACACAAAAAACAAAAACATGGGGGGGGGAGGAATTCCTAAGGCAAGGGTGGGCAGAAGGTGGATTTCCACCTGAAGTTTTGGACTTCAACTCCCAGAAGCCCCTGCCAGCATAGCCAATGGTCAGGAACACTGGGAGTTGAGGTCCAAAACATCTGGAGATCTACTGTCTGCCCACTCCTGCTCTAATTAATTAAACATACCCAAACATGTTCAATGCTCAGCTGTTGGATTAGGTTAGTTTATTTGTACTGTTTTATTGGATATATTGATATTTCTATTATGTATTTATGTGCCAAGATTATGGCTATTTGCAATTGTTACTGTTGTATTGTTTTTGAATATTTTTGTATTTTTTGCTGTTTGATACGTTGTAGATTATATTTACTGCTGTTCATTTGCTAGGCTGTGCTTTGGGCACAATTTTGTTGAAAAGCGGCATATAAACAAACAAACAAACAAACAAATAAAGGGGAGAAATAGCCCAAACAAAACTCAAAAGCCATAGATTGCTGGCTGACTATTGGAGCAGAGGGCGGGGGGACAAAACCAGGGGGAGTGTGAGTGGAAGCGGGGCGGGGGGGGCCCTGAACAGGAGCACTTCACACTGCAGCATTTTGTTGCAGGGCCTCTTGCCAGACCTAATCCCAATTGCATTTGGTCTTCTGTATGCAAGCAGATCTTCCAGAGGTCAGTATGTCTGCATTCTTTGTAACCCTAAAAGACAACTCAGCTTTTCATGGCAGTTATTAGGAAACTGGAGGGAAGCTTTCCTTTTCCTGATCCCCCTTGCTTAATTTCACAGATCATCCGGCATCCACTTCAGTCATTACGGCCTAGAGAAACCACACAGGCAGCTGTTCGCTTATCAAGAACTCCATCGATCATGTTTGCATCTGAATACCACTTACAGTAAGGGATGAAAGAAAATGGTTCTTCTCTTGGTTCGAGAGCTTTACCAGAGTGAAACCAAGATAAAACCTGAAAGCCTGCTGGAGTGAGTGCCAAATTAGCCAAGCCAACCTCGTTTAAGATGGCCACCCATTCATAGGCTTGGATCCTGAGTTCCCTTGTGACAGCGGGAGCATCTGGTGAGTGGAGGTCCTTTATTATGGGATGCTCCCACCAGTGGAAGGATCACAAAACCTTCCATGAATGCAAGAAACCTTTCTTTCAGGGACAAGATCCAAGCTGTTATGTTTATGGATTGATTACATGTGCTTCAGAAGCATTGCTTCTTTCACACCCAACTACCCTTCTCTCTTTTCCTCCGTATCCAGTGGGCTTGCCGGAGTTCTGAATTGCTCACTTGCAGAGAGCTTTTGAAATTAGACCAAGGTCCACAGACTGCCCACTCCTGCCACAGGGAGCTCTGAACACAAATTGGGAAGAAATGTGGGAATCCACGGAACTGTAGGGAGATCTGAGTCTTTGTTGCAAATGTCCTTGTGTGCCTTGGAGCGCTCGTATTATGAGAGAGGGAGAAGAATTTCTCTTTCCTTACTTTCTCCACACCATTTACAATGTATGTGTTTTTAAAAAACTCAGTTGTGTTGTCCCTTCCCCTGGCATTTTTTTTTAAACTATAAAGCCCATACATTCCACAAACCATATTCTGCATATTTTATTCAGAAGAGAAATAGCCATGCTGCTGATTGGGAAAAATCCATCTTGTGCCCTTAGTGCTACAGTATAGGTTGGAAAGCTGTGATATGCCCACAATAGAACTGTCGCCTTGAGGAGAAGGCGTTTGGACCCCTCGCAACAAATGCGAGTAACAAATGTGCATTTCTTGTGCTAGATAAACAGAGTCCACAGTCCAATGTGAGAGTTTGGGGTGCTGAAGCCCTCTGGTTTTTCAATGGGGTTAAGTGCCCTTACCTCTGTGTTGGATTGTGGCCATCGTCTAGCAATGCTCTTTAGAAGCATTTCTAATTGTCAAGCAGCAATGAGATTCAGTGCTGTGGCTTTCTGTGTCCTGTTGCTTCTGAGCTCCAATTGATGTTTTTTCGCTTGGTGATTTGAACAGAGACAGATTTCCTAATATGGTTCTGAAGCCCCCTGTCCAACTCCCATTGACATACACTCTCCCTTTCTTACTCATTGGAGGAGGCTCTCTCTCTCTCTCTCTCTCTCTCTCTCTCTCTCTTTCTCTCTTTCTCTCAGAGCAAACCTATAAAGACAATTTCTGGCTGAGACCTGCAAGTAAAGCCAGCCAGAAAGAGTAAAACCCGCTCTCTGGCCATTCAGGGAGTGAGATGAAAACTCCTTTGGGGATATATTAAAAAAAACCATTCCACTTCAGGTCATAATTCTGATGTGCCCTGGCTTCATCTTATGGTCAGGGCACAAGGGTAAAGCACCATTAAGCCAAAGGTTTATGCTGAAACTTACTGCCATGATAGTTCGTAAGCGTTGTACTGCCTTCGTTGCTGACTGACCAGGGCCGGCCTTTCCATTAGGCAGAGTGAGGCAGCTGCTCCAGGCAGTGGATGCTGTGATGGGGAGCAGCAGTGAGAGGTGATGGAGGGCAGAGATGTCTGTGCCGTGCTGCATGCCTTGCAGCCCAAAAGTGAGCCTTCAAGCGTGATGTCCCGTTGCTGGTGTTAAAGTAAGATTCAACTGACAGTGTTAGTGTATGTAAGTGTAGATCGGGCCTAGGTAGACTAGGTAGAATTGTTGTGCCATACTCAAAAGAGTTTGCTGGGGCAACATCATTTGATGACTCTAGTTAATACGTGGTCTTTCTAGGAGAATAAGAGTCTGGACATTTCCCTAGTTTAAGGTAAAGCAATGGGTTTCCAGCAGAAGCCTGAAAGTTCCTATGAAGAACCTTCTTTCTCTCCTTGACTTCTTCAGGCAGGACTGAATGGGAAGCTATTTTTCTTTCAGTAATTTGACTCACTCTCCCGCTCTACAACCTGTGCCACTTTGCGAATGCAACCCTTCGTGGGTTATTAACTACTGAGTCTCAAGAGACTACCACCGAACAAGGGAGTGGATGTGTTAATTAATCAGCTGAAATATGCATACTTGCCTCTGACTCCAGATTGCACAGAGTGACATGAATTTTGATTTTGTTTAATCCCCCAAGGAGATCAGGCAGAGAGGTCTGTGGCGGGTGAGTGTTGCAAGGCAGCTTAAGAGCTTCCACTCAGAGGCAATGGAGCTGGAACACTTAAGCTGGTATTAGGTGCTCTGTAGAACGATGGAGAAATGACAGCCACTGTTGAACATTTATTTACTGCCAACAATATGCTCAGCAAACCACAGAAGTTAATAGCCTGGTTGTAGCCATGCATTTCTTTGGTGATGCAAACTGCTCGGAATGGATGGATGGATGGATGGATGAATCAGTCAGTCATGCAGGGGTGTGGTTCTTCAGGTCTGGAGGCCAAATCTGGCCCTCTGGAGCTCCCCATCCCGTGGCCCCACTCCTTTCTCCCAACTGCTGATTATTGGGTGGTTTCCTGGCTTTTGTGCAATCTCTCGCTCTCCCCTGCCCCCATTCTAAAAGGTTGAAATTTATTTATTTATTTATTTATTTACAATATTTGTATACTGCTTCATATCCAGAACAGCTTTCAGAGTGGTGAACACAAAAAATAAAACAGTGAAAGAATAAAAAGATTAAAACAGCACCTTAAAATCATGCTTTTTAAAAACAGAATGCCAATAGAAACCGTGACCAGTCAATTAAGGAATGCCTCCTGGAACAGTGCTGTTTTCAGAGGTGCTGGAAATAGCACAGTGTTGGTGCCAGTCTAACCTCCATGGGCAGGGAATTCCAAAGAAAGGGGGCCATCACACTGAAGGCTCTTCTCCTGGTGAGCTCCAATCAGGCCATAGGTCCATGTGGAACCACCAGGAGCGTGCCCTGGCTTTTGTGCAGTCCCCCTCCCCCACATTCTAAAAGGTTGAAATTAGTGCTGTGCCAAAAATTTCTCCCACATTTTTTTGACCATTCTCATTCAACTTGATAGAAAAGAAATTGCTTTCGAAAAGAAATGCAAAGGAGGAGAAATTTTGGAGAAATTCTCATGGGTTGGGTTTTGGGTTCTTATGCTTACCTTACTTGTGAGGTGGCTGAGGAGTGTGCATGTGTGTCCTGTCTGTCATTGTACAGTGATCTCTGTGGCATCCTGTAGCCTCCTTGGCTTCCCGCACTTCAGTTAAAGCCATCATGAGGAAGACATTGTGAGGCAATTTCTCCCATGGGGCTTTTTCAGTTCAGGAAGTGCAGGTGGCTTGGGAGGCTGCAGAGCAATGGAAAGATGTGTGATAGAGAGAGAAAACACACACGGCACCCTTGGCCACCTTGCAGCGATTGGGTAAGCTTAAAAATACCAACAAAAGAAATTCAAAATTCTGCCTCAGAAAAGTGGAAGCCTCAACACGTTTGATGCTGCTGCCACTTGCAGGAGCAGTGCAAGAAACTAAAAAGCCTTATGAAAAAAAGGAAGAAGCTGTGCTACAACCCCTGCCAGTAGTCAGCCTTGTCTGTGACAAACTGTTGGAGAATTTCTCCTCCCTTAGGAGAAACTCTGTGAAATTGTCCCCCCAATCTCTCTGCCCACAAATAGGCTGGAGAATTTTGAGAGGCCATTTGTGCGCAGCTCTGGTTGAAATGCCTCTCCTAAGACTTACTTCCTGGAAGTAAGAGCTTTAGGCAAAATATGCTGGCATTTTTGGGGGTTTTGACCCCACCCCCTTGGCCTTTTGTCTTTTAGCCCCACCCATCACTGGAATGTGGCCCCAGAGAAATTCTTTGAAATGGAATCTGGTTCTCGGGCTGAAAGACATTCTGCACCCTTGCAGTAACAGATCAGAGGAGAGCAAGAAGGTGGACTATACTAGGTCTGTCAAGACTAGTAGTATCTACCCTGATGGGCAACAACCCTCCAGGGTCTCCAGATAAGTTAAGGAATTGTAGACCTGAACACCATGTGGATAAGGAATGTCCTATGCAAGTCAACTGGATGTCTTGTGCAAGTCGATTAAATGTGACACCAGCCACAGGGCTGTTGAGCATTCCACCTTCTCCCTGCAATTTGTAAAGGAAGTGTGTGACACGATGTCATCACACTATGTGTTCCCCTCTCTCCACATTATTGGTTACCACTGGTGTGGAAGTGGGGGAAATGCAGGCATAACATCATGGTGCCACATCATGCATTTCCTGTCATGGGATGGCAGGAGGGGGAATTCAATGTGGGGCTGCCATTTTTGACAGAAATTGTGATTGGCATTATGCCTTAAGTTCTAGGCTGGACTTTCCAAGCCAAGGTGAGAGAAGCCCCAGTGGCTTGAATAGGGGACCAATCTGCACTAAGGTTTAAACATCAGCACTGCAACATCTGGCTCACTCATGCAGTACATGACATACTCCCCAATCCATTGTCCTGACACTATTTCTCCCTCAATATCTGTTTTTCCCCCAGACCACTTTTATGATTGTTTTTCCCAGTGCAATATTCAATTGCTACTGAGTTATGTGTATTCCAATCTAGTGGGATTATAATTCTTACTGGATCAAGTGGCTTCCAAGTTGTAGAACCTGTTCTGCAACATTTTTCCCCACCTTCACTTTTGGCCTTGAGTGGGGGGAAGGATGATGGGGGTGATTGGTCAGCCATTGGGTGGTGGGGTGGGCTGCTTATGTAGCTGCAGAGCTGTGAATAATCACACATTCATTTTATTTTAAAATCTGTATTCCTGTACAAATGTGAAAGTGTGCATGCATTTACCAGACTTTTTTTTTAATTATTTGAGGAACCTGAGATGGCAGCATGACCTCTCATACCTCCTGCCATGGGAGCAGTATACTGTGGCTCGTGGAAGCTGCTGGTGCTATAAACCAAAATGATAAAGTGCACATGACTCTTCAAACTCCTACCTATTACAATGCTATATATTGATGTGTGGTACCTGATCGTGTTATAAACACAGAGGATATTGCACTGTATTAATTTATGTGTGACTACAGAGCAGCAACTGTGTATAAAAAAATTACCAACACAGCAGTGCATCATGGGGAAAAAGGGGTTCCTGTTTAGACTCTAACCCAGGGCATCTCTACACCAGCCTAAAATCCTGCATTTAAAATGGGGCTTTCTGCTTCCTTTTTAAATGCAAGATCACAATGACTCCCTTTTTCACCTGCTTCCTTTCCCCCCTTCCGTTTCCTCCTCCTTCTCCCCATATCTGAGTCTTACACACACACACACACACACACACACACACACACCCTGTATTTTCCTTATTCTGACAAAAGATTTTGTGGATTCTTGCATGTTGTAGATATTCTGACATAAGCTTCATCAGGTGCATGGATTATTATCAGAAGTTCCAGGTTTGTATACAGTACGTGTGACTGGAAGAGGGGAAGAATTGTAAACAGTGAGATCCGAAGGAAATGTATTTATTTATTTATGTATTATTTATTTCATTTTTATACAACCCAATAGCCAAAGCTGTCTGGGTGGTTCACAAAAATTAAAACCGCAAAGTACAGCATAATACAATATACAATATGAAAGCTTAAACCTACAATATAAAAGTACAACCAGAATAAAACATAGCAGCAATGCAGAGATTTAAAAATACAGATTTAAAACAGCAGAGCTGAAAGACTAGAGTGCTAAAGTGCTAAAATAAAAAGGTCTTCACCTGGCGCTGGAAGGAGTGTAATGTAGGTGCCAGGCGAACCTCTCTAGGGAGCTCATTCCACAGCCAGGGTACCACAGTAGAAAAGGCCCTCTTCCTGGTAGCCACCATCCTCACTTCCTTTGGCAGGGGCTCCTGGGGAAGGACCCCTGAAGATGATCTTAGGATCCAGGCAGGTATATATGGGAGGAGGTGATGCTTCCGATAACCTGGCCCCAAGCCGTTTAGGGCTTTGAATGTTAATATCAGCACTTTGAATCGGGCCTGGACATGGACTGGTAGCCCGTGCATCTGGGAAAGTACGGGCATAATGTGATCTTATGGGCCAGCCCCCATTAACGATCTCACTAAGATTGTGAAATGCAGAAATTAAATGCAGAAAGTACTGACAGTGGCAATCACATTATTAACAGTGGTCATTTACAGTGCAGCTGTCCCCATATGTACTCTGGAAACACTATTCCAGGAGCTAATAGTTCAGCCACAACATTATAGGTACATTCACTTGTTCACCTTCTAATGTGATATATGCCATCTTCTGAAAGGAAATGTCCTTCTGCATTCTACACAGGGCAAAGAAGTGGAAAACACTAAATGGACACAAATCTGGCATCAGAAATGGCAATTAAAAAAAAAAAAACAGTGGCAGAACACTTCAGCCTCCCAGGACACTCTGTCAGTGACCTTAAAGTGGGTGTTGTGGAGCAAAGGGACTTCAAAGGGAGACCAGAATGAGTGACTGGTGAGTTAAAAAATTCATCACCTGGTTTAATTCTATTGCCAGAGGTTTGAATCAGGATAAATGACTTATTTGTTAAATCACATTACATGTGCTAATTAGCTTACCTAATGCCAGGATGTTTATATTATCAGCAACAACTGCACTGTGAATGACCACTGTAAATTATGTGATTATTACTGTCAGTATTTTCTGCATTTAATCTCCTTCTGTTCTCACTGTTTACAATTCCCCCCTGCTCCAGCCACATATATACTGTATAAAACTGAAACTCTCCATAATATTCCATGGATCTGAAGAAGTGGACTATAGTCCATGCAAGCTTATGCCAGGATAAATGTGTTTGTTTTTGAGGTGCCACAATACTCTTTGTTATTTTTTCTGCAATAGACTGACATGGCTACCCTCTGGAAATTGTATCTTGCTTGTATATTTTGTTGGTGGAGCAAATACTAGCTTGGGGGCAGGGATTTAGATTGGGAAAATAGCATGGGGAAAGGGTTAAATCCCTCCCCACTGCTTCCATGATCAAATTAGCCCCACCCCTGCACCGTGACTCCATTTGGGGCTGGGGAAGTTGAGATCAGTCACAATGGGAAATCAATCAGTCCCAGTATTTGTAAGCAGAAGATCGCAAGTTCAATTCCTGACATGGTGGCATCTCCAGGTAGGGTTGGAAAATTCTTACCTGAAACCCTGGAGAGCCACTGCCGGTCCATGTTGACAATACTGGCCTTGATGGATCCATGGTCTGACTCCATAGAAGGCAGCTTCCTGTTACAATCATGTTGCAAATCTAGAGCACCATGCGTACAGGGGCATCTGAGAGCTGATGCAGAAAGTGAGAGAGTGCGTGCTCTGTAGGACTGAAATGAGACTTCACTCACATTCAGAACTCAGCCACATTTCAACACTCAAATCTGACTTTCTGAATGTTGTGCTTTTCCCACATTTTGCTACTGCGATGAAAAATGGGAGGGCACTTTTGAAAATGACATCTTATGACTTCTTGATGAAGCTTAAGGGAAAAAACATTCCGTATCAATTTGCCACATTCCATTTATAGACCCCCCACCTCTCCAAATCCTGCTCAATCCATCAGCATCCATCTACTACTGGGAAGACTGGAAAACACATTTTTTAAAAGTTGCATTCTGAGAATATTGTTTTAAATTATGGCATGCCAATTCAAACTTTTGTCTCCCCTTCCCCAATTCCTCCAACTCTTAGTGACACCAATTCTGCAAATATACCCAACGTGATGGAGAATAAACTGTTAGATACTATCTAAAGCTTGCTGTGGAAATAACTATGCTTAAAGGGTAGCTACGCCTTAATTGAAGTGATTTTTGACCCTATTTTAGTAGTCTGGAGATATAGCCTTATTTACATCAGAGAAACGAGTCGTATCTGTTCCCATTCAAAGCTCTGAGCAAGAAAAGCCGCCTTGACAAGGCCCCAAATGAGGACCCACCCTTGTCAAATATTCGAAGCCCGACAGGTGGACGAAGCAGCCTTATCAATGGCCATCCCCGCCACCCCTCCTGGGGCCACTCCCACCGTGGCATTTCCTGTCATAATGTTGTACAACAAAGGAAGTTTATATCTTTGACAAGTCTTGAAGTTGTGAAATCTATGGCCTGATATCTTTAGAGCAGCTTGTTTAATGCTTTGGCAAAGTGAAGCTGGAAAGATATGGAAAGGGGGCGGGGGGAGGGAGAGGGAGAGAGTTACCACTGGCATTATTGTAGTATTGATTATCCTACCTGACTGTGTCGAACAAAACACAGTTGCATATTTCATGTGTGGTTTGTACGAATAAAGTATTCACAGGCAGGTGCAGTGTTGTCAATGCAACCCAAAGAACCCTCAAATTATAGGACAGGAAGCTTAGAATGGTTCTCAATAATTACATATTCCAGTGCCTGTTTGATTTACGAGCATCCTTAAAGTATCCATAGTTTAAGTCTGCAGCAGATGGCAGAAAGACTCTGGGAGAAGCAACCTAGGTTTGCTTGGTGGTGGGCCACTCGGTGCTCTCTGCAGAGCTAGTGCCTGGAGATGAATGTCCCTTAATTATTCCTAACATTTCTGTCCCACGAGATCAAGAGATTCCCCCCCCCTCAATTTTATCTCAACAACAGCCCTGTGAGGTAGGTTAGGCTGAGAGTTCATATGCAAGTTTGTACATGGGTCTTTGTGACTGATGGGGATTTGAACCCGGCTCTCCCTTGGTAATATTTATTTATTGCATTTATACCCTGCCTGCTTACCTCTTGCAAGGAACCCAAGGCAGCATACCCAATCCTCCTCCTCTCCATTTTATCCTCACAACAACAACCCTGTAAGGTAGGTTGGGCTGAGAGTCTGTGACTGGCCCAAAGTCACCCAGTGAGCTTCCATGGCCGAGTGGACAGTAGAACCCGGATACCGGCTCCCAGTCCAACACCCTCACCACATTACTGAAACACTGATTCTGTACACCTAACCACACCCTTCTTTCCAATGAATATGCAGGCTTGCATTAAATGCAGAACAAACTGCATTGTTACATGATGTGCTCTTGTTAGAGCCATGTATGAACTTGTGCACATTCCAACAAGATTCACATACCCATTTATAAGGAATCTTTAGACATTGGCAAATAGAGCATCTGTGGCTAAGAAGGCGATTCCCACCCAAAGAGATTCACACTTAGAGAAGAAGATAATGCCACAATGGCACATTTATAGAGGTTTACAAAGATTCAAATGCACAACCTGATTTGGGGGTGTGGGGAGGCTAGCTGAGCAAATGGACCTGTTAACCCTTACACCAACTGGGGGTGCTCCAGCCTTCACTGAGTTATACCTTAATGGGGAAATGAGCTGCATTCTTGGTGAAGCCGAGCTCCAGGCCTAGGAGTAGTTTTCGAGACTGCAGGAAGGAATCTTCCCAAGGCTTGAAGCATACACACAGAGAGAAGAAAGAAGGGGTGGAGGCTACCATTTGTACTAAGAACCTCCAAGATCATATATACCTTTTCCAGGGCTGAAGCCCTTTCCTGCAGTCAAGAACTAGTGAGTGTTGCAACTCCTGCTCTCAAGTGAGGGAGGAAAGAAAACAGGAAGTGTTGACTATGGGAAGCAAGGTACCCAATGATGGCTCCTTTCTCTGGCAAGCAAGGAGCCCAGTGATTTAAATGCGAAGGGGGCTGGCCCTTCAGCGATTTCAGCATGGAGCCTTCCTCTGAGAGTAGACCTGAGTGATTTCAGCAGCAGCATGGCACCCCTAATGATTTCAGCAGCATTGCCCAATGCCTCTGGGAAGATGGGGTGACTCTGGCTGCCCAAACCTGGGGGTTCTTATACAGTTCAGAGAAAGGCTGTGACATCACAGCTTTGATGAACCAGGCATGCAAATGGTGATACTTGCTATGGGATAAAGACTGAACTGGCCCTTCATCTCATAGAACAAGAGCTTGGGGATGATGGCTGTACTTGCCAGAAACAGAAGTCCTACTGGGTGCTTCCTACTATGTACATTCTGCTAACAAAAGATGACCTTTCATGCTAATGACTGTCTTAACAACACATGTCAAGGATGGAGTGCAACAATAGGGGCACAATGCAGGTAGTTGACCAGGTACCTTTCCAGATATCAATCTTGGCTTTCAGCACATTCATATTCTGCTCAGTTTTTACCCACCCCTTTGCCTTTGGGCAAAGTGTGCCTCATGTGGCACAGCGTGGTAGGCAGCAGTATTGCAGCTGAAACTCTCCCCACGACCTGAGTTCAATCCCAGCGGAAGCTGGGTCCCAGGTAGCTGGCTCAGGTCAACTCAGCCTTCTATCCTTCCGAGGTTGATAAAATGAGTACCCAGCTTGCTGGGGGAAAGGTAGTCATGACTGGGGAAGGCAATGGCAAATCACCCCGCTACAGTCTGCCATGAAAATGCCAGCGTAAGCAGGCGTCCCTCTAGGGGTCAGTAATGACCCGGTGCTTGCACAGGAGGAACCTTTCCTTGCCTTGCCTTGCCTTTGGGGTATGCATTTTAGGGAGTCCATTAGAAACTGAATGGCTTGACCTAATCTTACTTGATCACTCTCAACCCCATTCCCCTGCCTTTCTCCCACCTTTGCTGACTGGGGATGAAGACTTCTGGCTTATTAGCTTTGTCTCAAAATGGAGTCAGTACAGTTCGCTCAGAAGAGAGCTGCTTTGTAACAGCACCGTAGAGGAAGAAGAAGAGCAATCATGCATCTTCACAAATATTCAATATTTGCTTGTGATCTTCATTTGGGTTAGGGAAACATCCCCCCAACCCCAAATCTATCATAGTTCTTAAAGCTGGCACAACCACTGGTTATTAAGGTACAAAAAAGCCTTCCATTATTCAAGAGGTGTGTCACTCGTAGTTTTGTTTGAAATATGGCACTGGTGCAAAGAGGGTTTCTGGCCTTTCTGAGCTGGGTAGGATTGCCCTTAGTGAGGCCATACCCCATGCTGCCTTCTACTGATTCAGACCATTGGTCCATCTAACACAGTACTGTTGACACTGACTGACAGTGGCTCTCCAGGGCTTCAGGAAGGAGCTTTTCCTGCCCTACCTGGAGATGCCAGGGATTGAACCTGGGACCTTCTGCATGCAAAGCAGGGGCTCTGCCCCTGTGCTATGGCCCTGTCCTTACGCATGGCCACCCCCGCCATGCTTAAGGTAACCCCTTGCCCTACTTTGCAGCGGCACGCCTCTGTCTTAAAGTGCTGCCGGAGGACAGTTCTCTGCTTGAAGGCATCCTCTGCTTGAAGCCTGTTCATTCCAAATCCAGTTTAAAGATAAAGGGAAGAACCCTCAGAAGGAGACCTGTGGGCCTTGATGTTTCCTATCAGCAGCACCTGGTCAGCAGACTGAGCAAGGCACACAGGTCATCTGGTCACAGTCTTCCACACTATGGTGAGATGTACTGTATTTCTGCTTCAGTTATATTAATTCTTTCCCAATTTGCATATGCGAGCACATATAAATTTGCATATGCGATCACATATAAGCTAGCATATGCAAATTGTATGCAAGCTTGTGACTACTTTTGTCCTCATTTTAGGTGATACAGTTGCTCTCTCTTTTTCTTTTTTAGCAATGCATAAGTGTCCACCCTCCATGCGTATCTGCAAGGCCTTGAACAGAGCATCTGCACTGTCTTTCATTATTGCAATGATGCAAAACTACCACTCACAATGCCACCATGGTAGAGTGGCTCTCTCAACCCTGATCCTATCAACCTTTTGCTTTGCATAATATCCCCACCCCACCCCACCCCACCCCATTTGTTTATTCATAAACACGCGCGTGCGCGCACACACACACACACAATTATTAGCATTACAATTATACGGATTATACAAATTCATCACAGCAGCCTTAAATAACCATTCATTCCATGTTGAAATCTCCTCTGTTATAGAATGTGCAACTGAGCTCCAGATGTCACTCATGACCTGATACTTCACTGGTGGGGTTTTGTTTTGTTTTTGTTTTGGATATGCTCTAAACTTGGAGCTTCTCACTGCTCAGGGAAATAGGGAGTGCTTAAGAGCACAATCCTATGGCCACTAGCCAGTGGCTAGACACCAATAGGACTGGTCAATTTCCGGGAACCATCAGTTCTGGAGAACTGCCTCCCCTTCCCCTTGTAGGTGGCGCAGATCCTCCCTAGGCGCTGCACTCATAAGAGCAGTGCAAAGCAGGGCAAGAGGGGGCCGTCCTAGGGGTGGGAGGGGTGGGGAGTGTGTAAGTGCTGATATGATGCTTCCTATGTGTCATCCAGCCTCCCCACTCCATGCTCCGATGTCCCGCAGCTAGACAGCTGAAATCAGCCATCTAGCCATGAATGCAGGGCGGCTGGAGCATGGAGGAGATGATCCCTCTGTGCTCATTCCGCCATGCATTGGATAGGCGGTCACCTCTGAGTCTGGAGGTGGCCACCTCTCCACATAGGATTGCGCCCTTACTGTATTAACAACAACAACAACAACAACAAGAAAAACAACTGAACGCATGGGCATTTGGCATTGGCTTGAGTGGCACAAGTGGCACAGATTTCAATGGAACTTCCTGTGTGTCTTCAGAATTGGGTGATCATCCATTTACCTTTCTCTGGGTTGGTCTGCATCAGTGCAGTGTCATTGTGCTAAGAATGGCTCATGGCAGCTTGACCCTTCCTGAGCATTTCATGACTTTTGATACTTGGCGTAATTTTATTAGCCTGTCAAAAGAGACTGGGAACCTTCTATAATGAAACCCCAGTTCTGATGAAAACATTCCTTCAAGGCAGTGCCGACTCTCTTGATTCTGAAATGCACCCCCCTTAAAAACTGGGTGAACTGACAATGTTGCTTTTATATTCTGGGGACTATAAGCATGGCATAAGTAAAACCATAGCTCGGACACAGAGCCTGCTTTTGACTGCATTATTTCCTCCAGAAGTTTTTCTTGGATATGACATCGGCATGGTTTAATAATAGGACAATATTCCTTTACAGGATGCATAGCTCAATTAAACGTATTAATGAAGACAGTCGGCTTTCAGAGTAAACATCTCCATCAGATCCAGTCAGCAAAGAAAATGTTTAGCTTTGTGGATGACATCTGATATGAATTAGCGAGGCAGCTGGCTGCTATTGCTTGCTAGTTCTAACATAAACATGACTAGTAGCTGGTGTTGGAGGATATAGCCCTAACCAGGAAACCTCACCCAATAGGTGTACTGGATCATCATGTGGTCTTTTGATATTGTTTTGCAATCCCCAACTTCCCAAGCAGTCAGACCATTCAGAGGGCAACCTTTTACAGCAGGGGCAGGCAGGCATGCAGGATCTACTTCATCTACTAGAATCCTGAGGTCTATCAACTGTAGTCACTATTTTGCACCTAGCTGCAGAACGTGGACCTCAGAGGGCTCATTTAGCCCAACCCCCTGCTCAATGCCCCATCTGCAATGCAGGGTACGACTACAGCAGGGGTGCAGAACTTCAGGCTCAAGAACCAAATCCAGCCAACCTGGGGCCCCAATTTGGCCCTTTGAGGTTCCTGAGATGGCCATGCCCCTGGTCCCACCCCCTTCCCCCTTACCACTGGTCGAATGTTGGGTGGTTTCTCAGCCTTTGTGAAATCCCCCTCCCCACTCCCAGTCTTTGAAATGCCTCTCCTAAAGCTGACTTACTGGCACTAAGAGCTTTAAGCAAAAATATTCCCACCATAGGAATGTGGCCCTCGAGAGGTTCTCCGAAATGGAATTTGGCCCTGGAGCTGAAAGAGGTTCAACATCCCTGAACTACAGAATCCCTGACACATGGTCACCCAGCCGCTACTTAATACCTCCAGCCAATAAGATGCCACCACCTCCCAAGGCAATCTGTTCTGCTGTGAAACAGCTCTAACCATTCAGAAGTTTCTCTTAATGTTTAGGTGAAATCTGCTTCTCCGCTGTTTCCACCCACTGATTCTACTCCTGCCCACCGGACTAGACAACATTGTAGAAATAAGACCTGCAAATTAGTGCCATATATAGTTTGCTCCAGAGATAAGACGTTTGCTGTTAAGAACACAGACTTCCTGGTGACAATATATTTGTAGGAGGAAGAATGAAAACTGCTTTTAATGTAAATTCATCTTTACAAAAGGGCAGTTCCTGGTTGTTGCTGTTTCTCCCAGTACAGACAACAGCTTACCAAGTGGCATACTATGTTAAGTTACCACTTGGTAAATGGTCATTGTATTCCCTCACTGTGGCAAGGTTTGAGAAACCTGGGCTTGCTCTCAGAAGAGGGCAACAAAGATGATACTCAGCACTGGTTAGGCCTCATCTGGAGTACTGTGTCCAGTTCTGGGCACCGCACTTTAAGAAGGATGCAGACAAATTGGAGAGGGTTCAGAGAAGGGCAACGAAGATGATCGGGGGACTGGAAACAAAGCCCTATGAGGAGAGACTGAAAGAACTGGGCATGTTTAGCCTTGAGAAGAGAAGAATGAGGGGAGATATGAGAGTGCTGTTCAAGTACTTGAAAGATTGTCACAGAGCGGAAGGCCCGGATCTCCTCTTGATCATCCCAGAGTGCAGGACATGGAAGAATGGGCTCAAGTTACAGGAAGCCAGATTCTGGCTGAACATCAGGAAAAACTTCCTGACTGTTAGAGCAATACGACAATGGAACCAATGACCAAGGAGGTGGTGGGCTCTCCCACATTGGAGGTGTTCAAGACGAGGCTGGACAGCCATCTGTCAGGGATGCTTTGACTTGGATTCCTGCCTTGAGCAGGGGGTTGGACTCAATGGTCTTATAATCCCCTTCCAACCCTTCTATTCTATGATTCTATGATTTTATGACTTGATGGCTTTCAGAGTCATTCTACCCATTACCCAGAAAGAGGTGGCAGCAGACTGAGAAGGCAGTATTTTGGGCTGTACCACATCACACTGTAGGTGGCGTCTTATTTTTTAAATGCTTCCACACATAACCCCCCCACCCCACCCTGCATGATTTAAATAGCATATTACAGAGAGGACTGTGATAATGTTTCTCTCTGTTGTGTAAGTGTTGTTGTTGTTTTAATGAAAGAGCACTAAAAAAATTGACATACTGCCCTTCTAGCACCCGCACTCTAAAGTGGCACAAACCAGAATTCTACTGCTTCTTTCTGAGTAATTGCGTTGCATGCCTTTTTGGTTATATCTCAGTCTTCCCATCTGAACATTTTACGTAGTCTCACTCGTGATTCTATGCAATCTGCTCAGCATCCAGCCCCCCCCCCTTTCTGACTTCCCAGCCCACAACGGTTTCACTTGAAGCATGTGTTGTGGACAACAGAAGGTCCTTGTTTAGTAATGAATAAAAGGACAGTACTATTGCTTTTCCACAGCCAGATTTTTTAAGCCATAATTAGATCTTGTAATGCTGCCAAGATAGAGGCAGAGGGCCTCAACAGGGAAGCCTGACTCTGCAAGTGAACTGAAACTAAATATAGTTCTCAAGCAGCTTTTGCGAAAAAAGAAAAAAAAAACACCCTAAAAAAACACTTTGCACATCAAAGTGAGGAGCTTCTGGTCCCCATCTTCTCTGTTGCGATGGAAGCAAATAAGAATGCGGTTATGACAACCCACATTTTGCATTCCAAGGTTTATAAGCAGTAAGCTGACTGGGCAGCTATACTTGGGTGTGGTGAAGGATCAATTTGCTCTAAACTAGGGGTACTTAAACTTGGCTACACTGTGGTCCTCCTTTCTGGTTTGCTTGTTCTTTGTGGATTGAAGATTTAGACATGACAGTCAACATGTAGGACAGGGTTGGGGAATGTGTGGCACTCCTGATAATGTTGGACTACAACTCCCATCATCCCTCACCATTTGAATGCTGGCTCGGGTGGATGGAAGTTGCAGTCCAACGATCTATGGAGGACCACAAGTTGCCTAGCCTTGATGTAGAAGAGTGCTTGGAATGTCTGTTCCTCATGCCACTTCCTGCTGTAGGACCTGATTTTATCCATCGGGATACATCTTTCCTCTTCCTCAATGTGTTACAAGAGGAGAGGGCTTCTCCTACAGATTGGCATGACCCACAGCTTCAGTAAGTGACTTGGAGACTTAAACTAGCAGAGATCCATATTGCTCCAGTTCAGGTCCAGCTCAGTTTGGGGGGAAGGACCTGCTGACCCTGGTGAAGAAAATGGCTCATATGAAACTGCCTTATATTGAGTTGGTTCATTGGTCCATCCAGTTCAGTATTGTCTACATGGACTGGCAGCAGCTCTCCCTGGTGTCAGGCAGGGGTTGTTCCCCACCCGTTCTTGAGATGAGGTTGAGCCTGGGACCTTTGAAGGCATGTGCTGTACTACTGTGCTGCAAGCCAACTTCACATGTGGACATGAAATCCAACAGTTCCAACTGTTCAGGTGGGCAGATAGAACTGAGAGGTGTCTTGGGCATCATCAAATGCCCAAGACACCTCTCAGCCTAGTGAACCTTTGCCTGAGATGCTAGGAGATACACAGGGAGGCTACTGAGTGGAATGCAGGAGTGCCAAGCCAGAGCACTGAGCCCTTAGATCCATTCCATGTTTCCGCCAAGGGATGAGATTTAGGCAATCTTCATATCCTGTGAGTGATCTTTGAGCCTTGTTGGAGAAAGTTGTCTGCAACTTGGGAGCTGTCCCTGGTCCTGCTGATACTGGGATTGAAGCCCTACTTGGAAATTAGCCTAGGGCTAACACAGGGAGGCTAAGAGGGCTGCATGGGTCCTGCAGGCTCCACCCCCATTGATAGCTGCATGTTGAGCACAAAATCTGCAAAGGCATTCTACATGAGGGTGACCCCTGTGCGATGGTGTAGAGCTTCTAAGTGTGAGGATCTGATAATGCATAGGCTTCCCCTTTCGGGCACATGGATGTCTGGGCAGGGAAGCATAAAACCATTTGGGGCATAACAGCAGGGGTGGGTCCAGGAGCTGAGCCCCTGCTCCATCGACACACGTTTGCCTATGCATTCTGAAAAGTGCTTGAGTTTCTGTATCCACCTGCAAGTAACCTACCCTTGATATTGGTGCCTAGCAATTTGTTGCTAATAACCGCTGCCTGCCATTCATTATATCCTGACCTCCAGCCAAGCCTGGCAGAGTCAGGTTCCCAACAGACCATGTGTCCCACTAGAACAGGGCACAGGCATTTTGCAAGAGGCATCTGGATCTCTTGGCCAAATTCATCCTACACTGCAGTGTAATTTTCTTAGTTTGGTTCTATGGATCATCCTTCCATTGTTCCAATTTCCAGAGGGCAGCCATGACAGTCTACTGCAGCCAAAGCAACAAAGAGTCTTGTGGCACCTTAAAGCAGCCACGGAGAATCTCTTTCACCCTGAGGGCTGAATTCCATTTCGGAGATGCTCTCAGGGCCCTGCATCCCAGTGGTGGGAGGGGATGAAGGCAATGGGGCGGGCCGAAGGCAAAGGGGTGGGGGCAAATCATCAAAGTGACTAGCATATCATCTCTTACTGCCAGGAACTAAGCCTTAGGGGAGGCATTTTAGCTAGTGCCGTGCTGAAAATTTCTCCCACATTTTTTCGACCATTCTCATTCAATCTGATAGAAAATAAATTGCTTTTGAAAAGAAACTCACTGACAAAGAAATTTTGGAGAAATTCTCCTGGGTTGGGATTGGGTTTCTTGGGCTTACCTTACTTAGGAAACAGCTGAGGAGTGAGCACAAGTGTCCTGTTTTTCATTGTACAATCATCTCCCTGGCCGCTTGGGGCCTCCTCAGCTTCCTACACTTCAACTAAAGCCCAGTTTAAGGCACTGTGACATAATTCCTCCCATAGGGCTTTTTCAGATCAGGGAGTGCAGGCAGCCAGGGAGGCTAGCTGTGATTAGGTAAGCTCAAAAACACCACTGAAATAAATTATAAAGCATCCTGAATGAGGCAGAACAATGGAAGCCTCTTTCATGGGGGAGAAAACTCTCAGGAAATTGGAGGACAGATGTTGGCAGAGCACTAACTCCACTTCATCCCTGGAGCTGGACACAACCCTGCCCCCACTTGCATTGTGGTGGATGCAACCCAGGGGCCAGCCTGCCAAGACACTTGATGCTGTTGCAGCATGACCCCCCCCCAACCCCTTAGGAAAAAAGAAAGAAGCTGTGTTACAAGCCCTGCCAATGGGGAGCCCTACCTAGGAGGAACTGTGCAGAATTTCTCCTTCCCCTCAAGAAATTCAGTGAAATTGTCTCCCAAATTTCTCTGCCCACCAGTAAGGCGGGGAATTTCAAGAGGCCATTTGCACACAGCTCTAATCTCAGCCTTTTAGAATGGGGAAAAATCTGCACAAAACTACCAAGTGATATATGGTTGGAGAAAGGGGGTGAGGCCTGGGGATGGGGTGTGAGCCCTTCTCGGGAAACCTGGAGGGCTGGATTTGGTCCCCAGGCCTTAGGTTCTACAGCTGTGCCTTAAAGTCTAACAAACGTATTCTGGCATAAGCTTTTATGGACTATAGCCCACTTTATCAGGCACATGGACAATTACGGAGGGTTTCAGGTTTATATCCAGGCGTTGGCAATGGTGGTGAATTATAAACAGTGAGTTCGGAAGGACATTAAATGCAAAAAGTGACAATCACATTATTAATAGTCATCATTCACAGTGCATTTTGTTGCTGACAGCAAAACCCTGAGACCAGGTTCTGTTATCCAAGTACCACATCTATTGCTAAAGTAGGAAGCTGTTTTCCGGTCTAAATTTTAAATGTACCCAAGCGATGACATCATACAATCCAAGAGCTGTGCCTCTCTGGTCATGTGACAGGTGAAGTTGTGTCATTTGATGCCCTTAAAAATACTCCCCCTACCCCCCACCCTAAGCAACTACTTGGCTTGTAAAATTAGTCTGGCCTTGTGTCCTAATGACCCCAAGAGTTTGAAAAAGGTATGGGCTGGGTAAGCAATTCACTATAAATATTCCTGTAGAGTCAGTCCCCCTTCGCAAAGAATGAAGTAGAAGCCTGTCAAAAGCCAAGAAGGTCTCCAAGCAGACCATCCTGGGGTTCTTTCCAGGCCTTCTGGAATGAAGATTTTTAAACAGTGAGATATTTGACAGGAAACAGCAGGGTGCCTTTGAAGGAAAGAAAGACTGATGCTGTCCGCCATGTAAGATTATATCATTTCAGCCAGTTGCTCCATAGCTTTGTGGTGCTTTTCCTCTCTTTGTAAAGTAATTGCTCTTTTGAAAGTACAGTGATGCCTGCTCTCAGGCAGAATGTCTCATTTAACACCAAAACTTTAGCCAAGAGACAGTGTGGTCCCAGCGGAGATTTTGCAGGATTGCTTTGGGTGTGGCGAGCATTTGGTTAGCGATGAGCAAGAACAAGATGCCATGTACGAAGAAAACCTCAGTCGGCACTTGCAAAGAAATGGGAGTTACAAATGTGGGATTCTTTCCCAAGTAACCACAGAAGGCACAGAAGCCTGATATTAATTTCTATTTTGCAAAGGAAAACAAAGAAAGATGTTCATGGGAGCCTTCTAGCAGTCCAAGATGGCAATTTGTAGCATCAAAGTGATGCAGTAAAACCCCCACGATGTTCCCTGGACATGGCACTAGTGCAACTAGATTGTAACCCTATTGAGTGGGGGGGGGGGTGTTTTATACCATGCCTATTTTGAGGTACTTCATTATTTTAATGAGTTATTAATATTATTAATAATTACTATTCATAGTAATTAACTGCACTGTAACAGCATTGCACAAGTCAAATGTGGGTAAAGAGAAATCAGGATGGCGAAGTGGCATTCCTAATTGCATGTTTAGCTCAAAGGAACCCCTGAGAGAGTGCAGGGTGGGAACTTTTCCCACCTGGGTTTCATGACCGGTCTACACAAGCAGCAGAATGAAGAGGTAGAATGCTGAGGTGCTAGAATGGACTGCACCACTTTGGGCTGCAAGTGGGGGAGGATAACATTTTGCAATGCTTCGCTACGTTTAAAAACTCCCCACAAGCAGGAAACTAGTATGGCAGGCAAAGGGATGAGCTAGAATCTTTCTCTCTGACATGCTAGTTTTCCATTTTGGGGGAATTCTTTACAAGAAAACAAAGATGGGGAACATTCCAAAATGGTATCCCTTGCCTGTACTCCAAAGTGGTATAGTCCATCCAGTAAGGCAGTAACCTCATTCTTTCCCACCTTACTCAGCATGTGCAGATGTAGCCTCCAACCACACACAAACATAAGAACATAAGAAGAGCCCTGCTGGATCAGACCAAGGGTCCATCTAGTCCAGCATTCTGTTCACCCAGTGGCCAACCAGCTGTTGATTGGAGACCCTCAAGCAAGACAACAGCACCCTCCTGCCCATGTTCCTCAGCAACTGGTGTACTTCCTTTGATACTGGAGGTAGCATAGCCATTGGGACTAGTAGTCATCGATAGCCTTTTCCTCCAGGAACTTGCCCAACCCCCTTTTAAAGCCATCCAAATTGGTGGCCATCACTACATCCTGTGGTAGCAAATTCCATAGCGTAACTATGTGCTGTGTGAAGAAGCCCTTCCTTTGATCTGTCCTGAATCTCCCACCGATCAGCCTCATGGGATGACCCCATTGGGGAGACTATTTTGAGAGGCGAAGAAAAATGTCTCCCTAGCCACATTCTCCACACCATGCATACTTTTGTAGACTTCTATCATGTCTCCCCTTGCTCTGCTTTTTTCCAAGCTAAACAATCCCAGCTGTTGTAAATTTCTCTCATAGGGGAGATGCCGCACCCCTTGATCATGTTAGTTGCCCTTTTCTGCACTTTTTCCAGCTCTACAGAATCTTTTTTTAGGTGTGGTGACCAGAACTGTACACAATATTCCAAGTGTGGTCGCACCATAGCTTTGTAGAAGGTCAGTATGATATTGGCAGTTTTATTCTCAGTTCCTTTCCTAATTATGCCTAACATGGAATTTGCCTTTTTCACAGCAGCCGCACAGTGGGTTGACATTTTCATCAAGGTGTGAATGACACAATTATGTCTGAGGATGAGCTACATTTCTGGCCAGCTCAGTGTATCCATCCATTGCTGTGACCATTGTTCTGAACAGTCTAACGGGCCTGTGTAGAGCTAATATAGCATAGTGGCTTACAGTGCAATCCTATGCTTTCTACTCAGGGGTGGTGTCTACTCCTTTGGAATAAGTTGCCGTCAGGGGTCCACCATGCTCCATCGTTGCTTTTAAGAAGGCCTTGAAACATTGTTTTACCTTGGCCTACTCCTGATATGATTGCTACTGTTACTATTTGTTGCTGTTGTTGTTGCTGGATTTATAATTGGTTTTGTTGTTTTTATTGCTGCTTTTATTGTGTTTATGTTTTTACCACCTTTAGGGAGCAATCCTGTGGCCACTAGTCAGCGGCTAGATGGCCATAGGATATCTGGTTTTCCAGGAACCAACTTCCCCCCATGTCCACGCTACCTCTGAGGCAGTGCGGAACAGCCCCGTCCTCCGCGCTCGCAAGAGGAGCACAGAGCAGCCAAAAAGGGGCATGTCCGGGGGTGTTCTGGGGCGGGGAGGGCAGAAATGCCTGTATGACACATCCAATGTGTCATACAGCAGTCTCCTCCCCTGCTCTGCCCTTCCACGGCTAGTCAGCCGCAATCGGCTGTCTAGCTGAAAATGCAGGGCAGGAGAAGTGCAAAGGGAATGATCCCCTCTGTGCTTCTCCTGCCCTGCATTGGATAGGTGGTCGCCTCCGAGTTTGGAGGCGGCCGCCTATCTGAATAGGTTTGCACCCTTAATAGCTTAATGGTTATGTGTTTTATTGTTGTAAGCCATCTTGGGAGAGCTTCTACTCTGAAAGCTGGCCAAGAAATATTTTAAATAAATAAATCAGCCCGGGAGCCAAATGTGGCCCTCCTGTGGTCCTAATCTGGCCCCCAGGGATTCTCCAGATGGCCACAGACCCATTCCCTGGCCCCACTCCTTTTCCCTGGCTACTGATTGTTGTGTGATCCCCTGAATTTTGTGTAGTGTCCCCCCACCCCCTATTCTAAGAGTTTGGAATGCCTCTCCTATGGATTAGTTCCTGGCACTAATAGCCTTAAACTACAATATGCTAGTATTTGGGGGGTCTTGGCCCCACCCCCTTTGCCTTTAGCAAAATTATGGCTGACAGTTCAAAGTTGTTTTTAGTTGTATGTTGTTTGTGTATATTGTCTGTGTGCTTTTATGTCAATACATTTTGCCTTTGGCACCACCCACAACTGGAATGTGGCCCCCGAGAGCATCTCCCTAATGAAATGCGTCCCTCAGGCTGAAAGAGGCTCTGCATCCCTGCTTTATACCTACAAGGGCCTTCTCGGTGGTGGCCCCCTATCTGTGGAATGAACTCCCTGATGAGGTCCGCCTGGCACCAACACTGTTATCTTTTCAGCGCCAGGTTAAGACTTATTTCTTTTCTGTGGTATTTGGCAGGCCATGATGAGTTTTAGTCGGTCCTGGATGTGTCTTTAGTTATGGCTGAAAGTTCAAAGTTGTTTTCAGTTGTATGTTGTTTGTTGTCAGGAGCTCCCTAGCTGCCTCTTTAAGCCCCTCCAGTAGCCAACTCATGACACAGACAAAAGGGATTCTTTTCAAGGCTTTATTCCTTTACAACTTAATGACTCCTTCAGATGCTAATCACTCGTGACTAAGCAAGGAACTGCACTGGGGTAGTTAGCAGAGTAGCCTAAGCTCCAGGTAAGGCAGTTGGTCCCTGTTTGAAGGGGAACCACGGGAAGACCCTGAACTTATGGGCTATGGAGAGGTCCTCCCTCTAACCCTTAGGTCCTCGGGACGCGACCGTTGTTTTAGCGCCAAGCGAGCAGAGCGCCTCCTCTCGGCACCCTCCATCTGGCACCGCTCCCTGCGTCTGCACCGAGTGTCCAGCAAGGCCCCATCCCCCGCTCTCTTGCTGCTAGGGTCACTATCTCTCTCAGGAATGCAGGCAGGGGGAATCTCTCCCTGCCGCTGTGCCTGTGAGAGATGAGCGAGCTCCTCTCCCATGGGTAGTTGGTCCTCCTCAGAATCAGAACTACTCTGGGGCTCTATGGGCTCAGTATCCACCCTGACATTTGTGTATATTGTATGTGTGCTTTTATGTCAATAAGTTTTAAACTCTGCATATTGTATTTTAATGTTTTAACCACCCAGAGAGCTTGGGCGGTATAGAAATGTGAACAATAACAACAACAGCAACAACAATCTTAAGGTCTTCAGGGGAGACCCTTCCCTGTATTCCTTTACCAGGGGAAGTTCATTGTCCAGGATCAAGGGAGATGGCCTTCTCCGTGGTGGTGCCCCTTCTTTGGAATACCCTCCCCACTGAAGCTGGGTGGGCTGCAGCGTTGCTGTCATTCAGGTGCCAGGTTAAAACTGACTGTAATGTTTTGCTGTCTGTTTTGCCGTTTTTACCCCTCAGATTTATTTTTATTACGATATTGTTTTACTGTTTTATTGTATTGTATTTGTGACATGGTTTCATGTTTTTTTCATCTCCCTTATATATCACCCTGGTATCCATTAGGATAAAGGACAATTTAAAAGTACTGTTAGGTTGCAATCCTATACTCACTTACCGGGAAGTAAGGGCATTTAACTCAGTGGGAGTTTTGTCTGAGTAAATGTCCATAGGGTTGCAGAGTTAAGGGACAACTTGTGATAGAACAAGTCAGCCCCACTGAGTTCAATGGGACTTGCTCTCAGATGAGTATGTATAGGAGGGCTGCAGTCTTAGAGACTGAGTTACAAATCAGGATGTCACTGGTTTGAATTGGTATGAATTGGTACTCAGCGGCATCCTTGACTGGGTACTCAGCGGCATCCTTGACTGGGTACTCAGCGGCATCCTTGACTGGGTACTCAGCGGCATCCTTGACTGGGTACTCAGCGGCATCCTTGACTGGGTACTCAGCGGCATCCTTAGCCAAGCCACCCTCTGCCTCTGCCCTGTCACATGCAATATGGGGATAATGACGCTGACCTACCTAACAAGACCGTTGTAAAGACTGCCTCAAGCTGATGTATGCTGTTGTGCTTTGAACCCATTCAAATGCTATATTATGAAACGTACTAGATATACATTCCAACAGGCATAAATCCTTTAGCACCGATAACAGCGTGATAGCTCTGGTGAGGTATGAAGAAGAAAATAACAACTATGTATGTTTTTAACAACAACAAAAATCATTTATTTATGACATTTTTACTCCACCTTTCCTCCAAGGAGCTCAGGGCCGAGTTTGTGCCCCCCACCTTCTCAAAACAAGCCTGTGGTATAGGTTACATTGAGAGACGTGTGACTGGCTGAAGCTCACCCAGCTAGCAAGGATTTGAAGGAGGATCACTCCAGCTTACAACAATTAAACACCATCACCCAGTGCCCACTAGATGGGTTAGATCGCAACTCCCAGCATTCCCAGCCAACATGGCCAATGGGAGTTGTAGTCCAACACATGGCAGGGAACCAGGTTGGGGAAGGCTAAGACAGATGGACTCTAGGGTGGCCAGGTGTCCTACTTTGCAGAGGACAGTCCCCTGTTTGAAGAGGTGTCCTGTCTAAATCTTGTCTGAAGTCAAGAAACCATAAGGAGGGAGAACAGAGGCCTTGAAGTTGCCCATCTCCAGTTACTACCTCAGCAGACTGTGCAGGCACCCAGGCCACCTATTCAGTCATCTCCACGATGGTGAGAAGTATTGCATTTTTATTTAAGTTATAGTTATTATTTGTGTAAGTGGCCATCCTAGGAATGAATGGTCTGAATCCACATAAAGCAAGCTGAATGGAGGGGCAGGTAATAAATACCTGAAATAATAAATACATAAATGAGTAGCATAGGCTTACCACAGGCTTCCATGTCCAGGATTTTCAAATGTCTTTTCTAGAGTTATAATGTACCTAAGAGTGGAGGCCCTTATGTTGGTGTTCTGAAAGGAAGCAGAGGTTCATGGGTAGGGATGGATAGAATGCGTAAAATCCATTCTGCCTGTGTTTCACAGATTGTCAGCCGCCTTTTGATCCATCGTCTTCTCACAGACGGATGCGGCACTTTCCCCCGATCATGCGGGAAAATGTGACAATAATTGCGTAAGAGGTTTTGCAACAATTTACATAATTTACCTTAGTATGTAATGTTTCGCATATTGTCCCCTATTCCATTCAACTTTCCTCAGCAGAAACTTGCATATTTTCCTACGAATAAATCTGTGTATAGTTTGGGAAAGTAACAAAAAGATCTGAATGCCCACAGACTCCGCACAGACTGAGAGGGTCACTCTGCAGCAGATTCCACAGATCGGATTCTTAGACATCTGAGCTCATTTTAGTTAATCTCGAATTTCTCCAGCATCTCTACTCATGGATACTTCTGGAAACCACTAAGCTTTAAGGTGCCATGGAACATTTTTACTGGGAGGCTGAGGAATGTTGGGGTCCTACAGAGAAGGCTGAGTTGGTCAATGTTTCAACTGCAGCTCACCTCTCGGATTAGAAAATCTGCAGGAAAATTCAATCAATGACATTCAATCTTGATGACTACAGATTACCTCTGTAATCAGAGGCAGTATACCTCTATATGCCAGTTGCTGGGGAACATGAGTGGCAGGGTGCTATTGCACTCATGTCCTGCTTGTGGACTTCCCGTAGGACAGGTGGGAACAGAATACTGAACTAGATAGGCCTTCAGTCTGATCCAGCATGACTCTTTTTATGCTCTTATGACCTTTGAGCTTGGGTTTTCAAAGTGTACTACTTGTTATGCTCCAAGATAAGATTAGGAATCACTGCAGGATCAGACTGGAGGTGAATGAGTGCAGTTGCTGTTGTTAGGGCTGCAGAAGAACAGACGTAGGCTTAACCCACGATATATGGATTCAGACTTGGGCCACGGCTGCATTTCAGTTTGTTTGAATCTGTTGTTATGGCCTGGCTCGTAAAGATAATGGCTGTATCCAAGACAGGGATTTGTCTACCAGGTTCAGAGAGGATCTCCCTTTCATTCCGATAATGTCAATGAATTCCAATGTGGGTACTCATGACGGGTCACACAGAAAAGCAGAAGTGGAAATAAACATGTCAGAGATCTTCCAGCAAAATTAAACAAAAGACCAGGAACCTGGAGGCCTCCATGGTGGTCGTGCAGAAAGGGGCTGTCCAAAAAATGAGGCAGAAATGGCCTCCTTGTACTTTGTACACCAGGGGTGTACACTCCTTGTACATCAGGGTTGGGCAGCCTAATTTCATGTGGCCCTCAGTCTAATGTCAAAAGCTCTCTGCGTGCGATCTGTTCAGACCTCTGGCAAGAGCAAACTGTCCCTTCCCTGGCAGCCCACTGGGTGGGAAGAAAGAGGAGAGAGAGAGAAAAGGGGGGTGGCAGAAAGAGAGAGAAAAGAACTGACCCATTCACTTTTGGCTCTGGTCCTGCCTACAACTGGCTTTGGCCCTGATCACTGATGACATAGCCCCAACAGACTATCCATGAGGGAATACAGCCCTTGACAGAAAGGGCATCTCTACACCAGCCTAAAATCCTGCATTTAAAATGGGGCTTTCTGCTTCTGTTTTAAATGCAGGATCACAACTGACTCCCTTTACACGTGCTCCCCTCCCCCTCCCCTTCCCCCCTCTTTCTCCCTGTATCTGAGTCTTCCATTATCTTTCATTGATCTCGCTCGTCTTCTTGCCGCTTTTCCTCTTTTCATGAAGGAAACTGAAGCGGAACACAAGGGGGTAATTTGATAGCTCCTTATCTGTGATCTATTTAAAAATGGAATGAAGGGCATTTAGTGCAGGAGATGCCCTGGAGGGTCACGGCAGGGTCATGGCGTCATGTAAAGAGCCTGCAAACTTCCGTGAAGGAGCAATCTCAATCACAGGATAAAAGCTCAGGGTGAAGGACCTCAAGGAAAAGGGTTCCCACCCCTGCACTAGACTGTTGCCCAGATGAAGATCCAACCCTGGATAGGTCAGAGAGGACCAATTGGAGGTTGAGAGTGGAGCCATACTAGAGGTCGAAGGAGATAATACTGTCCCCCTTGCCTTGTACTCCACATCTCCATGGCCATGAGTGACTCGCCACAATGAAGATGAAACGGTTCCTGGTACTAGTTTCTGCTGATCCTGATGTTAAGGTGGTTTAGGGTGGCCATGTATCCTTTTTACAGGGGTCAGTCCTCTATTTTGGAGAGCTGGCAGAGGACAGTCCTCTATTTGAAGGTGTCCTCTGTTTGAAGGGCTGTCCAGTCCAAGTCCTGTTTAAAGATAAAGAACCACCAGAAGGATGAGCTAAGCCTTGAAGCTGCCCATCAAAAGCACCTGGACAGCAGACTGAGCCGGCACACAGGTCACCTGGTCGCAGTCTTCTACACTATACTAAGAAGTAATGTATTTCCGTTTAAATTATAACAATTATTTTTAAATTAGCATCTATAATATAAATTAGCATATGCAAATATTATGCCAATTGGTGTCCCCCTTTGTCCCCTTTTTTGGTGATGGATGCCCTCTTTTTTGTCAATTCACAAGTGACCACCCTAAGAC
Organism: Heloderma suspectum; assembly: GCF_057233095.1. NCBI lineage: Eukaryota > Metazoa > Chordata > Lepidosauria > Squamata > Helodermatidae > Heloderma > Heloderma suspectum. The sequence goes on from NC_139461.1 coordinate 22,191,407, forward strand.
ACTTGCATTTCTCATTAATACTTGCAAAATGCTGGAGGAAGACTTGATATGAGTTTGGATTTGTATCTAAAGTAAACTGACAGACATAACCAACTTGATGTTGCAACATCCTTACTCCATACCAGCACTTACACAATGCTGTCCTATCCATTATTCCATTCCATAGAATTCTAAATGTTGTACAGACCCAATGCCTGCATGATCCTTGGTTACAAAACAGCTTGTCTGAGCCAAGATTCCATATTAAAAAATAGAGAGTTTCATCAGATATTCCTACAGAGGTAATTGCAACATCATTTTGAGAACTCCACATCTGCCAACTCAATTTGAGTACTTATAGGAAATATTTTGGCTGCAATCCTGCACAGCTTAAACACCGTTGTAGTCAATAGGACTGGAGCAGCCTGACTATATGCAGGATTGTGACAACTGGCAATAAAATGGACAGGCTTTAAACATCTGAAAGTAGCCTAGTCTATATATCCTATCCCTTAAGAAGCAAAAGGAAAAACAACTTCTTACTGTGACCCAGACGTGTTGCAAACATATTTATGAGGATCAGATCTTCCATCACTGTGCTTTGGCCAGTTACTTGATCAAAAATGGGGAAAGGTTTTATAAGAATTAGGGTTGTAAACTTTAATCAGTTTAACTACTACAATAAACAGTTACAGTTGTGCTTGATTAATTGATGGAATCCAAGTTTTAATCACTATGGGCAAATTTGAATTGGCAGGGCTGTGACATAAGACAGACTTGCATAGTTTTGGAGACCATTTTGGTTCAGAAGTGTGAATGTAAGAAAGGAGGAAACAGAAAATATTAAAGATGGCCTTAGAGGAGCCCACGGCTCTTTCAAAACTACACTTGCAGTTCTGATAAGTACTTGTATTAAACCACCTCTTTAATTGGGGACCACCTTTTTAGTCGATCTAAATGCTTATTAACTGATCGATCTAGCAAACTAATCAAGTACATGTTGCAGCCATTATACATCTGTATTGATATATTGCTCTTGATATTATTGATCTAGATACTGATATTGATATAGCTGTTGGTCTAGATATCAATATCTAGTTATGGGGTTGGATCCAAAGGTTCCCATTCTCCTAAGGTGGAGAAGCAGTTGATCAGAGGCAGGGAACCTTTGAATCTAACCAACAGGTAGACACACTAATAAACGAAGCTTCTGTTCTGGAAACATGGATGTATGATCACATTCCTGACTGTTACTGGCTGTGCTTCTTCCTCCAAAATCTAATCCTGAAGAGGCCATGGGACTACAACATTCCATCCAATCTGCTGCTTTGGCTCACTCTGTGGTGGAATACTGGCTCATGTGCCAACTCCGAGGTGCAAAGAATTGCCCCCTTCTCAGACTTTCCTAATCATCAGTGTGTGTTGGGCTACATGCATGCCAAATGTCTTCTTTTGTTTTGTCTGGGTAGTCTGGAAATACATTAACCATTTGGTTGAGGCTCCTATTTTGCAGGGCAAATGCATGTCTTTGCAAGGGCTCTTTTTATCTCCTTAGGTGCATTTTGTATGGGAGGGGTGTGGGTAGTGGGTGTGTTCTGGCTACCCCCTCCTGCATTCATTGAATCAACCCATTGTATCGACATCTATACCAAGTCCTTGATTCAGTGCTGGCTCCTTGGTTGTCGCAGGGCCCTTGATTCAGCCAGCACTGAATCAAGGACTTGGTATAGATGTCGATACCGGTGTTGTCACACCATTGTTGCTACCACCTGCTTCTTACCAGGCAGATAGCCATTGAGATAGCAGGCAGGAGCATCTGCTGCTCCACTGTCACAAAGCCACCAGTTTCCGTGCCAGAGAGACAGAGGCAGGTGAACCAGCAGGTTGCTGTGGTGAAGAGGAGGAGCAGATCCAGGGAGGGCTTGCCAGTGGGTCCCCTGCCAGATTGTCAGCCTTCGGCACATGCCCAACCATGCCAACCAATGACGCCAGCCCTGCTTTCATTATTGCCACTAGGCTGATTCTCCTAGTTGGACTCAATGGCCTTGTAGGCCCCTTCCAATGCTACTATTCTATGATTCCTGCACTGAAACAACAACAAAGATAGCCTTCCTGGTCCATGGGATGGGGGGGGGGACGGGGATCCAAAATCCACAGTTGGGCAATATCTTTATTAGAACCACCCCAAAATTTCACAAAACTGTGCAAGCTTTCAAGCTCTCCTGTACTTTTCATCGGGCTAGCAGATACAAAAAGCAGGGTGCAGGAGAAGAAATGTCCTGGCACTGGTTTATGTTCAAAGTCAAGCTTTGTTTTGCTGCTGACTCTCTCCACTGTGAAGCTGGAAAAATCCATGGGATTCAATAAGGGCCATGGTGTGTTCTCTTCTCCCCGAAGAGCTTGCTGATTGTGGTGCTGTCGGCCAAGTTTTCCAGCAGCTAGAGTGTTTTGTGATGGTTTGGAATCATTTTTCCACGTGTGTAAACATCATTTCATGGTTCAAAATCTCTGCACTCCCACATTTCCCTTTCATTGGGCTTTTCCTCTAGGGCATCCACATTTGGGGTAATTAATTGGGTAAATGAAACAGAGTAAAAACTTTTTAATCAACTCCTGCAAGTGGCAGGTGCCATATAACAGGGCTGGCCCAAGACACTTTGCTGCCCGAAGAAGAGCCCAAATTTCATTCCCTCTGCTTTTAAAAAACTTGCTACACCATTCAGACACCAGTTCCTGCCTCCATCTTTTCTACTGCCCCATGGTGCTGCCTAAAGCAGGTCACTTCACTCTGCTGCTAAGAAGAGGTAGGGAGACAGAGAGCATCTCAGCACCAGCCTAAAATCCTGCATTTGAAAGAGGGCTTTCTGCTTCCTTTCCCCCCTCCCCTTTCACCCTCCTTCTTCCTGCATCTGAGTCTTCCATTATCTTTCACTGATCTCGCTCATCTTCTTGCTGCTTTTCCTCTTTTCATGGAGGAAACTGAAGTGGAACACAATTGGGAAATTTGATAGCTCCTTATCTGCGATCTATTTAAAAATGGAATGAAGGGCATTTAGTGCAGGAGATGCCTTGGAGGATCACAGGGTCATGTAAAGAGCCTGCAAACTTCCAAGTAGCAATCTCAATCGCAGGATAAAAGCTCCATGTGAAGAAAGCCAAAAAGAGGAGATGCCTCTATTAAGGTGGTGCCTACTATGTTATTATAGTGGCCAGGTGCACTGTAAGGACAGTCCTCTATTTTGGATAGCTGGCAGAGAACAGTCCTCTACTTGAAGGTGTCCTCTATTTGAAGAGATGTCCAGTCCAAGTCTGGCTGAAAGTCAAAGAACCATAAGGAGGGAAAGCAGGGTCTGTGAAGTTGCCCATCTCTAGAGAGCAGACTGAATAGGCATACAGATCACCTGGTCAGTCTGCTCCATTATGCTGGGATTATTATATTTCAATTTAAACTACACTTACTCTTTCTAAATTTGCACCTGCACATTTAAATTGGTGTATGCAAATGCTCAAAGCCAAAAGGACGGCTAGCAGCCAATGGTGCTGGTGGTGAACGACGAATCTGATGTTCTAAAGATCAACACACCATAGGAATCTGGAATGCAAGATCTATGAGCCAGGGCAAATTGGATGTGGTTATTGGGGAGATGCCAAGATTAAATATAGACATTTTGGGTGTCAGTGAACTGAAATGGACTGGAATGGGCCACTTCACATCAAATGACCACCAGATCTACAACTGTGGACAAGAGGACCACAGAAGAAATGGAGTAGCCTTCATAATTAATAATAAAGTGGCTAAAGCAGTGCTTGGATACAATCCAAAAAATGACAGAATGATCTCAAGTCGAATTCAGGGTAAGCCATTTCACATCACAGTGATCCAAATATACGCCCCAACCACAGATGCTGAAGAAGCAGAAGTAGATCAGTTCTATGAGGATCTGCAGCACCTACTGGATAGTACGTCAAAAAAAGATGTTATTTTCATTACAGGAGACTGGAATGCTAAGGTGGGTAGTCAAACGACACCTGGAATTACAGGCAAGCATGGTCTGGGAGAACAAAATGAAGCAGGACATAGGCTGATAGAATTTTGCCAAGACAACTCACTGTGCATAACAAACACTCTCTTCCAACGACCTAAGAGACGACTTTATACATGGACTTCACCAGATGGTTGACACCGAAATCAGATTGACTACATCCTTTGTAGCCAAAGGTGGTGGACATCTATGCAGTTGGTAAAAATAAGACCTGGAGCTAATTGTAGTTCAGACCACAAACTTCTTATTGCACAATTTAGAATCAGACTAAAGAGAATAGGGAAGACCCACAGATCAGTTAGATATGAGCTCACTAATATTCCTCATGAATATGCAGTGGAGGTGAAGAATAGACTTAAGGGACTAGATTTAGTAGATAGGGTCCCAGAAGAACTATGGACAGAAGTTCGCAACATTGTTCAGGAGGCGGCAACAAAAAACATCCCAAAGAAAAAGAAAACCAAGAAGGCAAGATGGCTGTCTGCTGAGACACTGGAAGCAGCCCAAGAAAGAAGGAAAGCAAAAGGCAACAGTGATAGGGGGAGATATGCCCAATTAAATGCAAAATTCCAGAGGTTAGCCAGAAGAGATAAGGAATTGTTTTTAAACAAGCAATGCGCAGAAGCGGAAGAAGATAATAGAATAGGAAGGTCAAGAGACCTCTTCCAGAAAATTAGAAACATCGGAGGTAAATTCCAGGCAAAAATGAGTATGATCAAAAACAAAGATAGCAAGGACCTAACAGAAGCAGAAGAGATCAAGAAAAGGTGGCAAGCATATACGGAAGATCTGTATAGAAAATAATAATATTGGGGATAGATTTGATGGTGTGGTCAGTGAGCTAGAGCCAGACATCCTGAAGAGTGAGGTTGAATGGGCCTTAAGAAGCATTGCTAATAACAAGGCAGCAGGAGATGACGGTATCCCAGCTGAACTGTTTAAAATCTTGCAAGATGATGCTGTCAAGGTGATGCATGCCATATGCCAGCAAATTTGGAAAACACAAGAATGGCACATTTGGAAAACACAAGAATGGCACATTTGGAAAACACAAGAATGGCACATTTGGAAAACACAAGAATATAATCAACTTATATCCCCATACCAAAAAAGGGAAGCACCAAAGAATGTTCAAACTATCGAACAGTGGCACTTATTTCACATGCCAGTAAGGTAATGCTCAAGATCTTGCAAGGTAGACTCCAGCAATTCATGGAACGAGAATTGCCAGATGTACAAGCTGGGTTTCGAAAAGGCAGAGGAACTAGAGACCAAATTGCCAATATCTGCTGGATAATGGAGAAAGCCAGGGAGTTTCAGAAAAACATCTATTTCTGTTTTATTGATTATTCTAAAGCCTTTGACTGTGTGGATCATAACAAACTGTGGCAAGTTCTTGGTGGTATGGGGATATCAAGTCATCTTGTCTGCCTCCTGAGGAATCTGTATAACGACCAAGTAGCAACGGTAAGAACAGACCACGGAACAACGGCCTGGTTTAAGACTGGGAAAGGAGTATGGCAGGGTTGTCTACTCTTACCCTACCTATTCAACTTGTACGCAGAACACATCATGCAACGTGCTGGGCTTGATGAAGCCAAGGCTGGAGTTAAAATCTCTGGAAGAAACATTAACAATCTCCGATATGCAGATGATACCACTTTGATGGCTGAAAGCGAGGAGGAGCTGAGGAACCTCATGACGAAGGTGAAAGAAGAAAGTGCAAAAGCTGGGTTGCAGTTCAACCTCAAAAAAACCAAGATTATGGCAACCAGCTTGATTGATAACTGGCAAATAGAGGGAGAAAACGTGGAGGCAGTGACAGACTTTGTCTTTCTAGGCGCAGAGATTACTGCAGACACTGACTGCAGCCAGGAAATCAGAAGACGTTTACCTCTTGGGAGGACAGCAATGACAAATCTTGATAAAATAGTGAAGAGCAGAGACATCACACTGACAACAAAGGTCCACATAGTTCAAGCAATGGTATTCCCCATCGTAACCTATGGCTGCGAGAGCTGGACAATAAGGAAGGCTGAGCAAAGGAAGATCGATGCTTTTGAACTGTGGTGCTGGAGGAAAATTCTGAGAGTGCCTTGGACTGCAAGAAGATCAAACCAGTCCATACTCCAGGAAAGAAAGCCAGACTGCTCACTTGAGGGGAGGATATTACAGGCAAAAGTGAAGTACTTTGGCCACATAATGAGAAGACAGGATACCCCAGAGAAGATGCTGATGCTAGGGAAAGTGGAAGGCAAAAAGAAGAGGGGCCGACCAAGGGCAAGGTGGATGGATGATATTCTGGAGGTGACAGACTCGACCTTGGGGGAGCTGGGGGTGGCAACGGCTGACAGAAAGCTCTGGCTTGGGCTGGTCCATGAAGTCATGAAGAGTCGGAAGCGACTGACCGAATAAACAACAAACATGCAAATGCTATGCAAATTGGTACCATCTTTTCTTCTCTGTTTTGGTGATGTAATTCCTCTTCTTCAGGAATGCGTGAGGGGACACTCCACCTGCCACGTGTGCACATTGTTGAAATACAAAGAAGGTCTGCTTGTCTACCCACCCCAAAGCGTCAGGCACATGGAGTCATCAGGTCGGGTTGTGCAGACACAAGCAAAACTTGAGGGTGGGGTGGGGGCAAACAGGCCCGCTTAAATGCATTCTGCCCCTGGCTAGACCCCTCTTCATTCTTCGTCAGTGCCTGCCCACCCAGTGCCCATCTTACCACACTCTGTAAGCCATGGAGGCTGGTGGCTCCAATGTCAGTGGGGCAGTGAATCCATTCCAGGTTTCAATCAAAACCAGTCAGAACTCTAAAGGAGCTACCCAAGGTGTGAAGTTATAGTTCTGACTGGTTCTGACTGAAACAGAGAGCGGATTCACTGCCCCACTGACATCAGAGCCACCAGCCTCCACTGACTGTAAGATGTCCTGGTTGCATAAGGACTGAGTAGGATTCTTTTTTTTTTTTTTTGCAGGGCAAGCAGACTGGCTGAATTTGTAGGGTTTTTTTTTTTTCTCTTACTCTGCAGCAGGGGAGTTGAACCTCTTCTGGCCCGAAGGCTGAATCCAGTTTCAGAGAAGCTCTTGGGGGACATATTCCAGTGGTGGGTGGGACTGAAGGCAATGGGGATGTAGCCAAAGGTAAAAGGGGTGGCCTGCCAAATACCAGCATCTTTTAGCTGTCTGTAACGAGGTCTTAGGGGAGGTCTTTCAGCCTCTTAGGATGGGAAAAAACCTGTGCAAAGGCCAGGGAAGAAAGGAGGTGGGGCCAGGGGAAGGGTGTATGGCCATTTCAGGAACTTCTGAGGGCCAGATTTGGCCCATGGGCTGGAGGTTCTGCACACCAGGTCTACACAGATCAGAGCTGGGTAGCTTTGTTTGGCAGCTAGTGCCTGCAGTGCACTCCATGAAAGAGGAAATGACTGGTCACAATTTTGCAGGACTGTGTAGGGTAAGGCATGATAGGTAAGGATTTAAGGAGTATTTGGAGGTGATTGGAGGACCCCTGAGACTCACCACTCAGAGCTGTAGGGCCCAGGGTGGGTGGGTTCTCTTTGAGACTCACCTGTGTCATCTACCGGGAGCTGTGGGGTTTGGGGAAGAGATGATGTAGGAAGGCATCCCTCAACACCTCAAAAGGTGGAGCCATGGGGAAAGGTGTAGTGAATGAATATTCCCAAACCAGGGGCCAGGTTAGTTTGCCTGAACTGCAAGTAAGTTGAGTCACCAGGCAGCTCCAGAGTTACTTAACTAAAGCTTCACAAAGGTAAAGTTGGAGATCTTTCTGTGAGTGAATAAATAAAATTGTGGCCCTAGTTTTACCCAGACTTCTGTGTCTTGCCTCATGAATGCAAATGTTTTATTTTAAATAATTGTTTTTGTTTATAGACACATTTATGAGGTGTAATCTATTAATTAATGAAAGCCTCTATGGTTTGACTAATGGACTAAGGGCACCATCCTGTGCATATTTAGGCAGAGAAATGGCCTACAACTCCCAGCATTCCCCAGCTAGCATAGCTGGCTGGGGAATGCTGAGAGTTGTAGTCCTTTTCTCTGTCTAAACATACATAGGATGACACCCTAAGATGTCTTTAATCAGATGGACAACCCTAATTAGGTAGCATTCCTTCAAGAACAGATATGGAGAAAAAACCCTCTGGCCTTTGAAGAAAAACAACAATGCTATGCTTTCTTCTTTTCTGACTTGTTTCCAGTTTTGGGAACACCATTCTGTGCTGTTTGTACAGAGGCCAACTTGCGGCTGGAAACCATAACATTAAGCCAGATATCTTCACTGTGGGCAGCATCTTTTGGATGCAAGCGCTAGAGGAAAAGTTGGCCAGATCGAGGCTTGTGAATGCCAGTTGCCAGTTTGTATATAGGCTTGCTTTTTAACCCATAGGCTCAAGGGGGTTTCTGGACTTAGGGCACAATCCTATGCATGTTTAGACAGAAAAAGGTCCTAGAACTCCCAACACTCCCCAGCTAGACATGCATAGATTACACCCTTGTTTATTATTTTCAATCCATAAAATGCACACCCCTACCACTGCAAACAGGATACTGGGTAGGGATGGGGGTGAAATTGGTTTGCTTCGCATTTTAATATGAACTGACATAATTTACTGTTCCCTGACTAATACATGAACTGGAACACAATTATCCTTTGGTTTTCACACTTCTCCAAATTGTGTGATACAGTTCTTCAATGTAAAAAATGTGTAAAAAAATGTGTACATTAGAGAAAATTCTGTAGCAAATGAATACACACATATTAGGGGAAGTGCTTTCAAAAATGTGCATAGTCAGGAAAATTGTGTACAAAAATGAATCTGAATTTTCACGTGGACTTAAAAAAAAAAAGTATTTTGAACTAACTGTAGTGTCTGAACCCTCTTCAAACCTAGCCCTACATACAATGCATTCCAGTAATCCAACTTGGAGGTTGCCAGAGCATGAATCACTTTAGCTTAAACATGTGTCCGTCACCATCATTCTTGCTATGGTCAGAGTCTACCTGGCTCTGAGTCGTCTTTATCATGTTGCTTCATGGCTTTGCAGATACGTTGTCTGGTTTTTTTTGCTGCCTGAGATGAAGGACAAGGTGGCACTCCCTTAAGAACATAAGAAAAACCATATTGGATCAGGCCGAAGAGCTTTCTCTGGGGTTCAAAACCTCTTTCAGCCTCAGCTCTCAGGCCCCAAATTCTAGTAGTGGTTGAGGCTGAAGACAGAAAGGGTGGGGCTCCAACCCCCAAATACCAGCATATTGTACCTTACAGCTCTTATTGCCAGAAACTAAGCCTTAGGAGAGCCATTTCAATCTTTTAGAATGGGGAAAAAACTGCACACAAACTTAGAAACCACTAAATGATCAGTAGCTAGGGGAAAGGGGCATGGTCTTCTGGGGAGCTCCAGACCAGGACCCCGGGAGGGCCAGATTTGCCCCCCCCCACAACCCAGGCCTGAGGCTCTGCATCCTTGGCCTATCAAGTCCAGCATTCTGTTCCCGCAGTGGAGAATCCAATGCCCAGGGGAAGCCCTCAAACAGGACATGAGTGCAAGAACACTCTACCACTCATGTTGCGTAGCATTTGCTATCCAGAGGCATAATAACTCTGATCTTGGAGGGAAAGTATCGCCACCATGACTAGTAGCCATTGATAGCCTTATCCCATTCCATGTACAAAAGCTGACTGCCAACAGCACCTTACTACAATGCTAGTGATTCGACAGCATCCTCCACCACACTTGAGGGTAGCAGGCTAAATTTTATACTGCATGCTATCATGTTGTATTTGATGGTCTTAATTGCGGTGAACCAGCCAGAGAGCTTTGGCTATTGGGCAGTATAGAAATGTAAAAAATAAATGAACAAATAAACAAACCTATAGGGCACAGGGCAGGTTGCATGTCATGTAGAGTTTTGTCCTCTGAAACCTTGCCAAATCTCTCAACCTCCCAGCATCTGCGACCCAAGGCGACCACCTCACTCTGCCTACTGCAGCCTTTCCCAACCTGGTGGAGACTGATGGGAGTTTTAGTCGAACACATCTGGAGGGTGCTATGTTCAGGAAGGCTCTCGTAGTGGTAAGGCCAGTCCTGTTATCCCTTCAGTTTCCCCTTGCCCTTTGAACAGGCTTTCTTTCTCAACATGATGCCAATTTCCTTTAAAAAAATCCATTGCAACCTTCTGAGCTGTCTCCCATTCATACGCCTGTGTCTTTCCATGAAGAACGGCAGCCAAAACTGAATCCAGTGCTCCGACTGATGCCTTCAGCCGGTGCCAAGTGAAGCAAACGAATGACCCTTCTTGTTTTACACATGACACGCTCCTTATTTTATTTACATAATCGGGAATTGCCTCATGGAAAGAGCCAAAGAACTAAAGAGGCAGAGCTTGGGCAGACATCAGCGGCAATGGATTGAAAAGGCACCAGAAGACATACACTTCGGTGAGGGAGCAGAACGGTTTCACTGCATTGAAGGAAGAGACGGGGGTTGTGGGGGTGGGGGGAAGTGAAGAATAATGGGGTGAAATGGAAACATAAGCTGCACTGCAGGAAAGCTGTTGTAACTTGTAAGGCTTTGGAAAGATGCATCTCTTGGGGAACGAAAGAGACTCTGTAACTGAAGCCATTTCAAGATTTAGCTAGACAAAGCAAACAAAAGTGTATAAAGTGATGGAAACATCTAGAACAGCCCCCCTCCCCCCAGTGTCCTCCACATGTCAGCATGCAATTCCCATAATTCCTAGCCAGCATAACTAATTGGGAGTTGTCATCTGACACATCTGGAAGGCACCAGTTTGGGGGACAGCGGAGATCGAGGGGAAACCAACAAATGTGACACTTTTCCATACTTCTGCACTATTGTGGCTCTTGGGTAATAAGGCAGTATCTCCTTTAAGAACTAAGGGCACAGTCCTATGCATGTTTAGACAGAAGAAAATCCTAGAACTCCCAGCATATTCCATAATAGAACTGCACCCTAATAGATTCTTTTTTTCTTACAATATGGGGGGGGGATGACACCTAAGCCTTCTTCCCCTGCAAGCCACTTTCTCCCTGAAATTTCCCTTCTCTTCCCTCCTCACACTGCTTTTACCCTTGGCAGCATTCCCGTTGTGTGTTTACCTCGCAAACATGGGTTTGGAATCCTTTGCAATAGATGTAGCTGGCGGGGCAGAAGGAAGGGTCAGGGAAAGTGACGCGCAGGGGAAGGGTTAAGCACTCTTTCCCCCCTCCCTTCCAAGGGTGCTTTGCCACCAAGAAGGGCCCATCAGACCCTGCTGCATCAGAACACCCCTTGGAGCGTTGCATTCATCTGGCATCCGGCATTACATTTGTGCTTCTGCTGCATAATTCACAAGTATTGCATTACTACTACAGGACTTGGCTTTGGCACACATGGAAGGCTCAGGAGAATGCACAGCCTTAAAAATAGCTGCGGCAACAGAATTACAAAATTGTACGCTGGGTGGTAGTCAGGCCTGATGCTGGGTATGAATTATTGTGATGTGTCAAACACCAATAGGGAGCAATTATAACGCCAGACATAACCTCCCACCAAGGCATCGTTGGCTTTCTTTCCTGTGGATTTTATACTTCGAGGAGCGAGTTTGTGGCTCATGAACAGAATGTTTGTTATAATGGAAGAAAACAGTTTTCAAATCTGGATCTTGGCATCAGCGACAGAATTCGCTACTGACTTGGATCTCCATGGCAACTGCGCCTTTTGCAGTGCTGGATTAAAAAGGATGGAGGCTCTGAGTTGAAACACAATGGAGGGTGGGTGTGCCCTTCTTAGTGTATTTATTGATACGTTTGTTGGTTTTTTAAAACTACTTTGCCTTTCTATTAAATGGCCAGCATGGCTAGCAACAATGAAAACTAATAAAACAATAAAACCAACAATAATACCAAAAAACAGAAGAGCAGATCATAAAATCTAACTAACCAGCAGTTTAAAAATTATATCTGTCTGTCACAGAAACACAAAATATACCAGAAGAAACTTAAAGAATTACTTATAGAGCAGCTACACCCTAATACTACCAGCCAATCAGACATGCCAGGAGGCAAGGCTAGTGTCAAGGGTAGACATGGTTGGGCATCTGCTGAGGGCCCACACCCCTGTAGGGGCCCTCTGAAAAGAGCCCCTTGAAGCTGGTCCTCCTCTTCACCATTGCAACCTGCTTGTTCATCTGCTCTGGCCCAGACAATGGTGCTAGTGAGAAAGAGGAGCAGAAGATGCCCCTGCCTGCCTGCTCAGTGGCTCAATTCCTGTCAAACTAGCAAGTGGTGTCAATGATGAGAAAGCGGAGGATCAATCGCAGCTGGTGACAATGGTGATTTGAAGGCTGAGTCATGGAGGGAGGGGCCCCACTGAGGTTGTCTTTCCAAAGGCCCCTCCAAAGCCTGGAGCCAGCGCCATCGGAAACAGTTAAAAATGCTTCCTATAAATCAATGCTTTAAGGCTGCGGCAGAAGGCTTTCAGAGTTGGAATTTAGGGCGGGGGTTCTTGACCCTTGTCACAGCTATGGAGAAGCCCTCTTCCTGGTCCCAGCCAAGTACACATCAGGCAAAGGTGGAGAACATAAGAGAGTCTCCATTAGGGTGGCTCTTTATGCATCGCCAAAAGAGATGACAAAAGAGGACACAAGTTTGCATGACGTTTGGATATGCCAAGTGATATGGATAGATGCAAACTTAGGAATCATTATTACACATTAAACAGAGTGACAACACATCTCACTACATTGGCAAAGACCGTGACTGGGTGACCTGTATGCCTGCTCAGTCTGCTGTCCAGGTGTTGACTGTGGACAGGCAACTTCAAGGCCCCTGGTTCTCACTTCAGGAGTGCTTCAGGATTGGGTAGAGTTTGATGGTGGGAATGACCTCTGACAGAGACCCTGGAAAGCCACTGCCAGGCAGAGATGCCAGTGCTGGGCTAGACACAGGGCTGGCCCCAGACAATTTGCTTCTGGAGGTGAAGGACAAAATGGTGTCCCTCCATTCCACAGACAGAAGCTGGCCAGAATAGCAGTTGAATCTTATTTCCACACTGGTGATGGGACAGCTAGCTGAGGGGCTGCAGGCCATGTAGCACACAAGCTCTGTCCTCCAACACCTTGCCACTGCCTACAATCTGCTTCCCAAGGCAGCCACGTCCCTCAGCCTAATGGGAGGGCTGGCCCTGGCTATACTGACAATCAGTCCGATAAGGCAGCTTCCTATGTTCCGATTAAAAATGGACTGTTGCTCTGAGCATTAAGAGCAGCTCCCCCATCCTGCCACTGCTTGAAATGCAGCTGCCGTGTTGGGTACTTCATTGGAAAAGAATTTCTCGGCAAGCTGCCTGGCAGACACATGCCGCACTATATTCTTAGAAAGCAATAGATCTATTCAGGGAATTGCTGAATCTGCTAGGAATTTACGGTACAAAAAAACCCTTGGCAGGAGCTGATGCCTGGTGATGTTGACTGAAATCTGGAGGTTTCTCAGAGGCAAAGGATTCATCTTAGCGAAACTTCATTAAAGCCTGCTTCCTATCAACACCCCTTCCCCGCACTCCATTCCCAAACACATCTGAAATTTCAGGCGGGTTGCACATCCGTGCAGCAACAGAGTAGGGTTGCAATGTTTAGTCAGTTAATCTGTGAGATCAGGGGCCAGCAATCTTGGGCCCCCCGACTAATTTCAAAAGCCCTCTGCACACAATCAGTTCAGACATGTGGCAAGAGCAAGCTGTCCTTTCCCCCAGCAGCATGGGGGAAAGAGAGGGAGAGAAGGGAGGTAGCAGGCAGAGAAAAGGGAGTGTGTGTGTGTGGGGGGGGGGGAGAGAGAGAGAGAGAGAGAGAGAGAATGAGAAGGGCCATAACAGCTTTGGGGGCATAGTTCAGTGGTAGAGCTCATGCTTGGCATGCAGAAGGTCCAGGTTTGGTCCCTGCCATATCCACATTGGACTGGAAAAACTGCCTGAAACCCAGGAGACCTGCTGCCAGTCGGTGTTGACAGTACTGTCCTAGATGGACCAAGGGTCTGGCAGCTTCCCACCTACTTTTGGCTCCGATTCTACCCACCACTGGCATGTGGCAAGCTCCACCTCTACTGTCTTGCCTCCTCCTTTCTGCCTCATGTTTCTGTCCCTAATATTTGTTCAGTAGTTAGCTCTGTGCTTTTGCCATCCCCTCCTCACCCCAGAGTTAGTTTAAAGAAAGGATTTGCAAGGCTCCAGCCAAACACGATTTCCCCTGTCCCAGTAAGGTGCAACCCAAGTTCCACAAGGAATCGTTCATATTGGTATTGTAGGCCATGGTCCACAAAACCAAACCTTTCCTGATGGCATCAGTGAACCATCTTGAAACCAATACAGCAGACTGGCAGTTTATAAATACAGCCCCCTAGTTCCCAGGCCTTTCTGTAAGCTGAGCCTGTAAGTAAGTCTAATCATGTGTCACTGAAATAATAACATATTTCCTTTTGTTTATCCCTCCTTCCACTTCCCTTCCTTGGTTAGTTGTTTTCTGGGCCACATTTTAGATTGTAAGCTCCCCAGGGCAGGAAACTGTCCTCTTGTACTGTGCAAAGTGCCATGCGCACTATGGGTTTGATCCAGACATTAGTTATGCCCAGAGTAGACCCAGTGAAATTAATGGGACTTAGTCAAGGCTAACTTAAGTCTCAGTGGTGTCAATGGGTCTACTCCAGGAGGAGCAACTTCTACTCAGGAGTGGGGGCTTGGGGGCTGCATTGTCTCCTGAGCCTCACTTGGGGCTGCACACCTGGGCCTCTGGATTTGCTACAGAACTTCTGCAGCAGTGCAGCAGCAAGAAAGTGCAAGTTCTACTTCAAAATGAGATGTGTGGAGAGGGCACACCTTCTCTGGAAGCAAAATCCAGACTCCTGCGAGGCTCCCAGCAAAATCATCCGGGGGGGCGGGGGTTGCCACCACCACAGCGGCACTTGCGGGCAGCAGGGCTCCACGAAAATGGCCAATGGGGCTGCCTGCGGCTTTCAGACCACATGGGGTAAAATCCAACATAAGTCCTACATAAAGCAGACTCATAGAAATAAATGGAACCTACGGGCGCAATCCTATCGCCACTGGTCAGCAGCTAGACGGCCATAGGATAGGTCAGTTCCTGGGAACTGACCTTGGAGCCTGTGCTCCGAGGTTGGTTCCTGGAGAACTGATGCCCCACGCCCTCCTGCATCACCTCGTAGGCAGCGCGGATCGGCCCCATGCTCCGCTCTCATAAGAGCAGCGTGGAGTGGTAAAAACGGGGCATTCCCAGGGGTGGGCCAGGGAGGGGCAGTTGGAAATGCCAGTATTACACATCCTATGTGTCATCCAGCTGTCACTTCCCATGCTCCGAGGTCCTGTGGCTAGACAGCCGAAATCGGCTGTCTAGCTGCGAAAGCAGGGTGTGTGTGGGGGGGTGGGGATTGAGGAGGAGATCTGCTCCTTGCCACTATCCCACCCTGCACTGGATAAGCGGTCACCCCCAGGATCGGAGGCGACCGTTGATCCAAATAGGATTGCTCCCTAAGTAGGTCATAACTAACTTAAGTCCTATTCATTCCAGCGGGTCTATTCTACATTGGAGTGACATTGGATTTACCCATGTTGTCCACCCCTGGTTTACTCTAAAAATAACTGAGCCTGGATCTAAACCTACAAATATGTACATACAGAAATACAGAAGTAAAAGTAAATACAAGTAAACAAGTAAATTTTACCAAGCCTTTCTATTTATCTTGCCTGTTATTATCCCATAGAGGCATATGGCAGGGCATAGTCTGAAGGCACATGAGGCAGCCATCATGCTGAAGCTAAGCAGGTCTGGGTCTGGTCAATGCTTGGAGGGGAGACCACCTGGCAACCACATGTAGCCACCTTGAGTTCCACGATGGAAGAGAGGTGGGATATAAATAAATAAATAAATAAATAAATGACTGTACAGATAAAAAACATTGGTTAGTATCCTGTGTTAGTCCTACTTAGAGTTAAACCAGTGGAATGAATGGGACTTAATTTAGTCCCATTACGTTAATTACATTAATGTAATTACATTAATTACATTAATTTAGTCCCATTACATTACATTTACTTTCTTGGGCTCCAAGATCACCACAGATGGTGACTGTAGCCATGAAATTAAAAGACGCTTGCTCCTTGGGAGGAAAGCTATGGCAAACCTAGACAGCATAGTAAGAAGCAGAGACATCACCTTGCTGACAAAGGTCCATCTAATCAAAGCTATGGGTTTCCCAGTAGCAATGTATGGCTGTGAGAGCTGGACTATAAAGAAGGCTGAGCGCTGAAGAATTGATGCTTTCGAACTGTGGTGCTGGAGAAGACTCTTACGAGTCCCCTGGACTGCAAGGAGGTCAAACCAGTCAATCCTAAAGGAAATCAACCCTGACTGCTCATTGGAAGGACAGATAATGAAGCTGAAGCTCAAATATTTTGGCTACCTAATGCGAAGAGAAAACTCTCTGGAAAAGACCCTGATGCTGGGAAAGATTGAAGGCAAAAGGAGAAGGGGACGGCAGAGGATGAGATGGCTAGATAGTATCACCGATGCAATGAATATGAACTTGAGCACACTCCGGGAGAGAACGCAGGACAGGAAGGCCTGGCGTGCTATGGTCCATGGGGTCACGAAGAATCGGACACGACTGAACGACTGAACAACAACAACTTCAGTCCCATTGATTTCAATGGGTCTACTCCAAGTAGGACTAATATTGGCTACTGCCCATTGGATTGGACCCAGACTTGGTTAGGCTTAAAGTAGCAGACCCATTGAAATCAGTGGGACTAAAGTTAGTCATGGACCTACTCTAAGCATGACAGTATGGATCCAACCCACTGAGTTTATTTCTCTGCCCCCCCCCCAGCAATTTTGGGTGGGCTACCTGCCCTCCTGGAACCTTCACTTAGTCATCTAGAAAAGAAGTTTAATAAAGGAGGTTTATCACTGCCATGCAGGAGTGCTATGTGAGACTTAATTATACTTGTACCACTCTTTGAGATGTGCGGATGGAAGCCACTCTGATGCTCAGCACAGCAAGCCTCACTATTATCACCTGAGGGAGGTAACAGGGGTTAATGAGATCTTGCTCGGGAATTCCTGCTTCTCCGCCAAAATCAAAGATTTGCGCTCCAGGACTTGGCATAATGAGAGCCCAATCTGATGAGGCGTTGAGTGTCTGATGCCCCTGAGCTGCCATCAGGGGATCCATTGCAGGATTTTGGCTGGGAGGGAGGAATTTTACATTGGAAATTTAATCTCGCAAAGAATGTGTGTGCCAGAACAGGGGCAGGCCAGAGAATCACAAAAGAACTCAGCTGGCACTCGGGAAACTTTCCAAAGGGAAGAGTAATTTTTTTTTTTAAATCCTGATTTCACTTTCCTCTTTCATTCAGCCCTTGCCCCTTAAAAGGAGTGGGGGGGGGAGAGAGAAGCACTTCAGAATCCCATCCAAACAGCTCCAGTCTGAAAGATGGGATCTCTTGTTTCAGCAATACAGACTGTTTGAGATGAATATTGAGTGTAGCCAGCCCAGCGCTCTCTGGACTACAGCTCCCATCAACCCAGACAGCACAGCCAAGAAACACACTGACTGGGGCTGATGGATGTTGCAGACAGTCCAACACAGCTGAAGGGCGGCAGTTTGAGGAAAGCTGGCTCAAGGTATGGGGAACCTCTGCTCTTCCCTCCCGATGTGGTTGGGCTTTGACTCTCACCAGCCCCAGTTGGCATGGCCAAGGGTCAGGGGTGATGGGATTTCCACTTCAAGAACACCAGGAAGGCCAGACATTCCCACCCATGGCAGAGGTTCAGATCATGCCTCAGCCATGAGGCTCACTGGGTGACCTCTTGGCCTAACCTACCTTGCAGGGGTGTCAGGAGGATCAGGGGTGCAGAACATCAAGTATGGGGGCCAAATCTGACCCTCCAGGGTTCCCTAGATGGGCACATCCCCTTCCCCAGGACCCACTCCATTTCCCCAACCACCATTTGGTGGTTTCCTGTCTTTTGCACAGTTTCCCCCCTATCCTAAAAGGTTAAAATGGCTCTTCTAAGGTTTAGTTACTGGCAATATGAGGTTAAAGCTAAAATATGGTGGTATTTTTGGTCCTGCCATTTTGCCTTTGGCCCTGCCCACCGCTGGGATGTGGCTCCACAATGTAATTCAGCTCTCAGGCTGAAAGAAGTTCTGCACCCCGCTCTACAAGATGCCCCAGGCTCCTTGGAGGAATGGTGTGGTAAGAGTGTCGTAAAAAGAATGAGAATAAGTGAAAGGCCACACATGTCCCTCCCAACTGCTCCACCCCATTGCTTTGTAGTGGGCACCTTTTAGCTAAGAAACATGGGCCAGGATAGGATGAGGAGGGTGGAATTAGAAGGCTCTCCATTGCTGCATTGGCATATGTCTGTAGCAGAAGCCAAAAGCCAAAATAAGACTTACTGCTCATTAAAAAAGAAAGAAAGAAAGAAAGAAAGAGAAAGAAAGAAAGAAAGAAAGATACAAAAGGAGATTGGAGTCAAGGAGATGGCAGAGCTTTGGGATCAAACAGGTAAGGCTGACTCATCTCTCTCATACGCCTCATCCCCAGCCCCCGGGCATTCCAGGCGCCCTTTGCATCGGTGTGCCAAGGTCCATGTCCTGACTTGCACGCTCTTGGGTGCCTGTGATGCCGCCTGCCTGGGTGGCTGGCCCGATGCAGCTGCAGAGCCTGTACTGCTGGTGATGAGCACAGGGTGCACTGGGCCAAGTGTTACGCTCCTGGTTGTCTGCTAAAGCGCCAGTCTGGGAGTGGTGGAAATCGCAGTCTGGACCTCGGGTAGAAAATGCATTCCCCAGCCAAGCACCTTTTGACAAGGATTGGGCTGAAATTCACAAGCCCCTTCAGCTAGGGCTTTGCACTGCTTCGGCCTGAGGACCGAAGCCCGAGCCAAAGTGGGCTGCTTCGGGCCCCTTCGGGCCCCTTCTGAGGTGAAGCAGAGAGAGCACAAAGCGACCTGAAGTGGGTCAGGGGCTCTCCGAAGTGCTTTGGCACACTCCAGAGCTCCAGCACCCTGGCCCAGCTGCACTGGTGCCTCCAGCTCCTTATCTGAGCTGCCCATCACCATTGCCACCACTGCCGTTGCCACTGCCACGTCCATCACCACTGCTGCCGCCTCCACCGCCGCCTCCACCACCATCATCACCACCGCCGCTCCTGAGCCTGGATGCATGGCTGCTCTTGTTGCAGGCAGTCACCAGAGCTGGTGCACGTCTAGGGCTCAGGATCTGGTGGCGGCGGCCCAGGTAAGAAGCTGGGGGCTTGCGTCAGGGCCCCCCCAATGGGATTTGGCCACCCGAATCCCGCTTCGAGTCCAGGGCCAAGTCGGGTTGGGGGCCCCCTGAATCAGCCTGAGCTGAATCAGGCCTGCCTCGGAAGCCACGAAACAGCTTCCGAATCGGATTGGGGGTCCAGGCACACCCTTACTTCCAGTGCGCGCCTGAGCATGCGCCCACATCAAAGTACCCCATGGGGGTACTGATCAGTGCTCCTTTTGCATGTGGGTACCTCTGGATTAAATGCTGGAAAGCTGATGGGTTTCCACTGGACAATCCTTTGATGGAAACTCCCCTACCGTAGGCCCTGCCTTCTGTCCAAATTCTGTGGGAAACCCCTTCCACAGAAATGTCTAGATATTCTAGAGCAGCATTTTCTAACCCAGCACACTCCAGATGTGTTGGATTACAACTCCCATCATCCCCAGCCAGCATGGCTCATGGCACAGTCACCCTGCCTTGTTCATGGAATTCAGTGGTGTGTGTCTCCCCAGATGGTATCTTCCACTTGTAACCCTCTAATGTTTTCCCACTGCTTTTTCTGTCTTTTTTCTTTCCATGAAAGATCCATCAAGGAAAAATGGGGGAAAGCTGAATAACGTCTTTTGAGTGGTAGCATTAGTAGCTGACCATCAGGGACCACCCTTTGCAAGCTTCCCAGTTACTGAGCCAATACCAACGTTGTTAGATACATGATGAATGTCCAAAATCTGATGAATACTGAAGATCCCAGATGATGTTTGTGAATGTACAAAACCAGATATGTCTCTGTTCTGTAACCTATGAATGCTGATCATCGCACTTTTGATGACTGATGATGTTCATGGGTGTATCTCCTGAATTTTCAAACATTCAAAGACAAATCTGAAACCTTGAGACAAACCATTTTTTTTTCATATCAAAATCTATTGGTGGAGATTTTGAGACAAAGAGTCATTTTAAGGACCATCAGAGAAATCCTTTGCCAGGTTGATCTTAAATCCACTTAAGCCCCCCCCCCCCCCAACCTGAAGGTTCAGGAAAAAATGGCTAGTTAACTCTCGGAAGAAAGGATATGAGGGCCAAAAGAGACATTATTTTAAATATGTATCTAGCAGCTATTTTTACTCTAGGTAGACACAGGGGCCCTGATCCAAAATGAGACCCTACTGTTGGGGGTAGAGGGGCTTTTAAGATCTGGACAGGGACCCCAGCACCTACTGTAGAGTAAAAATGAAAAGAAGACATAGCTGCTAGGCACACATTTAGGTCATAGTCCTATGCATGTTTAGACAGAAAAAGTCCTGCAACTCCCAGCATTCCCCAGCCAGCATCTCTGGGAGTTGTGGACTTTTTTCTGTCTAAACTTGCATAGGATTGCACCCTTAATATAATGTCTGCTTTGGTCCTCAGTTGCTTAAAGACTTTGATCTACCAAAGGAGGAAGGAGACTTGTAAGAGGATTGATAGGAACAATGACAACAGGAGAGATCAACCATCTCAAGTGCTTCAGAGGCAAGTGGAAGAAAGATGTTCCATGGAATGATATATCCCCCTGGAATAACCTCTCTGTGTTCGCCCTCCCAGACATCACTTTTAATTCCACTTCTCTATTCAGTGACTTGAATTAACAGATGCTGTCATAGTGGATGATCCTGAATGGCGTGTAGGATATTTTCCTCTTAAGAAAAAAGTCTTGGATTCTCAATATGCACACTGGAAAGTCTCTTGCAACTTTTGAAATCCATCTTCCCCATCAGTTAAATTATGAGCAAAAGTTTTTGCATACTTCGATTAGCATTGAGTAGGGACATAGGGACAGTGGTGGTGGGTAGTTGCTTTGGGGACCAGATCTGGGCAACAGGTTTCCAACTGGTCATCCCTGCTGTCGCAGGCTTGGGATGGCTATAGATTACCTCCAGTATCAGAGGGAGTATGCCTCTGTATGCCAGTTACTGGGGAACATGAGTGGGAGGGTGCTATTGTGCTCATGTCCTACTTGTGGGTCTCCTATAGACATCTGGTTGGCCACTGTGGGAACAGAATGCTGGACTAAATTGATCTTTGGTCTAACCCAGCACAGCTCTTCTTAAGGCACAATCCTGTGGACTGCACCCTTGCTTCTGGGAAGCCCCTGAACTTCTGAGGCTTCTGAGATTCCTGTGCCCTGCTGGGCTGAAGCTGGCAGGGTGGGAGGAATGGTGGAGGTCAGCTTTGCCTCCCTGTCCTCAGATCTCCTATATTTTCTCTACATGGGCTTCCAGCCCATTTAGTGAGGGCGCTGAGGAGGAGGAGGGAGGAGGCTGGAGGAGGCTGGAGGAGGAACAGGATAGCTCATATCCTGGGCTCTCCAGTCTCCTCCCCTCCCTGCCCACTGGAACACCCTTTCCCCCCTTCTCTGAGGTTGACTTTCTGACCTTGGAGAGACATCTGGTGTGGTTCTCTCCACTCTGGCTGTGAGGGGTTGGGGTCTGGGGTCTCTGACTCCCCCTTCCGAGGTCAAAGCACTGTCTCCGATCTCAGAAGGGGTTTTCTGAGCCATCCTATGGTCCCTGGGATGCTCGCCCAGGGACTGTAGGATTGCTCTATCCAGGTCCTAGGTTCTTACTATGTTTTGGTGACATTATGTAATCCAATGGAGCCCAAGACCCGCTGAAATGAATGGAGGTCATACTTGGTGGTGCTTGGTGCTTGGTGGGTTGTTCCATCTGCCTTTTCATTGACATTCCAGCAATATGAGCTGGTGGAAATGTATAGTTCACCACCCACAGAATTTCTTGAGCAGAGCACTTCAGCAAATAGTTTCCATCATTCTCAACTGTTCCATAGCCTTTGTTTTAGAAATAGTAATCAAGAAATTCAGTAAAGGATTCCAGCCTTTTTCTAACCTGGCAACCTCCCGATTGGTCGGACTACAACCACCATCACCCCCAGCTAGCATGGTTAGTGGGTATGCTGGCTGGGGGTGATGGGAACTGTAGTCCAACACATTGGGAGGATGCCATGTTGGGAAAGGCTGAAGTATTTTTTGTTCTAGCAAAGCATGCTGGTTTTGGAAGGCAAAAGTTCTTTTAGATCAATACGAATAATGCATTTCCCTCTAATATTTGGCCGGAGTGTTAACATTAAAGAAGAGCTTTAGGAAATGAGGGCGTTTGTCATAGAAATAGTTCCTATGTTTTGTGCTAAAAAGATCTGGTTCATTCCATGGCATTTCTAGTCTGTCCACCTGACATAATATAGCAGGGCTAAGAAAAATCCCCATCTCTGGGCAATTCTGCATATTACAAAGAATGAGACGGTAGAATTCTGGACTGATAGTGTAATCCTAGACATGCCTGGTCAGTTATCAGGCTTACTGCTAGGTAAATTGGTTTAGGATTGCAGCCTTAGGGCACAATCCTATGCCTGTTTAGATGAAAAAACATCCTACAACTCCCAGCATGCTGGGAGTTGTAGGACTTTTTCCCCATCTAAACAGGCATAGGATTGTGCCCTTAATCACTTTAGATTGTCGATGGGAGTCACAGTTTTAAATGCTCCCCCATGTGAAAAATTCACTGTATATAGTAAACTTGCACTGAAGGAAGAAAGCCATGCCTTTCTTCCTGATATCCTAACTTAATACAAAAGGACATAAAAAAAATACAAAGAAACATTCAAAAATACAGTCCTTTTAGCTGCAGTGGTAGGAACAATTTGCCCTAGATTTGGCTGTACTCTATTATTTTGCAAATAGCAGGTAGAGCTGTATGAAAAGCAGAATCTCTTCCTGGACTGCACCACTTGGGACTGCAGGTAAGGGGTTGTAAACTTAAATGGTCTCCCATCCTTCGCATAAAAAGCCTAGCATGTTTTGGAGAAAAACACAACCACCATTGGATGGTTTATCACTCAGTGATTTGCAGCTGCACTTTTGAACTTCCCTCAAGCTACTATGTAACTTTAAGAATGGATACTTTAATTGGCCTGTTTTCTTCTTCCCTCCCATCCCTTTTTTCCTTTTGTGTCATGTCTTTTAGGTTGTAAACCTGCAGGCAGGGACTGACTTGTTTTTGTTCATGTCATGTAAGCTGTTCTGGGTAGACATGCTTTAAACAATCAAACAAAACAAACAAACCATACGGAAAAGACATTGTGATGTCTTGCGCTGATGAGGGATAACATGAACGCTGTGTGTTCTGTGGTGCTGGAGCTGTGACGACTGTTTCTACAACATGCAAGTCCTGGCTTGATGTTGCAGTCACTGAGTGAAGTATCCATTCCAAATCCCATGCAGGAACAAGCCTAACGCTTGCATGCAAACAGCTGTCCTCTGCTGTTGTAGAACTTAAGGAGAGAAACACCACCAGCTCCTGTGTTTGCCGATGTGCGCTCTCTCTGTTACAGTTTTTCTTTGTATCGATCACGGCCTCAACGGCAGTGATTAACAGACAAGAGATAATGCCAAGAGTCCCAAACTGCCCCAAGCGAAAATAATTTCAGCATGCCCTCTTTCTTTCTTATACAAAGAACTGGGAAGCCCTCCTAGAAACTGGTAGTAAATCCATCTAGATCAATCCTCTCTCCACTCTCTCTGCATCTTCAGGACAATCTCTGATAATGAACTTCGGGGACATGCCTGACTAGAAGTTTTGTAGACAGAGGATAAAATGAATATATGTAGCAGAGTGGTAGGCAGGCAGGAGGAGGAGAAATTCAAGGCTGACATGTCTTATTCCTTTAATAAGCTCCTTTCCCTGCTTACATGATGAGCCACGTATATGCTCAGGAGTGGGATGAAGATTACAGAATACATTAATTTTATATTTTTGCATAAAATGGAGAGGAGGAGGATAATGTAAGCCACCTTGCAAGAGGAAAAAAGGCGGGGTATAAATGCAATAAATAAATAAATAAATAAATAAATTTGCATACAAATATATCTAGTTTGGATTTCCCCAATCTGGTGCCCTCCATATGTGTTGGACTACACATGGGTTGGACTAGATTTTCATTTATAAATGTAGGACTCAGGTTTCAGCCCAAATAGGCAACATACAGATGGCCTTAAGTCTACAAATGCAGCCAACTGTATGCCTCTGGAACAAGGATGGGCAAGTTGTGGCCTCCCACATGTTTTGGCCCACAACTCCCATGATCCTTTACTGTTGTCTATGCTGGCTAAGCCTGATAGGAGTTGTAGGCCAAAAGATCTGGATGTCACAAGTTGCCCACTCCTGGCTAGAAGGACTCCTCTAACTGTGATTCTATTACATAACTTGTTTGTTCAGTTTTCATTGGTTTCACTTATCATTTTGCTTCCATTCATTTTGTTAATCACATTTGTTTTCTTATAGAATCATAGAACAGTAGGGTTGGAAGGGGCCTATAAGACCATCGAGTCCAACCCCCTGCTCAATGCAGGAATGCAAGTCAGAGCATCAATCAAAGTCAAAGCATCGTTTTGTCCTTTATTTTTCATTTTTTAACATCTCTCTCTCTCCCTGCACCCCCCCCCCACATCTGTGATGGCAGCAGCAAGGGAGCAACATCAGTGGTTGCTCCATCCATCATCCTGCCTCCTCTAAATGAGCCAGATATTGTGTCATTATGAGGCATTATGAAAATAAAATGGCGGTTGCCACAAAGGTGATGCCTGGTGTCCATTATATTTCCCCACAATGACCCAGAATGATGTGACTGCTGCTCCTTTTGCCACCCCCACAGTGGCAAATTCAGCAGCAGTGGCAGCAGCAGTGGTCTGGTGCGGCTCCTTGTGGGTTCCGGGGAGGACAATGATGCATTCCCGAACACTGGAAATTGTCCACTCCTGCAACAGGGGCTTCTGTAGGAGAGTGTCCTAAGTGGATTGTGCACCAGGTTACTGAAAGGTAGGGATGTTGAAGAGATCCATTTCAGGGTGGAGTTCGATGGACTTTCCTAGGCTCAGCCCCCACTCAGACTTTGTTTTGGTTCCTGCTGTGGTACCCAGCCTGATCTGCAGTGATTTTCTGGAAGTTTTGCACATTTTATTTGGGAAAGTTTTGCGATTTGTGCAAATATCTGAGCAATCTGTGCAAATTATGGCTGAATTTGCATCATTTGCACAAATTCAGCCATAATTTGTGCAAATTGCAGACCCCCCCCCCCGCACAAAATGTTTCCGGAGTCAGGGAACAGCCTGTAGCTTGACTCACAGATGCAAAGCAAGTAGTATACACCACAGAACTCTGTTGACTCCCCCCCCCCACAAGAACTGGATTTCCTAGCGACAGACTTCCCTACTGAAAGGGGGTGTCATTTGGATCTTCTGCACCAGCATCCCAAATGTCTTGGTTTTATACTATATTCATACTTTTCCTAGTCTTATTAACAGTTTCAACCTCAGATAATTTCTGCAGCATATGTAGAACGTTCAAAGAGTTTTAGCCAAAATAAGAGTTGCACCCATGCCAAAACATTTTTATGGATGAAAGCCACGGGGCACATACTGTGCATGTTCAATTCCTCACCACAGGAAGGTTTCAGGGTATGGTTAGCAGGGCCAGAATGTTCAGCACCTCTAGAAAATATGTACAAAAGAAAAAGGAACTGTATTGGCAGTAGATTTGGGATGGACAAAGGAAAGTACTTTTATACACATCTTTCATTTGCAGAATCTGCTTCCACAAGATGTGGTGATGGGACATGGCTTACATGGCTTAGAAAGCATATAAGGCAAATGCATGGAGGGTACATTTATCAACAGCTATTGGGCATGACAGCTAAATGGAACCTCCATGTTCATGTGCAGCAGGCTTTGAATACCATTCCCTGGGGAGGACCAGGATGGGTGGGGGTATTTCCTTCAAGCCCTGCTTGTGGCTTCCTGGGAGGAATCCAGTTGGACAATGTGGGAAGCAAGATGTTGGACTATATCTGCCTTCCCCAAGCGGGTGCCCTCCAGATGTGTTGGTCTGGGGAGTGATAGGAGTTGCAGTCCAACACCTCTGGAGGGCACCACCTTGGGGAAGGCCAGACCCTTGGTCTGATCCAGCGGGACTCTTTTTATGCACTTATGTTCACTTTGCTGATTATTATTATAGTATAACTGTGGTACCCTTCTTTACAAATTCAAGGGTTAAGTGTACCACACATACCATCAAGGACCTCAGGGAGGCGGTTCTAGAGACATTGAAATCAGGGGCTCGCTTGGAGCATCTTCTCTCTTTGCTTCTCGGTATATCAGGAGCAAACGCCATGCAAGTCAATAAAGTCCAATAAATAAGTGTAGAATTATACCAGTGTGGGGTAGGGACAGTGTCAATCTCTGTTAAAAAGAACTGATGTAGCATAGTGGTTAAGGAGCTAAGCTGCACATAAGGAAGTCCCTGGTTTCAATATTGCCTCTGAGAGGTTTTAAATAACCTCAGCTCCAACTCTTCAATATACAAATCACCACTGAGGCCTGCAACAAAAAGTTGCAGTGTGGAGTGCTCCTATTCAACATGCCAGCTATGCCGTCTTCCAGGAAACTCCATTGCTTTCCCCTGATTTTCCAGCCCCACAACAGATGCTCAGTATTCCCTAGCCACTGAGCATGCTCAGTTCTCATTGGGCTCTTCGGACATTGCTGCTTTATTTATTTACATAGCATTTTTTATCCCACCCTTTAGCCAAAAAAGGCTCCCAAAGTGGGTGCTGTTCTTAAACACTAGGTATGTAGGTGAGGCTAAGGGTTTACTATTGTATTGTATTGGGGTTTTTTTGTTTTTGTTTTTATACTTTGTATACCACCTGGAAATTGTAAGGTGGCAGGTGGTATATACATATCAAATCCCCCCCCCTCCTCCTCAGGGGTTAAGTGTAGCAAAAATATAGACTAATTGTTTTAGGGCACAATCCTATGCAGGTTTAGGCAGAAAAAAGTCCTACAACTCCCAGCATTTCCCAGCCAGCTATGCTGGGAGTTGTAGTCCAACACATCAGGAGGGCACCAAGGCTGCTCTAGAGCTAACAAGCATAACTGAAGTCCTATCTAGGCATTCCAAGAATAACTATGGGCATGCAGCCTTTGCTTTATGGACGGGGTGTCGGACTGCGCATGCACACTAGTTCTTCCCAAATATCTGCATGCAAGCCAGCTCCCCCATGTCCTTCCCACGTAAGCAGGAAGGTCAGGAGTGGGATTCTAAGCATGTCTGGCTGAATGCAGTTAGCATCCTCCCCACCACCCTGTGTTATCCCTTTTCAGGCCTTTCCAGTCAATGCAGGATGGTTGAGGTTGGAGTGGGTGGAGCTGTGGACATGGGGACTGCGCTGGCCTGTGCATCCCACAGCCTCTCCACACCTTGAGTGCCATTTTCCTTGGTAGAAAGGCAGGGCACAAATCAAATCAATCCATAAATTTATGCCTGCACACATTCTCTGAATGTCTGCATAGATTGCCCCCGAAAAAGGAAATCATATTTCTGAAATGCATTAAGAACATAAGAAGAGCCCTGCTGGATCAGACCAAGGGTCCATCTGGTCCAGCATTCTGTTCACACAGTGGCCAACAGCTGTCAATTGGAGACCCACAAGCAGGGCACAAGCTCAACAGCACCCTCCCACCCATGTATCCTAACAACTAGTGTACACAGGCTCACTGCCTCTGGTATTGGAGGTAGCACAAGGCTAGTAGCCATTGATAGCCTTTTCCTCCAGAAATTTGTCTAACTCCCTTTTAAAGCCATCCAAATTGGTGGCCATCGCTACCTCCTGTGGTAACAAATTCCATAGTTTAACTATGCGCTGTGTGAAAAAGTCCTTCCTTTTATCTGTCCTGAATCTCCCACCAATCAGCTTCATAGGATGACCCTGGAGTTTAGTATTTTGAGAGAGGGAGAAACATGTCTCCCTATCCACATTCTTCACACCATACATAATTTGGTACACCTCTATCATATTTCCCCTTGCCCTCCTTTTTTCCAAGCTAAACACTCCCAGGTGTTGTAACCTTCCCTCATAGGGGAGAACGAGAGATGCTCTAACCCCTTGATCATTTTAGTTGCCCTTTTCTGCACTTTTTTTTTTTTACAGCTCTACAATATATATATTTTTAGGTGTGGTGACCAGAACTGGACACAGTAATCCAAGTTGTGCTCTAATAAACTCAAGCTCTTTTGAGAATCTGTTTCTCTTTTGCTTCTTTGGTCCAGATATACCCTAATGTAAGTGCAAAACATAACAGCAAGTAAATTTTTTTAAAGGCCTTAATGAACTTGTATTGATGAAGCCTAACACGGTTGAGTGTAGGGTTAAACCTAGTTTTGCAAGGCCCTGGTAATTTGTAATAGATTAACCCCATGGGAATTTAATTTGTATTAACCTGCCAGAAGCACAAGGAAGGTTAAAAAATCACATACCTGGCAAGGCTTTGGATATGTCAGATGTTCATAGGTTGCCCACTTATGCATTGCTAAAAATGAGGACATGTGTCACCAAAAAAGAGGACCAAAGAGGACGCCAATATCCATACAATTTGCATGTGCTAATTGATAACCATAGATGAACATTTAAGAGAAAATTACTATATAATTTAAATCAAAATGCAATACATCTCACCATAGTGGAAAAGACTATGACCAGGTGATCTCCTATGTGTCTTCTCAGTCTTCTGTCCAGGCACTAACTCTTGATTGGGAACCTCAGGGTCCCTGTTCACCCTTTTTATGGTTCTTTATCAACAAATAAAGGATGCCTCCAAATAGAGGACTGTCCTCTGAGAGCCCTTCAAATAGAGGACTGTAAAGTAGGACACATGGCCAACCTAGATGTTCTGATCTTGGAGCATTCCGACTGTACAGGTAGGACTGCTCTGTTAGCAAAGGATAGGTCTATCAATGGCTGTTAGCCATGATGGCTAAACAGAAACCCCATGTTTAGAGGGGTCTGATCCAGCAGGGCTGTGCTTGTTAGATGCTGGGCTGATTTCAGGAGGGTAATCTAGAGTCAGGGTGCTAGCACAGAAAAGACCCTGTCCTTCATGAATGCATAATGTACCTCCCCTAGTAAAATAAGTTGGAGAAGGGCCTCAACTGATAATGTTAATGCATTAGCAGGTTGGTATGGGAGAAAATGCTCCTTCAGGTATTTGGGGCCCAAGCATTTAGGGCTTTAAATGCCATTTCAGTGAATCCTGTAAGCTGTAGTTTTTGTGACTGGAGCTAGGGATGTCTAATGGAATTCTCAGCACCTTCATCAGATGATGGTTCCCAGAATTCATTGGGAGTATGCCATACCAGTTGAACTAGCAGAAAGCTGATACACATTTCAGCATAAGAACTTTTGTCCTAGGGTGGCCAGGCATCCTCCTTTATACAGGACAGTCCTGTAGTTGAAGGTGTTCTCTATTTGTCCAGATCAGGTTCAAAGATAAAGAACCGTAAGAAATGGTAAGAATGAAAAGCAGGGGCATGGAATTTGCCCAACAAAAGTCAGCAACTGGTCAGCAGGCTACGCAGGCACCGGGTCACAGTCTTCTCAACCATGGTGAGATGTGTTCAGTGGAGGCTGGTGGCTCAGATTCTGGTGGGTTTCTGTAATACTGGGTTTCAGTCAGAACCAGCCAGAACTCTAAAGGAGCTATCCAAGGTGCTGAACCCATTTTTGGAAAGGGCTCAGCAGTTTGGATAGCTCCATTAGAGTTCTGGCTGTTTCTGACTGAAACCCAGGATGAATGTATAGCCCCAATAAAATCTGAGCCACCAGCCTCCACTGGATGTGTTGTTGTTCTATTTAAATTATAGCAATGATTTCTAAATTTGCATCTATACATATACATTAACAAATACAATTTTTATGCAAGCATGTGTCCTCTTTTGTCTTCTTTTTTGGCAATGCATAACCTAGCCTAAATGTGTACACACCTACATATTCATCAATCTTCAGTAACAGATACACACACACACACTTTCTATGTTATTTTGCTGATATTTAGGAGTCCCTTCCACCAAAAGGGAAATAACAGCCCAGCTGACTAGAGAAGGAAGTCCAGAGAGCAGAACACACAAGGACAAAGCAAAGCATGACAGACAGGTTAATGTGCTAAGGAGAAAGATTGCAATGGAGGAATGCTGGGATTGAGAAGCTCTTAACTAACGTGTGCTTAGGGCTAATTAATGGCTTCATTGCTCTAACAGTTTTTAAGCATGAACCTTTAATGTATTACTTTCAAGGCCATTATTAAGTGGCAATTCAAATTCCTTGTTTTTGAGTGCACAAGTGATTAGGATTTGGCAAAGAAGTATTGATGAGATCTGTTTCAAAATGATTGATTTGCACTGAAATGGAATACTGACTACTTTTGTGTTTAATAGATTAACACCTTGATTAGCAATTACAGTGTCTGGAATTTTGCAGTGCCATGTCAGACAAATATGCTTGCACACCAATCTCACTATTGCTAAATAGGATGCTCTCTTACAGGGCAATTCTGAGGGCCAAACTAAATGTTCTGCTAATCACACATCATGTAGTGATGTGTGATTGTTTTGCTTTCTTTTGTGTAAGTGCATGTGGCTCTGATTCAGATTGGGACCATGGTGCACCAGGAAGGGGGGGGTAAACTTTCCCCCATCTATTTCTCCCCTGAAGTTCCACCCCCCCATACAAGGGGGGGGGGTTAAAAAAAGTGGGGGAGTCTCCGTTAAAGTAAACGGAGCCTTTTTTTTTTTCCTTTTTTGAAGTGCTACAGTCATACAAAGCAGGAACCTGCCCTGTACTACATCCGTCAGACCATTGGTCCATCCAGCTCAGTATTTACTCTCCAGGGTTTCTGGCTGGCATCTTTCTCAGGCCTTCCTGGAGATTGAACCTGGGACCGTTCACATGCAAAGCAGCTGCTCTCTTGCTGAGCTGCTGCCCTTCTCCAGAATTTTGTCACCGCGCTCTTATCACCTCAGAGCAGCCACCCTCAACCTGGTGCCTCCAGATGTGTCAGACTACAAGGCCCATCACCCCCAATCAGCATGGCTCTTGGCCTGGTTGGGGAAGGCTGCCTCAGAGAGACGGAAGAGTTAAAAGGAGCTATTGCAGTGTAGTGCTCGACATCCTGCGGTGCCACCCCCACTCCCCTCCCTCTGAGCAAACAAAACTCCTCTCTGAGCTCTTGACAGAAGAAAACAACTGTCTTCCCAGGGAGCGAGAGTGCTGCCTTTGACAGCTCTTTAAGCTGCTTGATGCCTGAAGCAGCTGTTACTTATTAGGGAAAATCAGGTGCTCAGAACTGCTGTGCAATCTCAAGAGGCTCCCTTAAGGAGGAAGAGAAGGATAAACACACACAGGGATGCAGGCCTAAGATTGCCAACGGCCTGGGGAAAACCCCCACCCTCTTAGCCTGACCTAAGTCCCCGGGTTGTTGTGCGGAGGAAACCAGATTAGTGTGCAGCAAAGCGCAGCAAATTAACTGCATGCACTATCCCCCCTGAGTACAGCCCACCCTTCAGAGTCCCCCTCCCTCTTCTTCCCTTATGCCACAATCCTATGTATGTTTAGAGAGAAAAAAGGGCTATAATTCCCAGCATGCCCCAGCCAGCATGGCTTGCTGGAGCATGCTGGGAGTTGTTGGCCTGCAGAGGGTTTTTTTTTGGTCTAAATATGCATAGGATTGCACCTTCAGGGCAGGAGAAATCCTGCTGCAGGCCTGTGATTAGAACGCTGCCAGGGAGTTGAATATAACCCTCTTTCACAAAGCCATTTGGCAACCAGTTTCTACGTGGAGCTTTCAGTGGTCAAGGTTCACCATGGGATGTAAGCCACCCTGAGGGGTAAATTAACAGTTATGGTGAATAAAGGAGTGCCACCAAAAATGGCAGCCCCTACACCAAGGTCTTCCTCCTTTCCTCATACTTTTAATCTCACGGACCCATATGGTTTCCCTGGTATTCATCTCTTGTTGATTGGTTTGTACATGTGAATCAGCCAGCACAGAATAATCAACACTGATAAGTCTTTCTGTATTTCCCTGTTTCCACTGGCAGCAGTGGAAGGATTTTGCCGGAGTTTTACTTATCATGCAGGGGATGGGGTGCACACACTGTAACATGCGGGGAGGTGAGGGTCAAACCCAGTGGAGGCTGGTGGCTCCGATTTCGGTGGGGCTGTGAATCCATTCTGAGTTTCAGTCAGAACCAGCCAGAACTCTAAAGGACCTATCCAAAGTGCTGAACCCATTTTGGGGGATAGGGCCAGCAATTTCTATAGCTCCTTTATAGTTCTGGCTGGTTCTGACTGAAACCCAGAATGGATTTACAGCCTCACCAAAATCAGAGCCACCAGCCTCCTCTGGTTAAACCTCCCCCCCTCCTGCCAAAAATTGCCCCCTGCATGGCAATTAAGCTGAGGGGAAACACAACAACAACAACAACAACTACAACAACTTTCCTTTGGCACTTAGAGCTCTGTGGAACAGATCCAGGGCCTTGGGAAATAGATTCAGAGCTGGGGCCCCATGGGCCAGACCTATTAACACACCTAGTGGGGAACATGGCAGCCATTTGCATCACTGGTGGGGAGAATGGTCACTGGGCATGTTGGTGGCAGAGGCAGGGCTAGCCGGCATGGTGCTGTGACCTTCCCCCTCGTGTTCTTTCATTGTGTTTGGGAGGCTGTGTGCAACCCCCTCTGGTATGCATGCATGGATGGATGAATCGGTCCTAATGATAATTACAATTAGCATTTACATTGCACTATTTATTTATTTGTTGCCGACTGCCAAGATAACTTTGGCTATTGGGCGGTATAGAAATGGTAATAATAAATAAATATTTATTTATTTCAGTGTTTTTATTTGTTAATGGTGCAATCCTATCAAGATAGGTGGCCACCTCTGAACTCGGAGGCGACTGCCTATCCAAAGCAAGGCAGGAGAGGCACGGGGGGATCATTCCCTCTGCGCCTCTCCTGCCCTGCTATTTTCCGCTAGACAGCCATTTGCGGGGGCCACCGGGAGAGGAGGCTGTGTGTACGACACATAGGATGTGTCATACACACAGCTCCACTCTCCCCACCCAGGAACGCCCCCGGCCCTGCCCCTTTTCAGCCGCTCCACGTTCCTCTTCTGAGCGCAGAGGATGGAGCTTCTCCGCACTGCCTGCCTCTGAGGCAGCGCCGACGTGGGGGGAGGTCAGTTTTCCAGGAATCAACCTCGGAGCACTAGCTCCAAGGTCAGTTCCTGGAAAACAGCATATTCTACATCCCTCTAGACAGTGTCTAGTGGCCATAGGATTGCTCCCTAAGAAAGAAAAGCACATCCCTCCTGGATAAATTGTTCAGTCTCTTAGCCACTACCCTATACCAACTCTCTAATCCTCCACCCTAATGATTTTTTTTTTTAATGGCACCAGCAGTATGCATTTTCCATGCCTATCATCGTCATCTCTTTGTGCTGCTATTTGCCTTGGGACTCAGCCCTCGAGACATTTCTCATCATCTCTATATAGAGAATTAATGCTCTTTTCAGAGATGCAAAGGTTTGCTTTATGAAGTGACTGGGCTCAATTTGTTCTTCCAGGTAATGGCCACTAACTGCAGAAAGAAATGTTAAATGGGACGGACGACTTTCCACCCAGAAGAATGCAAGTTTAAGCAGACAAGGCTGTGATGTTCCCATCTTCTAAAGCTTCTAAATAGCTGGTTGGATAAACATCTGTCAGGGATAGTTCAAAACGTATACTTAATTCTGCTTCAGTGAAGACGAATGAACTATCATTAATTCTTTATACAGGACGTATGATTGCAGAGTGTGTTACCGTCTTCTTCTCATTCACCTCCACAATGATCTGTGGGTTGGTTTGTTATTACTCCTATTTTACTGATGGGGAATTCAGGCCAGGGCTGGCATCAAGGGTAGCCATGGTGGGGCAGCTGCCAAGGGCCCATACCCCAGCAGGGGCCCACTGTCAAGGGCCCACTGGTCTTGCTCCCTTTCTTCACCATTGCAACCTGGTTGTTCACCTGCCTCTTGCTCTGGCCCAGACAACAGTACTGGTACTGACTGAGGCTGAGAGAAAGTGATTTTCTTGCCACTGAGTTTGTGTATTCACAGCTTCACAAGCAAGCAACAGGAGGGAAAATATCTCTGCCAGTCCCAGGGCTGGCATAAATCCTGCCCCTCTATGGAAGGGGCGTGGTTAGGGATTAGGACCCACACATATCTTGCCCCTGTTTCACCTCTCCCAATGTTGGAGTTCCAGTGTTGGGGAGGTAAGCAATGGGGAACTTTCTGCAGGGCCTGGGAGTAGGTATCTGAGGTTAGAACTCCTCCTCTGACAGTGGACCTCCCTCTCCACCCTCAGAGGCCAAGATCCCCGAGAAGCTCTCCAAGAGACCATAGGATTGCAAATATGCTCAGCTTTGGCTATATGAGGCATGTGGGTGTCCGCATGTGTGTGTCTCCACTCATCTTGAATGATGAGCAGGATCTTTTAAAGAAATAAAAATAATGAGATTTGTATGTGTTTTTATGAGACTGCTGACAGTTATGACTACAACTGTTTTTGATTTTATTATTCATGGGAGGGGGTGTCTGTTTTATTATTGTCTTTTGCTTTTATTAATTCTGATGTTTACTGTCATAGTTTTGTAAATGTATATATATTGTAAGCTACCTTGAGAGGGTTTTGTACAAGGGTGCAATCCTATTGGACTGATCGTAAATCTCCGAACCCGGAGACTTATGGCCATCCAATGCAGAGCGGGAGGAGGAGCAGAGGCAATCTTCGCCTTCCCACTCCTCCTCCTCTGCAGTTTTGCTAGATGGGTATTTTTGCCCATCTAGCTGGGGCACTTTGGAGCAGGAGGGAAGGAGGCTGGAGAGAACCAAGGATAGCTCATATCCTGGTTTCTCCAGTCCCCTCCCCTCCACCTGGAACACCCCCTTTACCCCCTCTCTGAGGCTGAGTTCTCAACCTCGGAGAGGCAGCCAGCACGGGGAGGGGAGTTGCAATGCAGATTCCTGGATCCAAGGTCAAAGTGCTGTCTCTGACCTTGGAGCCAGGAATCCAAAATATCCTATCCTCCCCCCGCCCGATACTGTGTGGAGGCCATAGGATTGCTCCCCTCAAGACTAAAAATATTTTGGACAAACAAAAAATTGCAAGGTGCAAAATAGGAAACATAGTGATGGAGAGGAAAAACCTAAGCATCTGTATTAAGCATTTTTCTCCCCCCTTATCTCTCTCTCTCTCTCTCCACTCTTTCCATGCTGTTCATAATTTTATGAACCTCTCCTGTGATCCAGTTTCCATCCCCCCCCCCCAATTAAAAGCTACAGCTGCTTCTGCCTTTCCTCATTGGGAAGTTACTCTGACAGCCTGATCATGTAACTTTCCCTTTTTGTGCAGATTATCCAAGGTTAAGGTATCTTTTTGAAGCAGGGCAACCATGTGGCTGCACCAACGATTTCTGTAGGAAAGTGCCCTGATGTGTAGGTGCATGAATGCCAACCTGAGAGGTATACAGTGTCCAGACAGGCAGACGGTATGCTGTGAGTCAAAGGAAGGACCCTAGTGAAATTTCATGGTGCATGCATTAAAAAAAGAGAGATGTTTCAGAATTTGGGGTCATGTATTCTCATGCACAGATTTTCTCATGATGCTCTGGAAACAGGTTCACTGGATCTCTAGGGGCCAAACCAGATGTGCATTTTTGTAATGTAAATAGCAGCCCTGAGGGAGCCTGAGCATCATTTATTTTATTCGTTTATTTATTATACTTTAAAACCACCCAGTAACCCAAGTTCTCTGGGCAGTATACAATACATAAAAAAATTGAAATGAAAACAATGGCACAAGGAATACAAATAGTGCATAATAAAACCAAAGTAAAACCAGAAATAATAAAAGTGCTGTGACCTAAAAGCAGTTCTTAAAATGCCCAGGAGAACAGATAGGTCTTCACCTGGCACCAAGAGGACCCTAATGCAAGCACAAGGTAAGCCACTTGGAGGGCATTCCACAGATGGGGTGCCACCACTTAGAAGGCCCTCTCTTTTGTAGCCACCCCCCATTTGTGGGGGTGTCCTTAGTGTCCAGGTAGATAAATTTGGAAGGAGATGCTCTTTCAGGTAACCTGGCCTCTAGCCATTGGGTCCACAGGAGGTGGGGAGGGAAAGTTTAACAGTTTTCCCCCTTCCATGCTGCTATTTGCATTGGGAGGGAAGCCTCCATAGGTGCCAATGGAGGCTTTCTTCCTGAGGCAAACAGCAACTTGGTGCGAGTGAGGGAAAAGCGTAATTTTTGTCACAGAAGTTCTGTTCATGAGGACATTTTAAAAATAGCTTCTCAGTGTGAACCACAAACTGACCTATCCAGACAAAGAGAGGTTTCTTTCTATCCTTTTTGTATATCTATATTTCCTAATCAATTGTCAGGGATTTCCCCCTCTTATTCAAAGGGGAAAGGGGGAAAGCCTCTCTCCCACCCACTGCAGTCCCAATGCTGCTCAGGCTTTCCCTGAGCTTGCTATTTACATAACAAAAAAGTTCCCATTAATTGCATCCATGCAATTAACTTCACATTTAGTTTGGCCCTCAAGTTATGATAACATTAATGCCTGAGTTCATGGCACTTAATCATGAATCTAGCAATGTGACAGTTCCACGATATGCCCCTAATCTCCATGTCACAACCACTGAGCTTGAAATTTACACAGGGAGTCTATAGCGGGTGAGGTGGGAGTGGTGCAGGGGGAGGGAGTGGGAGTGGGAGGAAGGCGTCGGTTTTATTTCCGCAAGTGCGGTTGGTTCCTATGCAAATGTTCATTAGCCTCCGAGGAGCCATCTCCTGATGTGTGAACTGAGATAATGGTGAGTACTGAAATAAGATTTTCTTAGGGATCAGACAATTGCATGAGCTACTAATTAAAAAAACAAAATGAAAAGCCAGTATAGATTCAGACTATGATGCTCACTCACTTTCTGGCTCGCACCCAAGGGTGAATCAGCACTTTTGCAAGCGATTATCACATCCCAAGATACTCCGACAGCCTGCGGAAGGCAGAGTGCCTTGAACATCACAGCAAAAAACAGGTGGTATATGTCAGTGGGGCCATCAGGTTTGCTGTTGCTGAGATAGGTCAGCCAAGCTAGTTGTTCCTTTGATATAGATCCCTCCTTTGTTTGGGATATAAATAGGGCCCATATATTGTCTGGAGAGCCAAAGCACCCGGCTCTCCAATTTGTCAACCGTGTGATTGCTTGTGTGGCTGTGGAACACTGCGCCAAAGGATCAGGGCAGCCCTGGAGTCTTTCATGTGGGCTCTTCAGAGTACTTTTAAGTAAGGGTCAGCGGAGGCTGATCTCTCCAATTTGGGGATAGGGTCCAGCACCTTGGATAGCTCCTTTAGAGTTCTGGTTGGTTCTGGCTGAAACCCAGAATGCATTCACAGCCCCACTGAAATCGGAGCCAACAGCCTCCACTCACTGGCACGGGTGTGCCAGGGCTGTCTGTCTGGAATCAAGCAGGGAGATGGGCTGGGCTGGTAGCTGAGCTGCAAGGCTGGCTGACGGTCAAGACACCAAGCGAGTCAGCAAGTAAGTGGGGGGAACTCCGCAAGCAAGGTTCAAAGGGAGACTCCAGCATGAAGCTGCTGACTTGGACTTGGACTTCAGATTTGACACCATCAGGGCCAAGCGATTGTTAAGAATGATGCTTGAAGTGAGTACTTCCAACTAGTCACTTCCTTTCTGTAGCCAAAGCATCCGCATTAGCACTATGTTGTGGGAAAGGAGGTGTTTAACCCATCCTTTCCCCTAACAAATAGTGCTTTAGAGCATCTTTGATGCTGCTGTTTGTTGCAAACGGCAGCTTCAGGGGTCCTTTTTTGTGGGAAAGTAGCAAGGGAGAAAGGGTTAAATCCCCCTTACCTGCATTGTGGTCCCAATCTAGATTAGCCCAAAAATCTGGAGGGCACCCACATGGGGAAGGATGGTCTGGGGTCTTACTGGGAACTGCAGAGGAAAGAATATGGTGGCGATGGTGAACATGACCCTCACCGCAACTGTTGCTAAACTAAACTAGGCAATACATGAAATGCATAGTGTCTAGCAGATCCTACTTTTTTTAAAAAAAAAACTTTGGCATAAATGTGCTGGGTCCCAGTCCAGACCACCATGTGTGGATGGGTTAAAACTTCCCACCCAGCTGCTTCCCCACTAAATTCACCCCTCCCAGCATGGGGACTAAAGAAAGAAGACAATTTCTCATTGGTTCAGATGGATTCTGCCCTCCCATTTAGTTAGCTCCTGTAATGGGTGGGGGGGTTGGGGTGGGAAGGAGCTGGGTAGGAAGGTTTAACCCCTCATCCACACACCTGGGCCCTGCATGCTTACACAACAGTAAAAACAGAAGGTAGGATCTGCTGGATGTTACTCATTTAATATATAGTTTAGTCTTGGGATGGGGGATTGCTGCCTCCCAAGTAAAGCACTGTATCTTTTGAACTTTTATCCTAAGCTCTTTTTTTTGGGGGGGGGGAGGGAGAGAGAGAGAGAGAGAGAGAGAATGAGAGAGAACGCTCTCTGTGAGGTAGGAACTTGGGTTTGGGGATTGGCTGGTTCAAGGAATGGCTCCACCCTACTGGCCTGCATACTTTGATTGCTATTATGCATTTCAGTTGTTTTAAAAATAGCGGGGACAAAGAATATCTGTTTCTAATAAAGCCATTAAGTGGCTACCAATGGACTGCTCTGATTGCAAAGAACAAATCTTACAGTCATGACACACATCAAAGCCCGGAGCTCTTGAGGCAGAGCACTAATTGTTACGTGCTTTGCGGTCTATTTGTCTGGCCTTGGTTCGGCGCTGTATTTTTAGCAGGTTTCATTATGTTTTGTATTTAAAAATAGTCTGAGTTACAACCAGCCGCTGCTCTGCTGGAATGAATGATGGCTCGCTGGAGCGATGGCTTATTCCGCCTTGTCCCATGGTGTTATGCGAAGCCAGACAATAAAAAGAGGAAATATGAGTGGCATTAACCTTTTGAAGTAGAGGGGGGGAAGTGCTTTAATGAAATAGATCAAATCAGACAATTAAGCCGCAGCTCTTTGTTAGAGTACAGAATAAAATGTGCGGGGGGTGGAGGCGGGGGTGGGGGAGAAGAAAATGGTACCCAGTGCTTTTAAAAATCTTTTGCTCCAGTTGCCATGAGGCCGAGATGCAGCCAAGCAACCCAGCTCTGAATGTTCAATAGGGGCTGTGCTGCTATGGTATAGGGGATGGCAGTGGAGGCTGGTGGCTCCGATTTCAGTGGGACTGTGAATGCAATCTGGGTTTTAGTCAGAACCAGACATAACTCCAAAGGAGTTATCCAAGGTTCAGAACCTATTGGGGGGATAGGCTTTAGCACCTTGGATAGCACCTTTAGAGTTCTGGGCTGGGTTTGACTGAAACCCAGAATGGATTTACAGCCCCGCCAAAATCGGAGCCACCAGCCTCCACTGGTGAATGGTATTGGACTTGGACTGGTTAGACCTGGGTTCAGATTTCCCCTCAGCTACAAAGCCCAGAGCATGCCTAGGCACACCACTGTGGTGGGACTAAACCAGCCCCTAGTGACCCCAGTGTCCAGGACAGGAAATACGTTTTGCCCCTTTTAACATTGGCCAGGAATGTGGGTCATTGGATTTGTCCCATGGATCTGGATCGGAGCCACTGAGAACTGAGCCAAACTGCTTCTGCACTGCTCCACCCTTTCATCTACATATTACATAGGAAGGAGCCATCCACCGACTCAGACCACGGGTCCATCTAGCTCAGTGCAGTTTACACTGACAGGCAGCAGCGGGGTTTCAGGCAGGAGTCCTTTCTAGCCCTACCTGGAGATGCTGGGGATCGCACCTGGGACTTCTGCATGCAAAACATAATGCCTCCTGCTGGCCCCACCCCACTGACATCCATGAGTTCAACATACACATCTGCAAAGGGGTGATCGCATGTCTGCAGCTGCCCATGTAGAGCCACTCCATGCAGGGGTCCCAATTGTCCAGAGCAGAGGTGTCGAACCTCTTTCAGCCCGAGGGCCAAACTCCATTTCAGAGAAGCTCTTGGGGGCCGCATTCCAGGGGTGGGGGGGGCAAAGGCAAAAGGGGGCAAGGCCAAAAATACTAGCATATTTTAGTTTAACGCTCTGACTGCAAGTAATGAAGCCATAGGAGGGGTATTTCAACCCCTTGGAAGGGGAAAAAGCCATGCAAAAGCAAGGGAATAATTAAAGAACTGGCAGTCATGGGAGAGGCGGTGGGGCCAGGGAAAGTGGGCATGGTGTTCTGGGGAAACCCAAAGGGCCAGATTGATGTAGAACATCTACACGTGATCAGCTGCTCACCTTTGCGGATGTCTATGTGGAATGTTCAGATGCTGAGGGGGCGGAGGCAGCAGGTGCGTGTGATCT
Organism: Heloderma suspectum; assembly: GCF_057233095.1. Classification (NCBI taxonomy): domain Eukaryota; kingdom Metazoa; phylum Chordata; class Lepidosauria; order Squamata; family Helodermatidae; genus Heloderma; species Heloderma suspectum. Next base: position 22,232,172 of record NC_139461.1, read on the forward strand.
TGGGGTGGGGCCAGTGGTACTGTCCCACTTGCCTTTTTACTCACGGAGTCCCTTCATCAGCCTAGATAAAGTGGTGAAGCTATTCTAATGCATCTCTGAGAATATGACATATGAATATGTTGTGATTTTAAGCTTTCAAATTTTATATTGTTTTATGCTGTGCTTTGTGGTTTTAATTTTTGTGAACTGCCCAGAGAGCTTCAGCTATTGGGCGGGATATAGATAAACAAACAAACAAACAAACAAACAATTGTACATGCACACACACAGTTTGGAGGGTTCCTTCCATAGCTTCAGGCTGAGTGATTAAAATGAGCCTAGGGCCTCATCTACATGGCACCGCTTTCACCCCCCGCCCTGTCGCAACTGAGCAGCATTGCAGCTTCGAATTAGCTTCTGCTGGGATACACTCGCGATTTACTGCGCACTTCCCTAACAGACTCCGCTATGCCCTTTTTTTGCCATTATACTTTGATGCACAGTCCCATGAGCATGGGGGTGCAACACTTCAGTGACTGTTTTGTATTTTAGGGAATCTGTTGCGTCTTTCTGTCCCGTGTTAGGTAAAAAGTGGGTGTTCTGTGCTCCTTCATTTCTATGCCATCTGTTGGTCATTTCCCCAGCCTGAGACTCTTGTGATGGTTCACACTCACAAGGTTGCATACTATGTGCCTACCCATTGCTCCAAAATGGTGGCCGGAGCACAGTTAGTCCTCCCCCAACACCCCCCCCCCCAGCCCTTGGGCACTGAGTCCAAAAGCAACCATTGCAAATATACGAAGCTGCAAAAATGTGCGAAAGTGTGATTAAATAAATGAAAATGCCCCTCTGTGCCTTTGTAACTGTGCAGCTGTGAAGGGACAGGGGGAGTAAAGGGGCATCACAGAGTGACACAAGCACTACGCACTCCTACAACATGCCCACTACAAAAGGCAAAGTCAATTTGGGGAAGGGACAGATGGCTTGCAACTGCGGGGAAACCCACAGCCAACAAAACACATTGCCACAAAACACCTCCTTGGAAATCCGCATTTTCCAGGAGAAAACCACGGTTGGCTGTGAGGTGGTGACTGCATGGTATGTCCCGAAGAACGTCGACTCGCAGCTGTCCTGAGGTAAAAGGCTCATGTAGATGGGGCCCATCTCTTCTTTGATTCTGCCTTACTGGATCACAAGCAGTTTGATCCCACTTTGTGCCTTCTCTGGCTTCTTTATGTCATGCATTTCAGGAGTTCCATGGCCCTTCCCACCCACTCACAGGATCTGGCTTTTCCAGAGGAGTCAGGAATGAGCTGGATCTTCCCATGGACAAGTCTTTTCCTGCAAGGTAGCCTGCCTGAAGCATCAGACCATGGGTCACAATGAAAGTGTAAGGAAAATAGCTGAGGCCAATTCCACACAGCAGTCCAGGCAGCGGAGACAAATGCAGAGAGAGATCCATGCAGTGAATTAGGGAAAGCGTTTCAGGGGCAAGGAGCAAAGCAGGGACAACGCAAGGGGCAATGTCTGTGGGCTGTACATAGTAGATGCTTTACTGCACACTACACGCACACGCACCCTAGGAAAGGGAAACTTACATAGGGACCAGAAAGGCCATATATAAGATCCACCCACGGTAGAGCAGCGTGAGATGGGAGGGTGCATTGTAAAGCAAAACTCCTTGGCCTGCTGGAGGCTCGAGATGATTCAAACTGAATCATAGAATCATAGAATCACACAAGAGTAGGGTTGGAGGGGCCTACAAGGCCATCGAGTCCAACCCCCTGCTCAACGCAGGAATCCAAGTCAGAGCATCCCTGACAGATGGCTGTCCAGCCTCGTCTTGAATGCCTCCAGTGTGGGGGGAGAGCCCACTGGAGAAGGACTGTTTGTCAGCCATTTCACTGACCTCAACACCAGCTGTTTTGATTCAGCTGTATTTCAGGGTTGAGGCAAAATTCTTTGGGGGAGTAGAGTTGGGGAGGGGAGAGAATGGAAGCTGCCATTTTGGGTGTTTCTACATTAAGCAAAACCCCCACAAAAACCTACATCCTTTCAGGCGCTTCCTGCTTTCGGTTTCTTTGCAGGATTAGGAAGGGCTTCTTTACACGGCAGCCATGTGGTTTGAACTGAGGGAGTGCCTCCCTCCCTCCCTGGAATGTGTGCAAAGGATGGGGGTGGGGGGAGTCTTGTTTTCATAGCTTAACTTCTGCTGTACTGTTTTCTCACAGTCCCCAGGAAACCTCTGACTTACTTCTGAGTAGACATAAAATGTACGATTGCGCCGTAAGTCTGCAACCCTTGGCACACTTATGTGAGTGTAAGCTACATTGAACTCAATGGGACTTACTTCTGAGTAGACATAAGATCGCCCTGTAAGTCTGCAACCCTCAGCACACTTACTTGGGAGTAAGCCCCACTGAACTTAATGGGGTGCTCTGAAGCAACAGAGGACATTGCTTCTGAACTTGGTGGGGTGGGGGATCAGATGTGTCTCCCTTTGTTGCAGGCAGGCATTTTACCCTCTTCTCCCTCCATCTGACAAATGCGGAGGCAGGAGCTGCAATCGGCAGGTGATTCTTGCCCTCGCTCCTGTCAAATCTCATCCTGATCGTGCCCCTGACAACTGAAAACAAACGCCCACAGCAGGCAGACACAGCAGTTTCTTCTGCTATTGGAGAATTTCACAAGGAGGTCATGGCGCTCCTGTTTTGTGGGCTGGAAAAAATACCACTTTTTTATGTTTGGGGAAAACATGAATTAGGCTGGAGGAAATGGCGGGAGACACCCTGGAGGGTCACGGCGTCATCTAAAGAGCCCACAAACTTCTGAGAGAGCGCCATCTCAATAGTAGGATAAAAGCTCCGTGTGATAAACCCCTTTGTTTTCTTCAGAAAGGCCTGTTTTGAGATCCCTTTTGAATTTTGGGAAATCAAAAATGGCCACCACCATTAAAATGCTGCCTCCTGTTGCCACTCACTGGGGCTGCCTTTATAGTGGACAGCAGTTGAATATCTACAGAAAAATACACAGTATTACAAAGTGGGAGGATTGTCCCCCCAGCAGCTTATTTTACATGAGAGATGCATTGTTCCAAACTCCTCCAAAGAAAGACTGAAGCAGGCATGTTAAAAAATATAAAGTCATCATGTGCCATTCCATAAAGCGCTATTTTTAAACCTGAACTTTTAGGAAACATTTTAAAAAAACATTTGTATGTATATATAGATATAGATAGCTATCTTGACACCCCCCCCGCCACCCAAGATGTTGCACTTGGAAACAGACCGCAAACAGTCCAATCCTATGCATGTCTAATCAAGAGCAAGCCCCATTGAGTTCAATGGAAATTACTCCCCAAATACATCTGCTAAAGAATCAGGAAAAGATTTGGAGAAACAAAAGTTGGCAAAAGGCCCATTTCATGAAATTGTTTCTCCTCAAATTATGGGGTCAATTTCATGATTTTTTGGTCAAATAGCTGTTTCTCCCCAGCTGGGCTGGAGGCCTACAGTTTTCCAAAGCAGTGCAATGGCTCAAGCATCAAGCCTCCAGCCAAGTCAAGAATATCTGGCTGGGGCATGCTGGGAGTTGTAGTCCAACAAATCTGGAAGGCACGATGGTGTTGGAGACTGGCCTATGCATTACAAGGCAAACACAGCATTCGGGGAGAGGGAGATCATCTGCAGTGGAAAACTGGTGGGTTCGAGGGTGAAGGTACTTGACCCTTTCTCTGAATGCTGATTCTGCCCATGAAATGATGCTTTCTAATCTGCCCCCTCACCTCACCAGCCAGTTTCTGAAACAGGAAACAAGGGCTAAAACAGACATTACTTCAAACCTATGTCTAGCAGTTACATATTTTCTCCCATTTTTACTCTAGAGTAGGTGCAGGGGCCCTGATTCAGATCAGGACCCTAGTGTGGGGGGATAGGTTTTTTTTTAAAAAAGATCTGGATTGGGCCCCATGTGCCTATTCTAGAGTAAAAATAAATCAAACCTGTAGCTGCTAGACTCAGGCTTAAAGTAATATCTGTTTTAGCCCTTGGACTCGACTAGCAGGAGAGAACATTGATGCAAAGTTGGGGTTTGTGTGTGTATGTCGGGGGGTGGGGATGTAAATGGAATTTGCAGGGCAACCCTTTCAGCTGCGAGAAAGGGTACATGTCCCCCTCCCAGCGACCAATTCTCCCCTACAAATGCCCCCCTCCTGTCATATTTGCACTAGGCTTTGGGAAGGCACATTTGCCAAGATACGGTGCAATTTTGTCCTCAGTCTCTACTCCATGTCTCCTCCCTCAGGGTTGATTTTGACTTTGGCTCAGCTCTGTCAATGGTGTTTGGTTTTGCCAAATTCCCTCCAATCAGCTGGGTCTCCTGGCAACCATTGAGCTACAATCGATGCCAAGTTCCTTGGAGTGCAACTCACTGCAACCTATTTCTTCCTCAGAGCCAAGATTGACAGCATCATTTATGCCAGGGATGGAAAGAATAAACTGGAGGTGGTTATCCCTTCAGCCTAGAAGCAGTGGATGGGAATCTAACTACTTGTGAATAGAGTCACAAGAAAGCAGAGAGTGTTTTGGCTTTACACAATAAAGCAAAGAAATGGGCGCTCATAACCTTTCATTTGTATTTTGATTATGCAACCAAAGACTCAGGGGACCATTTTAGTAGCTACTTATAGATGTGCATAACAGAGTGCAATCTAATTATGCACGTCAGCGTAGCTGGTTGGAGGCGAGTTAATTGGTTTTCAGAATATCCAGAGCAATGCGAGTGTCAGGACATGTAGCCAAGGACTTGAAACGTCAGCGGTAAACAATGCCCATGAATTCTCTGCTGCAAAGTAAACCTGTATGTATGTATGTATGTATGTATGTATGTATTTGCTACAGCATGTTTTATAGTGCAATAAAAAGAAGGAAGTCAATAGCTATCTATAATATAACCATAACTGGAAAATACTTTACCAATTCAATATTGCTTGAAGGGCGGCATAATTTAGGGATTTGACCTTAACCAATCATTGCTCACCAAGTTGAAGGTGTTGGGTTGAAGCACAATCACAAACAAAGAATTGCTGCAAAGAACTACTCAGCACTGGTTAGGCCTCATCTGGAGTACTCTGTCCAGTTCTGGGCACCGCACTTTAAGAAGGATGCAGACAAGCTGGAGAGGGTTCAGAGGAGGGCAACAAAGATGATCAGTGGACTGGAAACAAAGCCCTATGAAGAGAGACGGAAAGAACTGGGCATGTTTAGCCTTGAGAAGAGAAGACTGAGGGGAGATATGATAGTGCTCTTCAAGGACTTGGAAGGTTGTCACAGAGAGGAAGGCCAGGATCTCTTCTCAATCATCCCAGAGTGCAGGACACAGAATAATGGGCTCAAGTGACAGGAAGCCAGATTCCGGCTGAACATCAGGAAAAAATTCCTGACTGTGAGAGCAATACGACAATGGAAATTACCTAGGGAGGTGGTGGGCTCTCCCACACTGGAGGCATTCAAGACGAGGCTGGACAGCCATCTGTTGGGGATGCTCTGACTTGGATTCCTGCATTGATCAGGGGTTTGGACTCGATGGTCTTGTAGGCCCCTTCCAACCCTACTATTCTATGAAGTGAACAGAGTTAAAGGATGGATGAAACTGTCAGTTTCAGTTTCTCTCAATTTCTCATTTTTCCAGTCTTGCTCAAACTTTGAGAATTTCTCCAGTCTTAAGCTCAGTTCATCCCAAACTTCAAGAATTTTCTTAAAAAAACCAAAAACGTTTGCATGAAAATTTGTAGGTATTTTTTGTGCATTTTTTCCCTAATACATGCCTTTTTATATACATTTTTGCTGCACATGCACACGTTTTGCAAGTAGTTTTCCTAATATAATGCATATTTGAACATTATTTTCTGCAATACATCCATTTTTCCATGCATTTTTTGACAGGAGAACTCCACTGCAGAATTTGGAAAAGTGAAATTTTCCAAGGATAACTGAATTTTGGTTCACATAGTGGTTTGAAAGTATGAAATCAAGTACGTTTGCATTAAAATGGGGAATAATTTCTCCTCCAGCCCTATTATCTAAGCTGGGGCCTCATGATTGGCTTACATGACCAAACTGACATGCTGAGTAGATCTGTATTGCTGGGAGCTGTGTTTGCATGCAGCCATGTGATTCCTTTGGAAATTGCAGATCTGGAAAATTGGAAGACATTGGACCCATCCTGTGACTAGATTTTGTCTAGTCTCTCAAGATAGGATTATCTACTCACCCACCCTTATATCAAGTCAGACTGTTGGTCCATCTAGCTCAGTAATTACTACACTGACAAGCAGCAGCTCTTAAGGGTTTCAGACAGAGGTCTTTCCAAGTCATACCTGGAGATACTGGGGATTGAACCTGGGACATCTTTCATACAAAGCATGTGCTCTCCATTCCTGAGATATGGCCCCTGTCCTTCTTCTACACAAAATGGTGACAAGAAAGTTACTGCCCAAAATAAGGCAGCAAGATTGTTAACAGGGACTGGCCAGTGAGCTCATATTACGCCAGTACTTTTTCAGCTGCACTGGCTGCCAGTCCATTTCCGGGCCCGATTCAAAGTGCTGATATTAACATTTAAAGCCCTTAACGGCTTGGGGCCAGGTTACCTGAAGGATCGCCTCCTCCCATATGTGCCTGCCCAGACCTTAAGATCATCCTCAGCGGCCCTTCTCCGTGAGCCCCTGCCAAAGGAAGTGAGGCGGGTGGCTACTAGGAGGAGGGCCTTTTCTGCTGTGGCACCCCGGCTCTGGAACAAGCTCCCTAGAGAGGTTCGCCTGGCACCTACATTGTATTCCTTCCGGCGCCAGGTGGACGTTTTTATTTTCCCAGGCATTTTAGTATTTTAGCTTTCTAGACTTTTAGTTTTGCTGTTTTAAATCTGTATTTAAACTCCTGCACTGCTGCTAGGTTTTATTGTGGTTGTATTGTTATATTGTGGTTTTAATGTTCTATATATTTTAAATTGTTTTATTGTGTGCCATTTGGTTTTAATTTTTGTGAACCGCCCAGAGAGCTTCAGCTATTGGGCAGTATAGAAATGAAATGGATGAATGAATGAATGAAATAAATAAATAAACAATAAATAAATAAATAAATAAATAAATAGAAAGTAAAGCAGATGAGCAGACACTCCATATGGTGTATCTGTTACTGGGTTTTACCATTTCAGATTAGGTGGGGATTTAAAGTTTGAAACAGTCCCCCAGACAAAATACCATCTACATGTGCAAAACTAGTGTGGCAGGGGAAAGGCAATCTAAAACCTTTTCCTGGAGGCTAAGGAGCAGCTGTCACTGAACCCAGAACACTCATGCTGTAGCATGTAGTAAAGCAAAATGCATAGTTTGCGTTCAAGTTTCTCCATTGTTTGAGATGAGGCGACTTAAGTGTAGTGGCCATCACTTCATAGGGCTGTCCACGTCCTGTTCCAGTGGGACTTTGGGCTCACAGGAGAAGGGGGAGCAGACTTAATTAGGCAAGGACATGTCAGGTCAAGTATCTTCTTGTGTTAGGCCTTAGTATAAATCATGCATGAATGGTTTAATCTTAATCTATATTTATTAACATTTGTATGAATAGTTGCATGATGTGGTTTTTTGATTGCTGGCAAAAAGTCTTAATTGTTTAGTTTTGTCCTTGGCATTGTTGGTGAATCACCATCTTTTCTCATACAATGTTTCTGGGAATCATACTATGTCATCACATTTCTTAACAGATTTTTAAAGTGACTGACAACCCTTTTCTGAGCGCAGTGGTCTGCCTCTATTTAAAGCAGGAATGGGGAACCTCCATCCATGGCTGGATATGCCACCAGGGATTCCCCATTCAGCCTGCTAGCTTCTTCCTCAGACTCTGTTTCTCCCAGCAGGGAAAAACTCCCATCTCTGACCACCAGCAGATTGGGGATAAGAGCTTTTCCCTGCTGAACAGTAGAAAAGAGAGCCTTTGTTGTGGTGCTGCAGGGAAAAGCCTTTTTATCCGATCAGCTGCTGATCAGAGAGGAGAGCTTTTTCCTGCAGGAGAGAATGGGCATGGCTTGCAGAGGAAGTTGACCAGTGATTCAGCACTGCTTGCTTCTGAGTATAAATACTTCCTCTGCTTGCTTCTCAGTAGGCATGCAGAGGCTTGGTACTTGGGATGCCATTTGAAAGTGATGCTGAATGATTCAGTCCTGCTCATTTATTTCAATGCAGTAGACATGCAAAACCTTTGTCCTGCTTACTCCTGAGTAGGCTTAGAATTCATAACATTTTTTCCCCATCCACTGGCCATGCCCTCTTTGCTGTTGGCCCCACCCACAGATGAAATGCACCCCCACCCCACCCCGAGACCATTCCCAAATTGGAATTTGGCCCTCAGATTGAAAAAGGATCCCCACTTCTGATTTAAAGTTAAAAATATTGTGGGGGGGGGGATGGAAAGCCCACTCAGCCATCTCATCAAATTGTAAGCATCCACCCTATCCCCACCTTCCTCCCCACCACTTGAACACCTGCCTCCCACTCCTGATCTTTAGGTGGGGGTTTACTCTCCCTATGAGAAATTGGGCTGGGTCTGATATTTGGATCAGTCCTACTTCCCCACCCCTTTAGAGAAAGAAAATTCAAAATCTGGGGCATCCCAAGATTTCAAGTCTCACAAAGACAAAACCATAGGAAGTCTTGGCCCCTTACTTTGAAAAATGCTCAGTTCATTTCCAAAATGCTCAGTTCATTTCCAGTTCATGTCTATTGTAGGCTGCATTTGCAGCTGTGCCTGCCTTTCCCTTCAGGAGCCGCTTTCGGAGTTAAAATTCTTTCCCAGGGACCAGGTCGATGGAGGTGCCTATGTATTGCTTCCATCTTACTGGGGATTCTTTGTAGCAGACAATTATCAACTGGTGACACATTTTCCCACTGGACAGACCAGTCCTTCCCATCCTTTAACCCCCCCCCCCACTGGTATGCATTTTTCTTGATGGTGATGAATGCAAGGGAGCGAGTTGTCAGAGCTGAAGATCAGCTTTGGCAGCCACTTAAAAGAAAATGATTACATTATTTTTAAGAAGGATGGAAGAAAGGAAGGAAAGGGAAAGGGTAGAAAGAGTAAAAAGCAAAAAAGAGAAGGAAAAGGAAAGAGAAGAGGGGGAAAAACTCTGGGGGTTATGCCAATAAAATGAGTGTAATAGGAAAAATTAATCTCACTGTTTCAAAGTAGGATGTGTATACAAGGCAGAAGGGGCAGAATGAATAAGAGAACAAGATGACATGACACCGTATTACAGCGTTTGGTGAGAGAAAAGCTCAGTTCAACCTCAAAAGCTACTGAGTAAGAAGAAAATGTCGCTTTAACAGTATTAAGGGACAATTTATTATGTGTATCCTTCGAGTGCGGCACAATGTCACTGCGGGCCCTGGTGCATTTGCATTATTTCCAGACAACGGCAGCAGCAGAAAAGGGACACTGATTTATTTCAGAGCAGGCTCAGGTGATTTTTATGTCTACTGGGGACTGGGCCAGATAGGGCTTAACCCATTCTGGTCTCTTCTGCTTCTGAGAAGAGTCATCAGCTGGCACTGCCCTTATCTTCGTGCTCAGGATTCATTTGGGTTGTCGAAGGAGATGACAGCAGGCTTTGGAAGTGAGATCCCTCCTCTTCCTCCTCCTCCTGAACTCAAGGGGACTGTAGCTCAATCGCAGAGCACCTACTTTGCATGCAGAAGGTCCCAGGTTTGATCCCTGGCATCTCCAGGCAGGGCTGGAAAAACTCCTGCCTGAACCCCTGGAGAGCCGCTGCTGCCAGTCAGTGTCGACAATACTGGGCTAGATGGACCAATTGTCTGACTCAGGACAATGCAGCTTTCTATGTTCCTCCTCTCCTTTCAATAGTGGCTCAACAATTCATCCAATTAAGAAGGAATGCAATTATATATTTGTTACATTTACAGTCAAGGCCAGAAATATTGGAACAAGGATAACTGTTTTGACAGTTGGCCTCTGTACACCACCACATTGAAGTTGAAAGGAAACACACCCAGATCGGAGTGAAGTCAGGACTTTCAGCTGTAATTCAAGGGGTTTGACAAAAGTGGGGCACTAACCATTCAGGAAGGACAGCCAGTGGCATACACACACACCCATCATTGGTGGCTCATAAGTAATGGAAGGAATGGCTGACAAGCAGCTGCATGGCCAGGTGTGGCCTGTTTCCTGGGCACCCCATGACCAATCAAGCAGATAAAAGGCCTTGAGGTGGTTCTGAGTGTTACATTTGCATTTGGTAGCTGTTCACTGGAACTCCCAACATGAGGTCCAAAGAGGTGTCCATGTAAGTGAAGGAGGCCATCATTAGGCTGAGGAAACAAAATAAACCCATCAGAGAGAGAGCAAAAACAGTGGGAGTGGCCAACACAACAGTTTGGAACATCCTGGAAAAGAAGGAATTAACTGGCAAGCTCAGCAACAGCAAAAGGCCTGGAAGACCACGGAAGACAACTGAAGTGGATGACCGCAGAATTCTGCTCATGGTGAAGAGGAACCCTTTCATAACATGTAGCCAGGTCAAGAACGCTCTTGCGGAGCTACGCATGTCATTGTCAACATCTACAGTCAAGATATGGCTTTATGAATGTAAATACAGAGGCTTCACAACAAGGTGCAAACCACTGGTAATGCTCAAGAACAGACAGGCCAGATTAGCCTTTGCCAGCAAACACCTAAAAAAGCCTGCCCAGTTCTGGAATAAGATTCTTTGGACTGATGAAACCAAGATTAACTTGTACCAGAATGATGGGAAGAGAAAAGTATGGAGAAGGAAAGGAACAGCTCATGATCCAAAGCATACCACATCATCTGTCAAACATGGTGGAGGCAGTGTTATGGCATGGGCATGTATGGCTGCCAATGGAACCAGGTCACTGGTGTTTAATGATGACCTGACTGCTGATAAAAGCAGCAGGATGAATTCTGAAGTGTATAGGGCTATACTTTCTGCTCAGATGCAGCCGAATGCTGCCAAACTGATAGGGTGCCTCTTCATATTGCAGATGGATAATGCTCCAAAACGTACAGCAAAAGCTACCCAAGAGTTTCTCAAGGCAAAGAAGTGGGATGTTCTTCACTGGCCAAATGATCTCAACCCAACAGAGCATGCTTTTCACTTACTGAAGACAAGACTGAAGGCAGAAAGACCCACAAACAAGCAGCAGCTGAAGGCAGCTGCAGTAAAGGCCTGGCAAAGCATCTCAAGGAGGGAGGAAACTCAGCATTTGGTCATGTCCATGGGGTCCAGACTTCAGGCAGTCATTGACTGCAAAGGATTTTCATCCAGGTATTAAAGGCGACCCTTAAGTTTGAGATGATGTTGGCTTGTTCCATTACTTATGAGCCACCAACGATGGGTGTGTGTGTATGCCCCTGGCTGTACTTCCTGGATGGTTAGTGCCCCACTTTTGTCAAACCCCTTGAATTACAGCTGAAAGTCCTGACTTTGCTCCCATCTGGGTGTGTTTCCTTTCAACTTCAGTGTGGTGGTGTACAGGGGCCAACTGCTAAAACAGTTATCCTTGTTCCGATATTTCTGACCCTGACTGTATATCGCACCTTTTCCTCCAAGGGATCCAAGGAAGTGTACATGATCCTCTTCCTCTCCATTTTATCCTCACAACAATGCTGTGATGTAGGTTAGGCTGAGAGTCAGCGACTGGCCCAAAGCCACCCAGTGAGCTTCATGGCTGACTGGAGATTAGAACCTGAGTTTCACAAGTCCCAGTCCAACACTCTAACCACTACACCACACTGGGAAGAAGTGGACATCTCCTTCCGTGTCTCTTTCAAAACAATGACGTGATTTCTGCCACATCATTTTGCCCCTCTGCTGTCTGAAAGGCGGCTGTTGCTTACTTTCAATTTGTAGCCATAATATCTGGAAGCAGATGAGTTAGCAATATTATTATCAGTACTATGTGCAAAGTACACTTGATTCTCTTGACCAGCCTTCCCCAACCTGGTGCCCTGCAGATGTTGGTAGACTAAAACTCCCATCAGCCGCAGTCAGCATACCCAACGGTCAGTAACGCTGCGAGTTGTAGTCCAAAACAACTGGGGCATTTCTTCATGATAATGAAAGGAGAAGGAAGGAGAAGCCAATCGTGGCCTACCCGGAGTTTTCAAGGAACCAGCTTTGCTTCGCACAGAGCTCTGTGAGCAAGTGCATTGCACCATTCTAAGTCGTTTCACAGAACATACTTCCTGGTAGGGTGGGTGGTGGTGAACATAATCTGACTGGCAAGGGCTGCTCAACCAATAAGTTTGTGCTGGGAAAGACACACAGGGAAAACCAGCCCCCTTTCTAACCTGATGGTGTGCAGGATTGCTGTAACGAAGGTGTGAATTAGTTACTTACAAAGGCAATAAACCAAACAATGGAGAATCACAGCTTGAGGTGGATTTCTGTAAATTCTGGAGTGCACATTAAGGGGACAAGCCTCACTGAACACAATGGGAGTTACTTCTGAATAGACACTACTTGCTTTGTGCTAGGAAACACAGGGGCGGGAGACTGGAAACACCCCTTGACTGGGGTCAGGGTGAAAGGCACACCCCTGGCAGGCTAGCATACCCAAGGTCAATGTGGGGGCACACAACAATTATACTGAGAAAAAACTGACTTAGGGAAAAGAATAGGAATTTCAGCAGTCTCAGGAAATCCAGTATTTTGGTGCTAAGTTCTGGGGTGGCTGCTGGATGGCTACGACATCATGTATCCCTAATGACCTCCAAATGCAGCCAGCTCAGAGTAAATCGCTCATGGAGACACCCCCCTGGATGGCGTCAGTTTGGGGAAAGCTGCCTTAGATAAAGGAGGCTGCATGGAAAGGAAGCCAAATAATCACTTACGCTGGAGTTTTTGTTATATCAAATATTTGAGTTGCTTTCTAGCACTGCACATGAGTGGTGGTGGGAGGGGTCCTCTCTCTTCTTTCTCTGAATTCTCTGGGAAGTTCAGAGCAACTTCTAGAGGGTGTTTCCTTTGGAGCATAAATCTCTGGAGATCTGTGGCAGCTTTGTAATAATTGGCTGGTTTACAAATATACAGGCTGTTCAGGAATTATAGGGGAGGGGTGCAGAAACAAGCACACAGGCAGGCAGTCCAAGTTCTGACATATCTGTCCTCTCCTATTTTCTCAATTGCTGGTATTCAGTGCAAAAAAAAAAAAGACTCTTCCAGGCAAACATTGATTTTAGCCCTGCCTAGATTGTAGTTATACCCCCCTTTTGTAACAGCCTCAGTATAGCTTACAAAAAGGAAACACCCCCCCCCCATCAAAATAATACAACAAAATATAAAAAACACACTGGGTAGTGTCCCATTGTGCCCAAGCGCTCGTGGAAGCAATTATTCATGCGATGGGGCTTTCACAATTCTAAAAATAACCCAATATCAGCAGAAACCCTCATTTCCAGAAGTGGTGCTCGCAGCTGACCGGTCCCAGTCTGTGGACAAGTGTTTCCCCACATTTCTGGGGTTGTTTTTAGAAACACAAAAGCCCCGTTGCACAAGCAGTCGTTCCCGTGAGAGCAATGGAAGTAGGGGAGGCCCAGCAGCCCTGTTGGATACTGCACATTGAAAGCTATCACAGCAGCAGAATGAGACAACAAATAAAAAGATAATGAGTCAGCAGCTGAAAATCCAGTTTAAAAGCAAATAAACAGGGGTCAGATAGCATTAAATGCCACGAAAGGCCTAAGAGAACAGGATGGAGTTCACCCGGTACCTGACATATAGCAAAGAAGGTACCAGATGAGCATGCCTAAGGTGCCACTACAGAGAAGGCTCCGCTCCAATATACCCCCGCCCGATCTCTGCAGGAGGGTGCATGCAGAGAAGGGCCTTCAAAGCAGAACTCAGACAGCGGGCAGCGTCATGTGGCATATTTCACATTTTCGCTGCTTGAAACAGCTGACCACCCATTGGTGCTCGTTGTCCCTCATCAACGACCAGACCATCCTAAGGACGGCAGCGGCGGGGGTGGGGGGAACAAGCAAGAGTATGTTCTGGCATGTTCTTTACAGACCATATTGCGCCAGTTCAAGTTTAAAAGATAAAGAACCATCAGAACGGTTGCTTGCCACCAGGTAGCGCCTGAACAGCGGACTGAACAGGCAGGCACAACAGTCACTTGGTCACTGTCTTCTGCACTGTGGTGAGATGTATTGCATTTCTATTTAAATTATAATATTATTTCTAAGTTTGCATCTATGCATACAAATTAGCATATGTCCATTTTATGCAAATTGCCATCAACTTTTGTTCTCTTTTTGAGGGATGTATTTCCTCTTTTTTGGTGATTTACAGGTGGCCGCCCTATGTGGTACTTTGCTTCTCTCTCGTACTCTAGTATTGGATATATCGACAATTTTGCTTGTATAAAACTAAGGCTGCAATCCTATGCACACTTACCTAGGAGTGAGTCCCTCTGAACTCAGTAGGTCTTATTTCTGAGTACACGTATATAGGATTGCATCGATAGGCATTTATCTTTTGAGGCTGCAGTCTTATGTGCGAGTAATCCTTATCTGGGAGGAAGCTCTACTAAACAGAGAGGATCTTACTTTTGAATAAACATGCATAGGAGTGCTCTTTACAGTTCATACATATGTCAAATAGTGCAATTTCATATGCTAGCGCAATCCAGTGCATGTCTGCTCAGAAGTAAGCCCCGTGGAATTCAATGGGATTTACTCTTAGATATTAGGATTGCGGCCCAAGTTGTATATGATGCATTCTATGTTGTCAAAGCAGTAAACTATGTTTAGGTTTGATAAGAGAACACATACATAGCCAAACTACATGTTACACTAACCGTGTAGCTTGTAGCTGAGGCTTGTCTTACATTTTACTCTTGTGTAAGTGCATGCAGCATTGACTCCAATGGAGACAGTCTTCATTTTTATAAATCTCCTTCCCTGTGGGGCAGGGGGAATTCGGGGGGAGTGTGTGTGTGTGTGTGTGTGTGAAGGTGCAATCTTCCCCTCCTAGAGCACCATGGTCCCAATCCAAATCAGGGCTACACACTCTTCCCTGAGAGTAAAATGTAAGACAAGCCTCAGCTACACTCTATGAGATTAGCATAATGTGTAATTTGGCCCTCAGTGATTGAGAAAGAACATCTACACCCATGGGCCTATAGAGCATTTGGCTTTGCGGTTCATGTAGCATCACAATGATAAATTATTTCTGCATTATTTTATTAAAATACTATTATACTGCAATATTTAAAAAGTCAAAGCGTTTAACAACATTAACACAAACAATAACACCAGTGAGAGTTTCAGCAAGAGGTCCATCAAATATAAGGGGCTAGCATTGAAGACCTATTTGCACATCTGCCTACAAAACATCCTGGTCAGCATGAACATTGGCCACATATGTGCAAAATCTCATATTACATTCCAAGTCAGAGAAGACCATCTGGGGGAAAATGATGCTCAGTGCATAATTCAGCCAACCATTTCAAGTTGGACAAGTTTGTATTCCATACAAGGTCATTAGGAACTGCAGCAGCATTTCTGGTTTGGGGGGTATGTCCGAAACTAGCAAAAGCTATCTGATCAGCAACAAAATGAAGGTGTGTACCCATTGGCTAATTCTATCAAAATATCTTCAAGTCTTTGCAAAACTATCACCTGAGTACACAGCCTTATTAGGAATAATCTAAGCAGAATGCACATCCATTCTTCCATCCATCCATCCATCCATCCTATCATTCATTCATTCATTCATTCATTCGCTCGCTCGCTCGCTCACTGTATCTTCTCACTTGCTGTCATTCTAATGAAATACTTGGATGTTTGCAAGGCATTTACAACAGGCAATGAATTTCCGATTGTTGTATTCTGTGAAGATCTTCAGGTGAAGGACTACACAATTAATCTGCAAGTGTAGACAGAAATACACACACAGAGAGAGAGAGACAGAGACAGAGACAGAGACATTCAAATGCATTCAAGAGTTTAGCATTTACAAGGCCATCCAAAGGTTTTTATACAGTATGTCTGATCTGTTGGGCAAGATAACCAAGGCACACAGTTCCTTATTACAAAGCAACTACTTAGCTAGAAGCAAATGACACTAAATTCTAAAGAGTACAATGATCATTGCATAGAAAAAAGCCTGCATTTGAGGCTTTCAAACTGTTATCCTTTCCTTCAAGGGCAGGGAAAACGTCAAGCTTTTGGGATCTACTTTTTTTTTTTTTTTTACCAGAACCCTGATATCCACCAATTGCAGTAAAGTGCAGAAGTCTAGGATGGGTAGAAATTTTCTTCAGTTCATAACTGGATGCGAATTTACCTAATTTCCACTCCCTGAACTTCTACACAAATTCAAACACAGTTGCACTCCCAAATCCTCACTTTTCTGAATGTTGTGAGCATACATTGTGAGCATAAAATGCATATATTGGGGAAAAGGGCACACAAAATGCTCATGTTCAGGAAAAATGTGCACTAAACCACTATGCACTATTGGGGTGTTTTTGTATATTTGAAAAACCGTGTGCACAAAAACATGTAAATTAGGAGAACTGTGCACAAGTATTGTATGCATTTTCATGCAGACTTTTATAGACAAAATTTGCAAATTGCAGTGGAAATGGGGCAGAATGAATGTAACTTTAGGAATCCGATGAGAGGAGCCAAAGCTAACTTAACAGAATTACCTATTCCTGCCACAAACATATATGTAGAACAGGGGTCCCCAAGTGTTGGTGGGCACATTTGGAATTTTGAGAGTGTGTTGTGGGCACTCTCACAAAATAGCAGCCGTGTGAATGGGGTGGTGGTGTCGCCCATTGGCAAAATGGCTGTCATTGTGGGAATGGCCAGTCGCAATATATCAGATTCACAGAACGCAAACTGATGAGGCTCAGAGACAAGTAACGTGGCCAAGAAACTGAGTACAAAGCAGAGGTGAGGTCTGAGCTCTAAACATCAAATCATGTATTTGCCTCCCCCGCCCCCCCGGACACTACCTAGACCAGGGGTAGGCAACCTCTTGGGGCCTGTGGGCACATTTGGCAATATGAGAAATTGTCCTGGGCACCATTGCAGAATGGGTGCACTACAGATGAAAGCGTTGGCCCGGAGTGCACTGCTGTAGCTGGGTCAGACTCTATGCTAGGTAAATACAGGAGCAAATCCAATAGGCAAGTCAATTAAGCACAGACGTCTCAGTCCAGTATGGGATCAGTTTAAGGCAGGAATCATCAAGATACAGGCAGCAGTCAAAGCACAGTATTCCCAGGCAAATAGCTGGTTTCCAGAAGAGAAGTCTGAGGAACAGCCAAGGTCAAAACACAGAAGAGCAGTCAGGCAGAAACAACAGCCCAAACAGCAGAATCAAGTAGGAGTCCCGAGCTCAGCAGCACAGAGGTTCATTCACAAAGCAAAGTCAGGGAAACAGGATGATCGAACTGAGGTAAGACATTGTTGCAGCAATGGCTAGAATGCAACTGAAGGCTTATATAGCTTCCAGAGCCCCACCCAGGGCTCAGCTGCAATTTGTTATAGGTCCTCTGGCAAAAATCCTCTCCTTTCCAGGAGTGCTCCTTTGTAATCGAACACTCCTCAAAGGAGCTTTACTGGCCTACCTCTTGAGGCAACAATGCTCTCAGGGGCTAAGTGGTCACCCAGCCTCCACCTCAGAGTCAGAACTCCCCTCCTCCTGTGGGGACGGACCAACGGTAATCTCCCCTGAGAGCTCCCTGGTCTCCTGACATAGGTGGTTCCTTGGCATCATCTGTTTCTGGGAGCTCTAGCTCCTCCTCATCAGAGGAGGAGGATTCCTCCGGCTGGGGCATGACATGCAGCCAGCTGCCATCCTCATTTCCTAAGAACTTCTCTGAGCCCCATGTGTGACTCAGAGGCATTAATGGGAAAAGAAGATGGGAGCAGCTAGAGGCCCTCTCTTTGCTTTGAAGTGATCCCAGCTGCCAGTCAGAACTTCTGTTGTTTACATAAACATTTTTTAAAAAGTGGCAAGAGTAGGGCACCTTGGCAAATGCCAAGAAATGTGTCCGAATGTGTGTTGGTGCCTGCTGGCTCCGTGTTGCCTACTCCTGACCTAGATCCCTATTTACTTTTGGGGGGGCAGGAAAAAGAAACCACATGCGCAGTTACAAGATGGGGGATACTTGGCTCAACAATACTACAAGCGAGAAGGATCTTGGAATTGTTGCAGATCACAAGCTGAATATGAGCCAACAATGTGATGTGGCTGCAAAAAAGGCAAATGCTATTTTAGGCGAACTTAATAGAAGCATGGCTTCCAAATCCCAGGAAGTACTAGTTACCCTCTACTTAGCGTCAGGGTGGAAACTGAGCCCATAGAGCCCCAGAGCAGTTCTGATTATGAGGAAGAACAGCAATCCGTGGGAGAGGAGCTTGCTCATCTCTCACAAGCACAGCAGCTGGCAGAGATTCCTCCTGCCAGCATTCCTGGGATAGATAGTGACCTTGGCAGTGAGAGAGCGCTGGAGGGGGGCTTGCTGGATGCTCGGCGCAGACGCAAGGAGCGACGACAGATGGATGGCCCTGAAAGGAGGCGTTCCGCTCGTTCGGCGCTCAGACAATGGTCGCGTCCCGAGGACCCAAGGGAAAGAGGGAGGATCTCTCCCTAGCCCATAAATTCAGAGTCTTCCCACGGTTCTCCTTCAAACGGGGACCAACTGCCTTACCTGGAGCTGAGGCTACTCTGCTATCTCTCCAGTGCAGTTCCTTGCTTAGTCACGGGTGATTAGTTTCTGTAAGAGTCATTAAGTAATAAAGGAATAAAACCTTGGAAAGAATCCTCGTCATCTGTGTCCTGAGTTGGCCATTGGAGGGGACTGTAAGAGGCAGCTAGGGCACTCCTGACATTTAGCACTGGTTAGGCCTCATCTTGAGTACTGTGTCCAGTTCTGGGCACTGCACTTTAAGAAAGATGCAGACAAACTGGAGAGGCAATGAAGATGATCAGGGGACTGGAAACAAGGCCGTATGAAGAGAGGCTGAAAGAACTGGGCATGTTTAGCCTTGAGAAGAGAAAACTGAGGGCGGATATGATAGCGCTCTTCAAGTACTTGAAAGGCTGTCACAGAGAGGAAGGCCAGGATCTCTTCTCGATCATCCCAGAGTGCAGGACACGGAATAATGGGCTCAAGTTACAGGAAGCCAGATTCTGGCTGAACATCAGGAAAAACCTCCTGGCTGTTAGAGCAATACGACAATGGAACCAATTCCCTAGGCAGGTAGTGGGCTCTCCCACAATGGAGGCCTTCAAGATGAGGCTGGACAGCCATCTGTCAGGGATGCTCTGACATGGATTCCTGCAATGAGCTGGGGGTTGGACTTGATGGTCTTATAGGACCCTACTTTTCTATGATTCTAAGCACTGAGCTGCAGCATCCCCCCCCCCCCCGGCACTGTAATTTTCTAAGAATGCCTCTGGGGCCAATATGGAGACCAAAGGTATTCTCTGAAATAAAGCTTGCACTGGAGGCCAGCACTTCACTTTGCAGGATCCCACCCTCCCAGTTTTTTTTTTTTTAAGCTAAATGAATTCTAAAAAAATAACATAAAATAAAAAACAGGAAGGGAAGGGAGCCTGGAGGTTGCCAAGCGTCCAAAAGCACAGTGGAGCTCTTTCCTTTCCCCTTTCTTTTTTTAACGTGAAAACATCGTAACAGCGCCACCATGCAACAAGGAAGGTTTTTGGAATGAGTTGTACTTGTAGCACTGAAGCCTTGTCACCAACTTGACAGCCTGGGAGAAACAAACCAAAGACAGGCAGTGTGTCTGTGAGGGAGGGAGGCAGACTTTGTTAGAGACTGAGGATCCTAGGCATGTTTCTTGAGAAATAAATGTATTTATTTATTTATTTATTTATTTATTACATGTCTATACCACCCATAAGCCAAAGCTCTCTGCAACTTATGTGCAACAGCACATAAGATCATGACCTTGGCCTGCATTGTGCTGTCTCCAGGAGGGAAAAGGAGTGGAAGCTGCCTCTGTGCCCTTCCCAATAACCCACCTGGTACAAAGTCAAAAGTCACATATCTTTCTTCTCCATTTATAATATATTTGTCACCCTCTTCAGTCCAATGTAGGCACTGAGTTCCTTTTGGTGTTGATATGGCTACTGTTAAGTAGGGTCTTTCTGTATAATTTAGGTCAGAATGCTTTCATTGCCACTTCGTATAGCACTTTGAAAAGTGCTATTAGGAAGAATGCAAAACACAAATCAGCAGACAGTTTGTATTGGTCTCTGGAATTCCATAATTGGATTGATAATTGCTTCTCAATCCCTTTTCTCAGATTGGACCACTGAATCCACAGCAGTTACTGCTCGGTCCAAAGTTTCTCATATGCCATTTTCTGTCGCAGCCGCTGCTCTCAGAGTGGCCACCACCACAGGAAGTGAGAAACGGCTAATGTGCAAAGGTTGCCACTTCCCCCGAGGAGCAGGCCATGGTAGAGAAGAGTCGACAGCAGCTTCTCCTCCTTTCTCATCCCATAGAGAGTGCATGACATGGGCAAAGATTAAATAAGTAAGTTTGTCAACCTAAACTCATGGGAGTAAGCCCCACTGAACTTATCAGGACTTAATTCTGAACATCCATGAAGAGGATAGGGCTGCAAGCTTCTCTTGCTGGGGGTGTGAGAGGGGCCTGAGACATTGTAGAGAAAGAGTGGGGGGAGAAAAAGGTGTCAGAAAGAGTGTGCATCAGGGTATGGTGGCAGTGCAGGGTGTGGGGAGACACGTGGAAATCTCTCCCCGCCTCACCAAAGACACAAGGCACTAGTAGATGCCTAAACAGTGAGGTCAGAGGGAAATGAAATGAGGAAAGTATGGACTGATAATCAACAATAGCCATTGACAAAACAGTTGTTGTTGACTGTGCAAACATCCTGGCTAGCATTGAGTAAGCCAATTAAAACATGTAGCATGATAAAAAAAAAAACACCTTTATCCCGTTCCCGATTCAAGCCACAGGAGATGATGATGGTGATGATAAGGATAAGTAGTGCCTGGGGATCTGATTTAGGACAGGGAGGGAGGGTTTGAACTCTGTGAATACAGGTAACGTATGGGGTGTGCTGATTGGGTTAACTCCACTTACCTAGCAATGTGGTGCTTCTGATCCAGTTCAGCCCCCACCCTTCAGCTACTATTAATTACAAAATCCTTGAAGATGAATGATCGTGGTTCATATCTAGTTTGGCCTGATGATCTGCTGATTAGGTAGCTGATAGGGTTATGGTTCTCTGTATTGAACTTCACAAGCCAAAACACCAGCTGCAGCAGTTATAAGGTACCCAACTTGTGCTTAAAGAGTAATATAATAATAATAATAATAATAATAATAATAAAATAATGAATTCAATAGAAATAATACAAATTGGGGATGTCTTTCTTGTCCATTTTTCATTTTGCTTGTCCATTTCTGGTTTTTGTAACATATGCATCCTCCCTTGAATTTTTGGGTATGTGTTGTTTATGTTTTAGTTAGAACTGTAAAAATGTCATAATAGTAAATGAAAAATAGAATGTAAAAACAAAGGGTTTTTTTTTAAAAGAAAGAAAAAAATAAGATTTAGATGCTTCTTTCTTTTCAAGCTAAAGGTGTTTGTTTTTTACAGTGCTCTCCTCTGATTAATTGTGTTTTTGTAAGTGTGAGCAAATATTTATTTTGCCGGCCTTGTGTTCACAGCTTGTCCTCATCCTTGATTTTCATCAGGATTCTATAAGATGACAACAGGCATGCAAAGTTATTGTAAAAGTTGCTGTTGAAAAAATAAGGCAGAAACTGGGTGATGCATGTGGATCCGGCTCACAGGTGTACAGGGTTTAATTTATGACCATATTGGCTCTGCAAAGAAATTCTCCCCCAGGCTTCATTAGCTAGTAACTCCAGATAATCTTATGCTTGTTTTAGCATCTGAGTAGGTTGTATTACATGGATTCATGCTGCAATCCTAGGTGCACAGACTAGGGAGCAAGCAACATTGAACACAGTGGAATTTATTTCTGAATAAACATGCATAGGATCATTGTCCTGGGGCCACCGCTATCCTCTTGTCATCCTTGCTCTTTGACTGCATATATAATCTGGAGGATGGAGTAGTCTATCTGTGTGGGTTGTGGTTTCTAAACTGTGCTCTGGGGCTCCTTGAGAGATTACCAAGGTTTTTCAATGTGATCAGTAAAGGCAGAGATGCTTCCTTGAGACGCAGCGTGCCTGGAGCATTGAAAGGAAGTGTTGGGAATGTTCTCTCTGCTATGCAGGGGTATGGTGAGACCTGACAGTGTTGACCACTGGCCAAAGTATCTGCTGCAGTAGGTGACCCAGAACATGCCCCAGAATCCTCTGCAACACACTAGTTGCAAAGGATTCTGGGGCATGGTGTGTGGGTAGTGTAGCAGCTAAGAGAGAGACTCACCAATCAGGAAGTCCCTGGTTTGAATCTCACCTCTGCCACACATTTGCTAGGTGATTTTAGACAAGCTCCTCTCTTTCTCAGCTTCAGCAATATATCTTACACTGACTTACTTTACAGGGTTGTTGTAAGGATTACAACAAAAAGATGCATGTGAAGCAGTCGGAACACATGAAAGCACTATACAAATGTTTATTGTATTATTATTATTATGATTAATAATAATAATAATAATAATAATAATAATAATAATAATAATTTGTTTAGCAGATGTTCAGGTGTTCCTTGACAGTTTCATACACCTTGAAAGCTACTGTGCCAAGGAAAGGATGAGCCTTCAGCTGTTTGCCTAGCAGCAAATAAAAAGTAAAATCAGCATTACTTTTAAGGAGACACACACTTAGAACTCCTGCAGTATCTTTCACTTGAATACTTGCATTCACTTTCTAGGAACATTTCAGTAACCAAGTCTTGCTGGCACAGTTAAATATGGAAAAAGGGTGTCAACATAGCACACATAGCACTGTCTGGAGGCTGACCAACTGAAAGGCAGTCCAGTGAAGGTGTAACCCATGCTCAGCAAATCAGGGAACATAGAATATTCCACATGACACATTTGGCCCAATCACATAACCTAAATAATGTGTCAGAAAGTTGTCCACAAATGTTCCAGGCTTAGAAATGACTCCAGCCTGTTCCTGGGCCTATGGAAATTTCTTGGAATGAATGTTTTCCAAACCATAATTTTAGCCTTTATATATAGGTCCTATCCACACAGACCAAAAAGGTTGAATTTATGCGAAAAAGGGAGGGGAGAGAGAAGTCCTACTGCAAATAAAGATATGTTTCAAGACTGCAGACTTTATCCATGAGTTATCCCATTGATATTTAAAAGGGATCACTCGTTACCATGATGGTTGAGGATGGCCTAATGACAGGTTTAGCAACTACTTTTCCCAGAGGGTAGCTTTGAGGAGGGGGAAGGAAGATGGCGGTGGTGGAATTCAGGCCAGACCTGGGTGGGCTTAGCCTAGGACTAGCCTACCTAGCTATTCTTATCTTGAGGCCTCAGTATTTAACCTTATTTTTTTTGTTAAGTTAACAGAAAACAATAGAAATATGGAGGGAATAATCCTACCATGATAGGTGGCCGCCTCCAAACTCTGAGGCGACCACCTATCCAATGCAGGGCAGGAAAAGCGTGGAGGGGATTGTCCCCTCCATGCTTCAGCCACCCTGCATTTGCAGCTAGACAGCCGATTTCGGCTGTCTACACACAGGAAGTCAGAGCAGGGGAAGCGGTGGCTGGATGATACATTGGATGTGTCGTACTGGATTTCTGATTCCTCCTCCCTGGCACACCCGCAGGAACACCTCATTTTCGCCGCTCTGCACTCCTGCTGAGTGCGGAGTGCGGGGCCGTTCCGCACTGCCTACAAGGCAGTGCAGGAGGGAGTGAAGATTGGTTCTCAGAGAACCAACCCTGGAGCACAGGTTCCGAGGTCGGTTCCTGGGAACTGACCTGTCATATGGCTGTCTAGCCGCTGACTAGCAGCCACAGGATTCCGTACTTAGAGAATTAAGTTTCATATATAGCTCGCTCTATCTATCATCTATCTATCTATCTATCTATCTATCTATCTATCTATCTATCTAATCTATTTATCTATCTATCACAAATTAAATAGACTGCAGCAGGCTCCAAAAAGCCTCAGATATTTTTGAGTTTATGTTTATTTGGCTTGCCTCTTCACCTGTCTTCTTAATACTGAATGATGGCCTGTGAGGAGCCATAGTGGGATGCAATGTGCTGGGGTAAATTTCTGAATTGGCAGTCTGTTCACTTTGAGTAAGGGTAGGCAAGCAAGTTTAATGGTGAGGGAAGAATTTTATATCATGTCATCTGTGAGGGCCTACCTTCTTTTTGAGTCAACATTCTGCCTCTGGGAGATGGTGATCCAGGGCCTCTCCCATCCTTTCAAAGTGGGCCACCGCTAGCTCCTCCAGTCACCTCCATTGCTTGTTGGAGGGTATGAAAGAAGAGAAATGTCCTCCATTTTTGTATTTAGTTTGTTTTTAGGATATTATGATGTTAAATCTCTGTCTCTGCCTGCCTGCCTGCCATTCATTCTCTCTCTCTCTCTGTGTGTGTGTGTGTGTGTGTGCTTGCACTAGTCAGTTTCAACCAAAAAAGTTAGAAGTTTAGAGGTCAAAACTTTAGCTAAAATGTAGAGATCAGGCAGTTTTGCTCAGAGAAATTGGAGATTATGAAGTTCAACAGAAGGTCAGAGGAAGAAAGAGAAAAAGTTTAAGTGCGGGAAACAGAAACTTAGTTTGCAGAAACGGACAAGAAGCTACCCTCCTAATTGGTTGGAGCTGGGCGGGGGGAGAGAGAAAAACTAATTTTAAGAGATAAAACCTAAAGCAAAAAGGCAGTGGGGCAGAGAAGCAGAGAGGAGGAGGAGTAAACGAAGAGGCCTAGAGTTCTAGAGGAAAGAAAGTGTCAGAGATGCTGGAACTGGAGAACTGATTGAGAGAGCTGAACCAAATGACAGCAAGATATTGTCTGGAAGAGACCTGGATTAATTCAGGTCTAGTTAGGTTAGCTGGATGCATTTATCCCTGGTTGTTTTATTATACTATTGCTCATATAGGGTTTTGGTGTGTTGTGTATTCTGTGTTATGTGTGTTCATTCAGATACTAAAACATTTTCCTATTGTCATTTTTCTTCAGTAAAATGTAAAGTTTGTTTTTTGAAATTTTGTGGCCTCTTTTTTGCTTATCCATCCCATGTCTAATAGCCAATCTGCACACTACCTAAAATGGATGCTTGAGACCCAGAGAATATTACGGCTGGTATGGTGGAGGCAGCCAGAGGGGCGGGGGAGATTTCCACCTGGTGGCAGTGGAAAAGGTGACAGGAAGGGAAAGGCAAAAAGGAGTGTGGGCACACTATTTTTCCTGTTCTCCCTTCCACTCATTGAACAGGGTGTTACTAGTCAATGACAGAGGACAATAGTGGAGAGTCTAGTTAGTGCCTCCCAAAGGCTGGAGTTGACCCTGGGGTTGCAAGCTGCCAACTCCTTACACCCAGAGGCTACCTCCCACTGTGAAGAAAATTATCAGGAAATTAGAAGCGAGCCTCTGACCTACATACCTCAGGTCTGAAGTCATATCTATCACTCATTCATGTCACATAGTTCAGAATTCTACAGCTTGGGTCCACCTCAAATGGAAAACCATCCCTTGTTTTTTCTTCTTCTTCATGGATTAATGGCTGACAAGTCTGAGCGTCTTATGGCAAAGTGCTATAGAGCTAAGGGAAAGTGCTTCTAAGAACCCCATCATTTTGAAACCAGAAGCTTCCTCTGGCTGGAATTCAAACTTTTCCTGCCCGGACGCTTTGAACACGCCCATTGCATGAGTTACAGCACTCATGGATGGTAAGATGTTCTTGGCAGATTCCCAGGTAGCAGATCTTCAGGCTCAGAAATGGTCTTGATGGACTTGTGTTTCCCAGCAGTCTGTTTACTCTAGCAATGTCTGTGATGTGAGTAAGAGGAAGCAATACTCAAGATCTTTTATCATCCTGTGGTACATTTGAGTCACTTCTAATGCTTCTGGCTCCATCTCTCTTACTGATGGGATGCTGCCAGTTTGGGCAAGGAAGGGAGGATAGTTTGCAATGAAGGTCACCACCTTTTCAGTCTAGCAAATTATGGACAGTTGACCAATTCACAGTCTCAGTGGGTCAAAGCAAGTGGGACATCACAGGGCTCCTTGAGACCACAGCATCAGCCGCATCTATTTAGCTGATCACAAGCTGCACATGAGTCCGCAGTGTGATCTGGCTGCAAAAAATCAAGCTACTGCAATATTAAGCTGGCATTAATGGAAGCATGGTGCCCAGATCATGAGAACAGCTGCACCCTATTCTGCATTGGTCAGGCCACCTCTGGAGCACTGTGTCCAGTTCTGGGTTCCACACTTTAAAAAGCACATTGCCAAACTGGAGTGTGTCCAGAGGTGGGTGTCTAGGATGGTGAAGGGTCTGGAAATCAAGTCTTAATGAGAGATGATTGAAAGGGCTAGGTATATTTAGCCTGGAGGAGAGAAGATTAAAGGGAGACATGATAGCTGTCTTCAAATACCTGATGAATTGTCATGCAGAAGATGGAGCAGACTTGTTCTCTGTTGCTGCAGAGGGCAGGATTGGAGCCAAAGGGTGGAAATGGCAGGGAAGCAGATTTTAGCTAAACATTAGGAGCAACGTCCTAATGGTAAGAGCTGTTCACTGCCTCAGGAGGTGCTAGGCTCTCCTACTAGAAACTGGATGACCATCTGACAAGGATGTTGCATCTGGTGTTACATTTCCAGCATTGAGTAGGGGGGTTGGACTAGATGACCTCCAAGACACCTTCCACCTCTACGACTCTATGCTATTTATGTAACACTTTAGAGTATTAGAAAGAAGGAGATGAAGTAGTGAGTCTGGGGATGGAAATCTGTGGGTGGATCTTTTGAAAGGGAAGAACAACAGTGTGGGATAGAACATGCAAAGCTGACTTTGGTGCATCTAAGTATGGTCTGCTGTGACTGGCAGTGTTTGTTAAAATCTCATGCAGAGATCCCCTTAAAAGGAGACACCAGGAGATGCAAAGTTACAACCTTGTGCATACTATGTACCACTGAGCAATGGTCATCCTGACGGTTGAGAAAGGAGAAAAAGTGATGGTATCCAAAATCAAGTTGTTTGGGGGTCTCAGATTCAATGCCCTGAAGTTGCAGGCTAAGGCTGCTTGATGCACAAATACATTCAAAGAAGCACCAACATTTGCTTTGAAGCTGAAAAGTGAGCTAATGCCACCTGCTGAGCCAGGCAATAGTCCTCTGTTCTAAGCTAGAGTCTGTGGGATATTTTTTTCTCACACATTACAATATTTAGTCATATATTCTGTATGTTTGTGTACCACAGTTCACCCAAACTGTTCCCAGGATGGTCCCCAACAAAGCAAAAGAGCAATCAAATCAATACAATAAAGCAAAGTGAAATCAATTATAATAAAACCAGTATATAATATGTAGTATATATAATATATTACTGCTGTGCTGAAAATTTCTCCCACATTATTTTTGACCATTCTCAGAATTGCTTTTGAAAAGAAATTCAATGGTGAAGACAAAACTCTCATGGGTTGGGGCTGAGTTTCTTGTTCTTACCTTACTTAGGAGGTGGCTGAGGAGTGCATACAAGTGCCCAGTCTTTCATTGTACATGCATATCCTCAGCAGCCTATAGCTTCCCCAGCTTCCCCCACTTCAACTAATGCCCAGGGGAAGACATCATGAGGTAATTCCTCCCAAGGGGGTTTTCAGATCAGGAAGTGCAGGCAGCCTAGGAGGCTGCAGAGCAATGGAGAGATGAGTAATAGAGAGAAAATACTCATACAGAACCCTCAGCCACCTCACAGTAATTAGATAAGCTCAAAAACACCACAAATAAATTATAAAACACCCTGAGAACGAGAGCACCCTGAGAATAAAGAAAGCCTCTTTCATGGGGGAAGAAAACAGATTTTAATGACAGATTTGGCACAGCGCTAGCTCCACCTCTTCCCTGGAGCTAGACACACCACTGGCTCCCTCACATGACCATTGTGGTGGATGCAAAATGAGGTCCAGCCTGCCAACACAGTTGCCTCTGTTGCAACTTGCAGGGGCAGCACAACCCCCCCCCCCAAAGCCCTCATGAAAAAAGAAGGAAGCTGTGCTATCACCCCTGCCACTGGCGAGCTGTACCTGTTGAGAATGTCTCCTCCCCCTGGAGAAATTTGGTGAAATTGTCCCCCCAATTTCTCTACCCACAAATAGGGTGGAGAATTTCAAGAGGCCATTTGCACAAAGCACTATAATATAGAGGCATTTTATGATGACCCCATAGCTCAATGATAGGGTACACACCTATCTTGGACACTAACCCAGCTTCAGTCCCTAGCATCTTCAGTCAATCATCCAGCTAAGATGTTAAGGTCCTGCTACCGTCAGTAGGCATTAGTGGCTTAGAAGGACCAATGGTCAGGCTCACTATAAGTCCACTTCCTATCTGTAAGTATTATACACCTCGGGTGCTGTGGTACAGTATGCATACAGTCTCTTTCTGGGAGAGCTACCAATATTTAAAGCAGGAAAGGGAAAGTTGTGACTCTCCAGATGTTGTTGGATTCCAACTCCTATCAGCCCCAGCCAGCATGGCCAGTGGTCCCTCTGGAGAGCCCCACCCTTGATGAAAAGCCGCCTTCAGCTGGAAATGTGGCTGCAGTGGCCAACTTCTCTCCAAGTCAAGCAGTCTGTCCTCCACAGAAGTGGCTGGGTACCCATGTAATTCAACTTCTCAGTAGAAACTGCGTCATGGAACAACGTAAGGAAGCAGCCCTGAGCGGCTGGGAATTTTAGACGAACCATTGTGGGGGATGCAGAATATGATCAGCCTAGGGAATCGCTCGGGTGAATGCACCATTGCACAGTTCCCAATTTGGGATGATCCCATTCAGGAGACTACTTAGTATAATGATAATGATGAATCCAGCTGTGATATTTGGATGAGGTGAAACTCCCATAGGAAAGGCTGTGGCTGCTGCTAACCTGGAGAGAAGGTTCAGAGTTAATCCCCAAACATCAGCTATTTAAGCAGTACCTGCCCAAAGGAGTGCTGAACATGCACAGTCATGAGCTGGCTAATTTGGCAATTACATGACGATGCTGAGTTAATGAATCGTTTGGCATCTCTCTTTCTCAGAATTTCATCTCTAGCCTGGTACAACTTGTGTGCGCAATCATTTCGATGGAGATCATACCTATAGAATGCAGGTGTGCGTGGGCATAATTCTATGTGCTATGCCAGGGAGAACTTGCCTTTCATGCCTAAGCATTTTAATGGAGCACAAGGGAATGCAAATTGTAGCAAAATGAATGAATGGCCCCTTTTCAGATTCATGGATAACATCCATTTGGCTCACAAAAAGCAAAGGTAGACATGCTGGTCATAAGAAAAATGTCAAAATCCTTATTAGGACAATCCCTTTATTAGGCCCACCATCACAAAATAGTGTGCAAGCTTTCATGTGGATTTTGTTCAGCTGTCCTTGGTTTCATTTTAGGCGTGTCTGTAGGTATTACAAGTTTACCCCATCTCTGTGATGATTCACAGTTGATGAGTATCCTGACTCTGTGGTCTGCTGTGAAATACAATCCATCCTGAGCCAGTGCAGAGTGATGCTTTCATGCGATGGACCAGGAGTGGCAGGAGTGAAATAGCAGGAGGATAACAAGAAGAAATAGAAAGCATACAGGAGAGTGCGGCCAATCAGACAGACAGCTAGCCAGCCACTCAGACAGTCAGACCTGCAGGACCTGGGACAGCTCCCAGAGAGCAAAACATGTTGCTCTAACAAAAGCCAAAGCCCAACTGAGCTCTTAAGTAGTAGATAAGACCTAATGATTTCCCAAGCTCCAGTACTCAACTGTGAGCTGGAAGGATATTTAAAGAAATGATTGTATGCATGTAATGCAAACGGCCAAGCTGGGTTCACCTTGTAAGTGAACTCACTGTGAACTCTCTTAAAATATAATAACTCTCTTCACACATTCCTCTTCACACATTCCTCTCCACACATTCATGGCGATGGAACCAGGACTATACCAGATGGTCTCCCCATGCTGTCATGTGCCCTGCAGCCCCCCCCCAGTGTTCAGTTGCATAATGGTATGAACAGAAGTACTTCACATGATGAGGGTCCCTGCATAATCACCTACCTGCATGCAGCTGTACTCACATAGGTTCCCTTTGCAGATTTTGTGGTGAATGTGTGGACATCAAGGGGGCAGGACATGTGATGGCATGGGCAGGGCTATTAGGTGTGGTCCTTGTTCCTCTTCAAGTATGCATGGATGGGAACACCTGAAGAGGATTGTTAAGGCTTAGGGTAAAGACAGTATGCTGTCTCCTATCTCTTGTACGCCATCTGTTTCTTCTTGTCTTCACCCCAGGCCCTTGCTACTTTGGCATCAGTAGGTGGCCTTCAGATACACATTCTGTCTTCTTGGCCAGGGTCTTATAGTGAAGTGAAAGGCTAGATGTTCTGGGCTCCTCACTCAATAGTTCTGAGCCACAAGCATCAGTGGGAAAGTCAGATGTCTCCTTCCTCAGTGTGGCCTGTGGGTTACTTTCTCTCAGACTATCCCCTCAGACATGCTTGGGGAATATGGGATCTTTGAGGCAGGTTTCCTCTGGCCCAAGGCTTCTGATGCTGCCATTCAGATGCCTCTGGGCACTCCCCATTGGGTTACAAATCATCTCTCTTTCTTCAAAACTGATCTTTTCCATGGAGCCTTTGCCTTAACTCTTTACTCCTAATAAAGATGACGTTAAGTGGACTTGCACTTGTGAGAAGCATTCATGCTTATGATCCTTGATTCTCCCATCCCTCCCTTCTCTTTGTTCCTGGTTGCCCAGGGCTCTACTTTCAATCTCCTCCTTCAGTTATCACCCCCACCGCAGTAGAAACTGAGCTGTACTTCCTTGGGATTTCTCTCTCTCTCTCCCCCTCCCTCCCTGTGTGTGTGCACACACACACACACACACGCTTGCTTGGCTACTTGGCTCTGTAGGGTGCCATGTGCATTAATAGTATTATATAAATAATAATGGCTACAGGTGATTTTCCTTCCTCCCATTGTTTTGCTCCACCCTCTTCCCATCTCCGGAGACCCTAGAGAGCTGTTGCCAGCCAGAGTAGACAATAATGAGTGAGATGGACAAATAGTCAGACCTGGTCTAAGGCAGCTTTGTATGGGAGATTTTTCGATCCCACCCCTACCACCACATATAGGGGATTTCCTCTCCCCAGCACTGCCACTACCTGTGGGAAAAACTGCTCCTTCACTGGGCAATCCCACCTGTGGTGTTTCTTATTTCCAGCAAATGCTTAAATTTCAGGGCCTAAGGAACTCTCTGCCACTATAACTCAGGGTTCCCCAGGCTGGCCCTTTTCTGCTACCACCAATTTCCTTAGAATACTTTAAAATCTCCTAATGGCTGGTATAAGAGGCATAGGTGTGAGATGGGCACCAACACCAGAGACAAGTCGAAATATTAAACAAGTTGATGTATTAAAGGGATATTTCACACATAAGGGAACACTAATATTTACTTTGGGGGTTTGGTTGGGTAGGAAAAGTCAGATTTGCATAAAGCCCCCTGACAATGGTCTCAATTATGATGGGGATTGGGCATGGTAAGTGGGGGTTGGACATATAACTGCGGAAGTGATTGGGACCCTCCATCAATAGCCCTTCCCTGATGCATCACACTTGATGAGGCTATCAATGGCTACCAGTCATGAGGACTGTATATTACCTGCCACAGTAGCAGAGGCAGTATGCCTTTATATACCACGAGCTGGGGAATATGAGCGGGAGGATGCTGTTGCACTCATGTCCTGCTTGTGGGCTTCCCAGAGGCATCTGGTTGGCCACTGTGGGGAACAGGATGCTAGAGAGGATAAGCCCTTGGCTTGATCCAGTATAGTACCTCTTATGTTCTTACAATACTCTTTTGCCAGTCATTTATGTGTGGGAACCTGTGAGTAGTGCAGATAAGTCTTGGAAGCCTCCTCTTAAACAGCATTTCTTTTAATTTATGGCTACAAAAAATTGACATTTGCCACAATACAAGAATGAAAGCCTGGACACAGTTTTATGGACCAGAATTAATTAATAATTTCAGCTAATCAAGCATCCCCTGCACAGTCCTGTTTGCCAGGGACTCTGGGGCATTTCATTTCTGTGGGTGACAACAAACTTTGGAATTTGCTACCACAAGATGTAGTGATGGCCACCAATTTGGATGGCTTTAAAAGGGATTGAGCACATTCATGGAGGAGAAGGCTATCAATGGCTACTAGTCCTGATGGCTATAGGCTACCTCCAGTA
The DNA here is from genome assembly GCF_057233095.1 of Heloderma suspectum. Taxonomy (NCBI): domain Eukaryota; kingdom Metazoa; phylum Chordata; class Lepidosauria; order Squamata; family Helodermatidae; genus Heloderma; species Heloderma suspectum. The sequence goes on from NC_139461.1 coordinate 22,264,646, forward strand.
TCAGAGGCAGTTTGCCGATGTACACCAGTTGCTGGGGAACATGGGCAGGAGGGAGCTGTTGCACTCATGTCCTACTTGTGGGTTTCCCATGAGCAGCTGGTTGGCCACTATGTGAACAAAATATTGGACTAGAAGGACCTTGGTCTGATCTAGCACAGCTCTTCTTATGTGCTTATGTTTTTATTTCATTTCCTTTGTTACATTTCTATACCGCCCAATAGCCAAAGCTCTCTGGGTTGTTTACAAAGATTAAGGCTGCAATCCTATGCATGTTTAGACAGAGAAAAGTCCTACAACTCCTAGCATTCCCAAGCAGGGCTGACTGGGGAATGTTGAGAATTGTAGGACTTTTCTCTGTCTAAACATGCATAAGACTGCACCCTAAAATCCATAAAAATACAATATTGTAACATAATATATATAAAAAACAACATTTACATATGTACAAAATATAAACACACACACACACACACACACACTTTTAACAGCCAACAATAAGAAATCCCAGGACCTATTAAAAACCCTGTCCTATGCTGTCAAATGCCTGAGAGTAGAGGAAGGTCTTAACCTGGTGCCGAAAAGATGGCAGTGTTGGAACCAGGTGGGTCTTGGGGTGGGGTGGGGATTGTTCCATAATCAGCATAAATTAGGAACCTCAGGTGTTGAGGAGGGAGCCAAGTGCAAGCCTCATGCGAGACCATGGCCTGTGTATGTTCAGAACCCACTCTGGGTATGGAAGAAAATAACAATGTGCAACATTGACCCCGGTGGTTGGCAGGCCATATGCAGGCTCTGGATTGGCCAGGCCTGATATAAATGTCTGGTCTTCTTTCTGTCCTTGTCTGATCAACAAAGTAGTGCCTCTTGTTAGGGATTCTTGAGAAATACAACCTTTGCAAATTCCAATAAAAACTCACGGGATCTGCATCTCTCAGACTTAGATGATGGATAACAAAATTCTGACACACAGCTTTCACACTTCCTTATTGTTCTGATGTATTATTTAGCTCATAAGACATAAAAATATGTCTAACCATGCATATTTTGAGAGAAAATACAAGTAGGAATATGTATTTGGAGAGAAATTATGTTTAAAGTACATATTTGATTACTTCTTGTTGTTCAGTCGTGTCCAACTCTTCGTGACCCCTTGGACAATAGCATGCCAGGCCTTCCTGTCTTCCGCTCTCTCCCGGAGTGTGCTCAAGTTCATATTCATTGCATCAATGATGCTATCTAGCCATCTCATCCTCTGCCGTCCCCTTCTCCTTTTGCCTTCAATCTTTCCCAGCATCAGGGTCTTTTCCAGGGAGTTTTCTCTTCGCATTAGGTGGCCAAAATGTTTGAGCTTCAGCTTCAGTATCTGTCCTTCCAATGAGCACTCAGGGTTGATTTTCTTTAGGATGGACTGGTTTGACCTCCTTGCAGTCCAGGGGACTCGTAAGAGTTTTCTCCAGCATCACAGTTCGAAAGCATCAATTCTTCTGCACTCAGCCTTCCTTATAGTCCAGCTCTCCCAGCCATACGTTGCTACTGGGAAAACCATAGCTTTGATTAGACGGACCTTTGTCGGCAAGGTGATGCCTCTGCTTCTTACTATGCTGTCTAGGTTTGCCATAGCTTTCCTCCGAAGGAGCAAGCATCTTTTAATTTCATGGCTACAGTCACCGTCTGCGGTGATCTTGGAGCCCAAGAAAATGAAATCTGTCACTGCTTTCATTTCTTCCCCTCCTATATGCCAGGAAGTGATGGGGCCAGATGCCATGATCTTAGTTTTTTTAATGTTGAGTTTCAAATCAGCTTTTGCACTCTCCACTTTCACCTTCAACAAGAGGCTGTTTATACCCTCTTTGCTTTCTGCCATTAGGATGGTATCATCTGTGTACTGAATTAAATTTGTCCATGCTTGTCCATTTTAGTTCGCTGATTCCCAAGATGTCGATGTTCAGTCTTGCCATCTCATGTTTGACCACCTCCAGCTTACCTTGATTCATTGATCTGACATTCCAGGTTCCTAAACAATATTGTTCTTTACAGCATCGGACTTTCTTTTCACCACCAGACACATCCACAGCTGAGTGTCCTTTCGGCTTTGGCCCAGCCGCTTCACTCTTTCTGGCACTACTTGGAAATTCCCTCTGCTCTTCCAGTAATCAGTAATATATAATAAGTAATCAGTAGTATATTGGACACCTTCCGACCTGAGAGGCTCATATTCCGGCGTCATATCTTTTAGCCTTGTGATATGGGTTTTCTTGGCAAGAATACTGGAGTGGGTTGCCATTTCCTTCTCCAGTGGACCACATTTTGTCAGAACTCTCCCCATGACCTGTCCGTCTTGGGTGGCCCTGCATGGCATAGCTTATGGCTTCACTGAGTTTTGCAAGCCCCTTCGCCACAACAAGGCAGTGATCATTTTTGTGCTGCTGTTTGTTTGTTTTTAAATGCAGATTAATGCAGAAATGGGATGAGATAGATTTATGAATGGATATATGCAAAAGCGACAAGGAGTGGAAATGGATGGATCCACCCCTGTCTTCTTCACTTCCCGTTCCAGCTTCTCCAGTGGCCAGCCTTCAACCCTCCATTTTCAACTCCAGACAGTGTTCTCACATAATGTGAGCTGAGGAACGTCCCTTTCAGGTCTAAGATTCAGGTTCAGCCACTCCTGGGCTCTTGCCTTCTGCTCTTGCTTAATTGTTAACATTTGCTCCACACAGAGCTCTGGCAAATTGCTCCCATAGTTTAAGGAATAGGTGTTGTGTTGCCAAAATTGTGTCGTTATCTTTCTCTTTCAGATTTTTACAGTGGTTTGACAAAGAGAGTGGAATGAGAGAATGCTACAGGCTTCATTTTGGAGGGAAATGTGGGGCATAAATAGATGATGAAAATGCTGAGTCCGGAACATAGCTTCTTCAGTGCTTTGCAGTGTTCTTAAGGGTGCACTCCTATTGATTGCACCCTCACCTCTTGAAACCCCTGAAACTTGGAGGCTTCCAAGTTTTCTGAAGCTGGTCGGGCAGGAGGAATGGTCGAGGTGATCTTCACATCCCCATACTCTGAACTCTGGTATTTTTGATAGATGGGCTTTTCAGCCCATTTAGTGAGGATGCTTCAGAGGGGGAGGGAAGGAGGCTGGAGGACGCTCAGGACAACTTGTATCTTGGCCTCTTCAGTCTCCTCCTCTCCCTACCCATGGGAAGGCCCCCTTCCCCCCCCCCAAGGTTGAGTTTCCGACTTTGGAAACATAGCTGGAGTGGTCCTTTCCACACTGGCGTGGTTCTTTCCCCTTCTCCTCGAAAACTCCCCCTTTCCCCCCTCTCCAAGGTTAAGTTTCCAACCTTGGAGAGGCAGCTGATATGATTCTTTCCCCATGGGCTGTGAGGGGGAGGGCTCTGGGGTCAGATCTCTGACCCCCTCTTCCAAGGTTGGAGTACTGCCTTTGACCTCCGAGAGGTTTTATGAGCAATCCTACGGTCCCTGGGATGCTCTGCAAGGGACCATAGGATTGCTCTCTAAATCTCCTAAGCAACTTCTACCTCAGGCCCGGAGGCCAAATTCAGTCTGTTCAATTCACACTTAATACAAAGTTCACATTTTCAAATCAATACATGAACACAAACTCAAATGTCCTTCAAAACTCATATTACTTCAAATTGCAGATGTCACTGCCTATTTGCTCATGGGCTCTCTGCCTGTTTTCAGGGTTCTCCTTATGACCTGGACCCCCTGAGCAACTCCTTAAGGATTTCTTGCCTCCTTAAGAGTCTTTTAAACTTCTCATTTCCAGTAACGTGGGGTTCGGGCTGTAGACATGGGGTGATTAACACTCTAGACACAGGGTTTAACCATAACAGTTTACTGGTAAGTAAAGCATGCAAATCACAACTAAAGGTATTTACACAATAGAGTTGAGTGATACAAAAGGGATTAAGAGAAAATAAAACACAAGGAGCTGCTCCCTGCACTGCTCTGCCTAGCCCCTGCTGCTCCTTTTACCCCCCCCCCCACCAGCTTACCAGACAGAAGTAACAGGAATCATCTTCATTTTCTTCTCCTTGGTAGATGGGCACACACTGCAAGGGAAAACACTGATCTGTGGCTGCCCGCCATCTTCATTTCGTAAGGACATCTCTGAGCTCCACGTATGGTCCAGAGGCATTGATGGGAAATGAAGACAGCAGGGGCTGGAAGTCCTCACTTGCATTGAAATGATCCCAGCTGCCAGGATGAACATTTGTCAATTAATATGGGAGGAGTAAGGCACCTTGGTGGGCACCAAGAAAGTTGACCAAGGGTACCATGTTGCCTACCATCTCTGTGAGGGAATACAGCTGGATTGTGGCCATGGCGCTATGCATAGCCAAGGCTGACTTTCACCAGCAGAGCAGAAATGAATATTCACAATACCCCTAAATTCACCAAAATGTCCAGTTTTGCAACCCAGTTTTTGAATGTTAAATTTCAGATTCAAAATTCAATATCACATGTTTAATTTACTTCTAAAATTAAGTGCTTTGCATTTGTCAGCACCTCTCAAATGTTTGGGGAAGCACCAAATATGAAATAAGCTTTCAGCTCTGAAACACTAAGTGAAATCCTAACTTGGGGAAGCACCAAATATGAAATAAGCTTTCAGCTCTGAAACACTAAGTGAAATCCTAACTGCATACTGTATCACCTTTGAAATTCTGTAAAACATTACATGCCATTGCATGCCAATTATCAAATACTGTTAAAGATGGAAATAAGGTATTGTTTAATGTCAGTACAGAGATCAAATATTTGGCATTTTTTCAACAAATATTCAAACATTCAGCAAATATCTGGAGAATATCCAACACCCAAAATTCAGGGAGGAGAATTTTGGAAGCAAATTTGTGTTAATTCTCATTCCTCAGTCATGTCAGCTGGCTGTGAGCCAGCCCAATGTTTCATTTCACCGGTTGCCCTGCCTCCAAGGAAAGCTAGATGTAGCTACTCCAGATGTTTATAACCATGTCTGATACTAATAAAATGCTCCTCCCATGACAACGTTTTAACATGTCTTCATTAAAATCACAAGCCTTTGGATTGCATCAAGCATCCCCCTCTGGGAGTCTTTGCTGTCAGTGCTTTGTGCTTCTCCGATAACTTTACTTGCCATGTGTGTATCACATACTCATGATTATATGCAATTAACCTGCATTAATGACCAATTTGGGAGGTGTTGGCCTTTAGTATTATAGGAGCTGTGCACTCTTAAAACAAAACAAAACAAAAAAGTCTGCCTTTCATCTGGCTCCGATGATGTGTGACACATCCCAAGTGCCATGGAAAAAGCTGACACCACAGAAATTACCTTACGCAACTCCAGTCATGCAACCTGCCTTAAACCTAATAACTTCAGCAGCATCAGCTAGAGCTGAAGATGCTACAGAAAGTTCATTTCTTCTAGGAGAAAATCTGAACTAAACAAATACCTTCCTCTAGCCTAAATAAGGACACCTGTCTATTTTAAATCATCCTATCCTACTCAGCACCCCCCCACACACCCCATTCTATAGGCTGCCAATATAACACAACCCAACCTAACCCTTCCTCCTTCTTGCTGAGTTCATTGCATTTGTAATATAGTTATTTTCTTCCACACCTTAAAGAGGCAGCACCATGATTAGAAGCCAACGACTTAATCTAAAATCCCATTAAAGTCCTCTGAAACAAGCTCATTTGGCTTTAATAGGTTTTGAATTAAGCAGGGAGGGTCATGCTTCCACTGTCTGTTGTACGAGCATAGACAGAAAGTACACAGAACATCTTCCTGTTTGCTGCTCTAATGGCAATGGTTATGCACTATACTTGAGCTTTTGATATATCTACATGGAAAAGGTAGATTGGTTTGATACCAATTGTCCTACTCTCTCTCTCCCCTGCCCACCCCTGGACAAAGAATCCTGGGATTTGTGATTTGGTGAGCATGCTGAGGATTCTCTGTAAGGGATCCCATAGCTCCCTTCATAGAACTACAGTTCCCAGGGCTCCCTGCAGAGAAGGAAATGCTACTAAAGCAGTGAAAAGGTGAAGGATGAAGAACAGACATGCACCACTTGAATAGGTAGCCTGCTGTGGATCAGTGTTTGCCCCTTGCTTGGGCAGATGTGTAAACCATCCAAAGCAAATCAAGCTCAGGAGCAATCGAATCTTCCTGTTTGTGGGAGATGTCAGCTGTGCGGGTCTGAGTGGCCCTTGTGGCAATCATGAAGCTACTTCTGTCCCGCCTCCCCATCTGGCTTTGTAGAGTACTGAATGGCTGGCCTTTGTGGCAATTATGAAGCCATCTCTCCTACCCCGCACCCCCATTGCCCATGGGAATGTTTCAACTTTAAAATAAAAATGAATTGCCTATTTTTTAAGGCATCCAATAAATGTTCAAGTGGAAAAATATGAATGGAACCCAGGAAAAAAGGATCAACCTCCCCACCCCAAGCCAGTCTAGGCAGTCTTTTGTGGCAAAAATCCCCACTGTAGTCAGAGCCAAATACATGTGTCAGTAGAGGAGTGAGGGCAGGAATGATTGATTGATTTGATTTGTACCCCACTTTTCTACCAAGAACAATGACCTGGTGGGAAACTCAATATCAATGGAGGAGCACCCCACTGGCCACGAGAAGGCTCTATCACCATAGGTCTACCCAGAAAGAGACAGTTACTTGGGAGGAGGGTAAAGACCTAGCTGTGAGCAGTGAACCAGAAAAGGTCCAGGAAGAGAAGAGGCTGGCAGTGTGTATTTAAAGTCTCTTCTGGGCCAAGCTTCGAGTCCATTTGCTCCTATGTTAGGTGTGGTCCATGGACAACACCTGACCAAGGCTTCTGTTGCTGCTTCCCTGTGGCTCCATCTCATGCTGCTCCAGTTGCATCACTATAAAGATGGGTAGGCAACCTGGTACCCTCACAAGAACATAAGAAGAGCCCTGCTGTATCAAACCAAGGGTCCACCTAGTCCAGCATTCTGTTCACAGAATGGCCAAACAGCTGTCCACAGGAAGCTCACAAGTAGGACATGAGGCCAACAGCACCCTTCCACCCAAGTTTCCCATCAACTGGTGTAAATAGGCATACTGCCTCCAATACTGGAGGTAGCATATAGCCATCAGGACTAGTAGGCATATAAAGCCTTCTCCTCCATGAATTGGTGGCCATCACTACATCTTGTGGTATAGTGAATTCCATAATTTAACTATGCACTGTATGAAGAAGTCCTTCTTTTGTTGTTGTTGTTGTTCAGTCATTAAATCATGTCTGACTAATCGTGACCCCATGGACCATAGCACGCCAGGCCTTCTTGTCCTCCGTTCTCCCCCTGAGTGTGCTCAAGTCCATATTCATTGCATCGGTGATGCTATCTAGCCATCTCATCCTCTGCCGTCCCCTTCTCCTTCTGCCTTCAATCTTTCCCAGCATCAGGGTCTTTTCCAGGGAGTTTTCTCTTCGCATTAGGTGGCCAAAATATTTGAGCTTCAGCTTCATTATCTGTCCTTCCAATGAGCAGTCAGGGTTGATTTCCTTTAGGATGGACTGATTTGACCTCCTTGCAGTCCAGGGGACTCATAAGAGTCTTCTCCAGCACCTGAATCCCCCACCACTCAGCTTCATGGGATAACCCCAGCTTCTAGTATTATGAGATAAGGAGAAAAATGTTTCCCTATCCACTTTCTCCTCACCATTTTGGACACATCTATCATGTCTCCCCTTACTTGCCTCTTTTCTAAGCTAAACAATCCCAGCTGTTGTAACCTTTCCTCATAGGGGAGTTGCTTCAGCCCCTTGATCATCTTAGTTGTCCTTTTCTGCACTTTTTTGAATTCTACAATATCCTATTTTAGGCATGGTGATGAGAAGGGTAGAAATGTGGTTGCACCATAGATTTGTATAAGGGGATTATGAGCTTGGCAGTTTTATTTTCAATTCCTTTCCTTGTTATGCCTAACATGGAATTGCCTTTTTCACAGTAGCCTCCAGATGTGTTGGACTATACCTCCCATAATCCCTTGCCATTGCCCATGCTGGCTGGGGCTGATGGAAATTATAGTCTAGCACATCTGGAGGGTGCCAGCTTGTCTGCCCCTGCTATAAAGGTGATCATGTAGGATGAGTTAACAACATGGTCCTCAGGTCATGAGCTTCCTCTTTGAACATTAGCAACATGTGTGAATCCAGAAAGAGCTACTCCCTTGCACTGCCTGCATCCATCCATGCCCTTAATATTTAGAGCCACACCAGTTCCTCAAGGCTTGGCTAAGAAGCCAGGCTGCTTCCATGGAATCAGCTTTGCATTTTCAATGAAGCCACATCAGCAGAAACACAAAGTACTAGGGCATCGCTTTTTGTGCTTCCTCTATAATGAAAGGGAAGCTTGTTTACTCTGTGGTGAGAAGTGTGAATCCCAAATGAATTTAGAGCTTAACCATGCCTCTACAGGGGAAAGGAATCCTGTGTTCTCCCTTGGCATGCTCCACAGGAAGTATGATGAGTGAACGAGCACGTCACTTGCACTTTTGCTGTAAGTGCTGCTCTGTTGTTGTTGCCTATGGTCTAGCATTTGAGATGGTTTTTAATGCATCTTAGAGTGTCAGTCTGGAGTAGGAGTCAGAGGAAACCCACTGCCCAATTGGGCAGGAGCAGTGCACGGGTTTGCACGGAAATGTGTCACCCTAGCCAAATAGAGATATTTTTTAAAAATATGATAAGTGGTGTATAAATCTCCTCCTCCTCCTCCTCCTCCCCCTCCTCCCCACCTAATTCCTTTTCGTTACATCCCTGTTCACTCCCTACAGCCTCTCATGTAATTAGTACACAAGCACAACATTCTGAGGAAGGGGAGCAGGCTTATCAAAAGCTTTCCCCTGAAGTTAGTAGCAGGGCAATGGGGAATAATGAATGCAGTTGTAATCCAACCCAGAGGGGCAAAAATTGACTGCCCTTTGTCTCATTCTGTGGATGAAAGCAATATTTTCCAAGCTGTAAATCCTTAGGAGCTCAATATTGTCCCTGCAGGAAATCAACAGCAGGTAGGGGGTGGAGAGAAGAAGAACCAAACCCTAAACCATCAGTGAGTGTCTCCAGGTTAAGCCCAGTGCAAGCAGCTTGAATCCATCCACCCAGTGGGCATTTTTCTAAAGAAAGCTCCCACTGAAGGGAAGCAAAAGAATATATCTCTGACACTATGCTGCTTTCATTAATTTAACAGGACATGCTTTTATTGGATATGCCCATTATAGCAATTGCTTGCCATTAGATTTTAGTGGGTTGGTCATCACCACACAGATGGAACTGTACAACTAGCAAAAACTCAAATGCCATCTAATCCAACCACCTGCTACAAAATGGAGACATGGACACAAACCAAGTGTGGCAACGCTTCCTGCAGGGAGTATGTTACTCTGTCCTGTCTCTGCCTCACTGGCTTCTTATCACATTTGGGCACTGGTTGGGGTGATGAGCTTTAAAGCCCTACATAGTCTGGGGCAGGGGTGGGAAACCCCAGGCCCAGGGGCCAATCCTGGCCTCCCTAAAGGTACCAATCCACCCCTCCAAGATTACCCAGATGGCCCCAGGTCCTTTCCCTGAGCCACCAATCATTATTCTGGCTTTTGTGCAGTTTTTTCCCCATCCTAAAAGGCTGAAATCCCTCACTGGCAGTAGGAGCCTTAGAGAGCAATCCTATGTCCCCTAGAGAGCATCTGGGGGACATAGGATTGTTCAATTTCCTGGACCTGAGCTCAGAGACAGGGCTCTGAGCCAGGAAACTGTGTTCCCTGCTTCCTCTCCTTCCTCTTTGTAGCTGGTGTGGAGAGAACCACACTGGCTACCTCTCTGCACTCAGAAAACAGAGCAAGGAGACAGGGAAAAGGGGGCATTCCCAGGGGAGTGGAAGGGAGGGGAGGAGACCAGGGAGGCATATCCTATGGCCACCACAGCCTCCTTCCTTCCCCCTCCCTGAAGCCTCCGCTAGATGGGTGAAATCACCCATCTAGCTTAAACGGAGAGAGGAAGGTGTGAGGTGCCTCCCACTCTGCACTGGATACTCATTAGCCTCTGAGTTCAGAGGCTTATGAGTAGCCAGGGTGGATCCCATAGGATTGTGCCCTTAAGCTACAATATGCTGGTATTTTTGTCCCTTTTGCCATTGGTCCTGACCCCTTTTACCTTCAGCCCTGCCCACCACTGGAATGGATCGTCTGAGAGCTTCTCCAAAATTGAATTCAGACCTTGGGCTGAAAGAGGTTCAACCCTCCCAGTCTTGGGTGTCTTGTCTGTTGACTACTGATTCAGACTCCACATCAGGATTCGTAACATCAAATATTTATTAATTGAAGTTATTATACAACTCCCTGGCAAGGCTCTTAATACAGGTCTGCAGCAGGTTTTTCCTAGTCCAAGGCAAGAGAGGGGGTGGGTGGCGTGGCTGTGCTGTGCTTAAGGAGACAGTGCTTAATTCATTGTGCCTGAATGCAGCCCTGTGTACTTAGAGAAATGTCTCCTCCCATTTGTAATCTCCAAAATGCTCCTCTGATTTGTGGGGGAGGTGTCGCTACCATAGTTTTGGCCTTTGGGCTATTCCTGCTTCTGTGTTGCAGTGATCTCCCAAGAATGTCTACATTTGTAATTTTCCCACCAGTAATCATGGTCATGTACCTTTGAAAAGCAACATGAGAGCTTTATGGGGAGGGGGAACTTTCTGAAAACTTAATACACCTGGGAAAAGTCAATGGTGGAAAACTATAAACAAAACAGCTCAAGGCGTCATTGATAACCTAAGAATGAGTACTAGAGTTTGCCGGCTTTGGGGAAATGGTTATCGTTCCCAGAAGTGACATTCTGCATATTTAAACAAGATTGGGAACCACACAAAATATAAAGCGTTCTTGTTGGGACTTGATTGTAGACTTTGCGCATGGAAAAGACATGCCAAAAAACCTCTCTTGCTAAGGGTTCGACTATTCCTGCAGGCCTGTACATATATTCCGTGTGGTTGCAAAACAGGAACACTTACAGGACAAAGAACACATTGTTGAAACAAAACAATTTCACACGGAAACCCAGCAGAGCACTTGGAAGGTCTGTATGTAAAGCAGAGAGAACACTTAATTTGCATGGATGTTCTGCTTCTGATAGAGAGAAAGCCAAGTAAGAACTGGTTTAATACTAATCCCAAGCTGCCGGTGGGTGAAATCATGACTAAAACATTCACAGATATATATTTTAAGCATACAGCTGTTGATAACATACTGCATACAGAAATTAAAATAAAATAGAGAGCACACTTTTAATTATAACATAAGTCACACACTGTACAGGTCACTAGGGTGGCCATGTGTCCTACTTTACAAAGGACAGTCCTCTATTTGAAGGTGTCCTCTATTTTGTAGGGCTGTCCAGTCCAAGTCTGGTTTAAAGATAAATAACCATCAGAAGGGAAAGCTGGATCTTGAAGTCGCCCATCAACAGTGTCTAGACAGCAGACTGAGCAGGCACATGGGTCATGCAGTCACAGTCTTCCTTACTATGGTTAAATGTCTGGTTAAGACCTTCCTCTGCTCTCAGGCATTTGGCAGTATGTGACAAGGATTTTAATTCAGGGCCTGGATTTCTTATTGTTGATTGTTAAAATTGTTAGGGGTATGTGCACTGTCTGTTTAGATGCTTGTATGTAAATTGGCTTTTATTTATGTACAATACTGTATTTTTAAGGTTTTTAATCTTTGTAAACTGCCCAGAGAGCTTTGGCTATTGGGCGGTATAGAAATGTAATAAATGAATGAATGAATGTATTGTATTTCTATTTCATTTATAATAATGACGTCTAAATTTTCATCTCTATAAATTAGCATATGCATTTTGTATGCAAATGTGTGTCCTTTTTTTGTGATGACCCCCATCCCCCAGCAAATGAAGACCATGGTACCTTTGACAAACTGTAGGTGCAAAGGTTGTGTTTTACTACACACCTTAAAATACATAAATTACTTTAGAATAATTAATGCTTGCTTGAAATCATGGCAACAGTCCGTACTAGAGTGGACTTGAATGACCTACACATGCATGGGGTGTGGGCCCTTGGCAGATTCCCAGCCATGCCTACTCTTGATGCCAGCCCAGACTAGCTATGTGTGCCAAAGACACAAATCCCAGAAATATATATATATATATATATATATATATATATATATATATCCCCTTCATGGATCACTGCCTTGTTGTGGCGAAGGGGCTTGCGTAACTCAATGAAGCCATAAGCTATGCCGTGAAGGGCCACCCAAGACGGACAGGTCATGGCAGAGAGTTCTGACAAAATGTGGTCCACTGGAGAAGGAAATGGCAACCCACTCCAGTATTCTTGCCAAGAAAACCCCATGGAATGTATCACAAGGCTAAACGAGATGACGCCGGAAGATGAGCCCCTCAGGTCGGAAGGTGTCCAATATGCTACTGGGGAAGAGCAGAGGGTATTTCCAAGTAGCGCCAGAAAGAGTGAAGCGGCTGGGCCAAAGCCGAAAGGACACTCAGCTGTGGATGTGTCTGGTGGTGAAAAGAAAATCCGATGCTGTAAAGAACAATATTGTTTAGGAACCTGGAATGTCAGATCAATGAATCAAGGTAAGCTGGAGGTGGTCAAACATGAGATGGCAAGATTGAACATCGACATCTTGGGAATCAGCGAACTCAAATGGACAGGCATGGGCGAATTTAATTCAGGTGACTATCATATCTACTATTGTGGGCAAGAATCCCTTAGAAGAAATGGAGTAGCACTCATAGTCAACAAAAGGGTGGGAAAAGCAGTACTGGGGTACAATCTTAAAAATGATAGAATGATCTCAGTACGAATCCAAGGCAAACCATTCAACATCACAGTAATTCAAGGCTATGCCCCAACCACTGAGGCCGAAGAAGCTGAGGTTGATCGGTTCTATGAAGACCTACAACACCTTCTAGAACTAACACCCAAAAAAGATGTCCTCTTCATCATAGGGGATTGGAATGCTAAAGTAGGAAGTCAAGAAATCACTGGGATAACAGGCAAGCATGGCCTTGGTGTACAAAATGAAGCAGGACAAAAGCTAATAGAGTTTTGCCAAGAGAACATGCTGATCATAGCAAACACTCTTTTCCAACAGCACAAGAGGCGACTCTACACATGGACATCACCAGATGGTCAATATCGAAATCAGATTGATTATGTCCTTTGCAGCCAAAGATGGAGAAGCTCCATACAGTCAGTAAAAACAAGACCTGGAGCTGACTGTGGCTCAGATCATGAGCTGCTTCTTGCAAAATTTCAGCTTAAATTGAAGAACGTCGGGAAAACCACTAAACCGTTCAGGTATGACCTAAATCATATCCCTGATGAATATACAGTGGAGGTGAGGAATAGATTTCAGGGATTAGACCTGATAGACAGAGTGCCTGAGGAACTATGGACGGAGGTCCGTAACATTGTTCAGGAGGCAGCAACGAAATCCATCCCAAAGAAAAAGAAATGCAAGAAAGCCAAGTGGCTGTCTGATGAGGCTTTACAAGTAGCTGAGGAAAGAAGGGAAGCGAAAAGCAAGGGAGAAAGGGGAAGATATACCCAACTGAATGCAGAGTTCCAGAGAATAGCAAGGAGAGACAAGAAGGCCTTCTTAAATGAACAATGCAAAGAAATCGAGGAAAACAACCGAATGGGAAAGACTAGAGATCTCTTCAAGAAAATTGGAGATCTCAAGGGAACATTTTGTGCAAAGACGGGCATGATAAAGGACAAAGAAGGCAGGGACCTAACAGAAGCAGATGAGATTAAGAAGAGGTGGCAAGAATACACAGAAGAACTATACAGGAAAGATCTGAATGTCCCTGATAGCCATGATAGTGCGGTCACTGAACTTGAGCCGGACATCCTCGAGAGTGAAGTCAAGTGGGCCTTAGGAAGCATTAGTAACAACAAAGCTAGCGGAGATGACAGTATTCCAGCCGAGCTATTTAAAATCCTAAAAGATGATGCTGTTAAAGTGCTGCATTCAATATGCCAACAAATCTGGAACACTCAACAGTGGCCACAAGACTGGAAAAGGTCAGTTTACATTCCAATTCCAAAGAAGGGCAACGCCAAAGAGTGTTCAAACTACCGCACAATTGCGCTCATTTCACATGCCAGCAAGGTGATGCTCAAAATCCTACAAGCTAGGCTTCAGCAGTATGCGAACCGAGAATTACCGGAAGTACAAGCTGGGTTTAGAAGAGGCAGAGGAACTAGAGATCAAATCGCCAACATTCGCTGGATCATGGAGAAAGCAAGAGAATTCCAGAAAAACGTCTATTTCTGCTTCATTGACTATGCTAAAGCCTTTGATTGTGTGGATCACAACAAACTGTGGCAAATTCTTAAAGTGATGGGAGTACCAGACCACCTTACCTGTCTCCTGAGAAACCTGTACGAGGGTCAATAAGCAACAGTAAGAACCAGACATGGAACAACCAATTGGTTCAAAATTGGGAAAGGAGTACGACAAGGCTGCATATTGTCACCCTGCTTATTTAACTTATATGCAGAGTACATCATGAGAAATGCCGGGTTGGATGAATCAGAGGTCGGAATTAAGATTGCTGGGAGAATTATCAACAACCTCCGATATGCAGACGATACCACCCTAATGGCAGAAAGCGAAGAGGATCTAAAGAGCCTCTTGTTGAGGGTGAAAGAGGAGAGTGCAAAAGCTGGTTTGAAACTCAACATTAAAAAAACTAAGATCATGGCATCTGGCCCCATCACTTCCTGGCATATGGAAGGGGAAGAAATGGAAGCAGTGACAGATTTTACTTTCTTGGGTTCCAAGATCACCGCAGACGGTGACTGTAGCCATGAAATTAAAAGACGCTTGCTCCTTGGGAGGAAAGCTATGGCCAACCTAGACAGCATAGTAAGAAGCAGAGACATCACCTTGCCGACAAAGGTCCGTCTAATCAAAGCTATGGTTTTCCCAGTAGTAATGTATGGCTGTGAGAGCTGGACTATAAGGAAGGCTGAGCGCCGAAGAATTGATGCTTTCGAACTGTGGTGCTGGAGAAGACTCTTACGAGTGCCCTGGACTGCAAGGAGGTCAAATCAGTCCATCCTAAAGGAAATCAACCCTGAGTGCTCATTGGAAGGACAGATAATGAAGCTGAAGCTCCAATATTTTGGCCACCTAATGCGAAGAGAAAACTCCCTGGAAAAGACCCTGATGCTGGGAAAGACTGAAGGCAAAAGGAGAAGGGGACGGCAGAGGATGAGATGGCTAGATAGCATCACGGATGCAATGAATATGAACTTGAGCACGCTCCGGGAGAGAGCGCAGGACAGGAAGGCCTGGCGTGCTATGGTCCATGGGGTCACGAAGAGTTGGGCACGACTGAACGACTGAACAACAACAAATATATATATATATATATATATATATATATATATATATATATATATATAAAAGAAGATTATTGTGCAAACTTTCAAAATCTGGATTTTGATGTTACATTTTACCTTCCATCCTTCCGAGGTTGGTAAAATGAGTACCCAGCCTCCTGTGGGAAAGGTAGTCACGACTGGAGAAGGCAATGGCAAACCACCCCGCTATAGTCTGCCATGAAGACGCCAGCACAAGCAGCGTCCCTCTACGGGTCATCAATGACTCAGTGCTTGCACAGGAGGAAACTTTCCTTTCCTTTCACTCATATTGGAATCTGCATTTGGCCCCCAAATCTGAAATTCAGTTAATTGGGGATTCTTAAATACAAAATGTAGAAATGTACACATTTGGTATGAATGCCAGCAATCAGATGCTGTCAAATGTCAATTTGCTACATGTAAGATACAGACACATATTTATTTCTGCTGACAAATTATTGGATGTCAAATGCTAATAGCTGCATATCAAATATTTGCCCAGCATTCACACAACCAGGAAATTTCCAGAAATATTTCTCACCATCCTAATTCTCAAGAGGGAAAATATGATGATAACCATTTTGAGGCAATGCAGTTTTCAAACTATGGCCCAAATGAGACATGACGCTAAATACCTCATTGTCACCATTCTCCCCAATGCAAATACCAGCTTCAACTGAGGGATTTTCTTCAGGACCTCAACAGGGGAGGAAAAGGTTACATTCCTCCTCCATGCCAACTATGATTCTGATAATGGCCATCCTCCCCTGCTGATCCTATCTGCACTGTTTTAAAAACATGCATTTAACATTGCATCTAGTTTGGCTCTATGATAATCACAACACATGATCTTAAGATAATGGCTTTCTTGCAGTTTATACCAGCTGAATGTGAGCTAGCTGTGTGATGCAGCTGCTAAAAAAGCTAATGCAATCTCAGGTGGAATCAATAGAAGAATAGCATCAAGTCACAGGAAGTAATAGCTCTCCTCTGTGCTGCATTACTCAGGCCACATTAGGAACACTGCGTCCAGTTCTGGGCAACGCATTTTCAAAAGGACATTGACAAAATGGATAGTGTCCAGAGAAGAGCAGCCAGGATGGTGAGGGGTGTGGAAACCAAGTCCTATAAGGACTTGTTGGAAGAGTTGGCTATGTTTTGACTGGAGAAGAGAAGAGAAGATTAAGGGGAGACATGCCTGTGGTCTTCAAATATCTGAAAGGCTGTCATGCAGAAGATGGAGCAGTTCTTTGTTGCTCCAGAGGACAACCAGTGGAGATCCCTGCAGGTGCCATGGTGCCCACAGGTGTTGTGTTGGGGACCCCTGCATTAAGAGATACTTCTACAAGTGAGGGCTGTTCGTCAGTGGAACAGACTGCCTCAGGAAGTGGTGTGTTCTCCTTCACTGGAAATATTTCAGTGGAGGCTGGATAGCCCTCTGTCAGGGATGCTGTAGCTGCACTGTACATCGCAGAGCCTGCATGGGGCAGGGGGTTGGACTAGATGATCTCCAAGTTCCAATTCTATGATTCCAGCTTTAAATAGACATTCCCAAGATTGGGCTTTGCTGAAACTTGCCCTCGCCATGGAAATGTGAAACTGTGCTCCTGCGTTGGGCAGGTGATCACAGCAGGCACTCTGCAACTGAAGTCTCTTTGAGTCTGCTGGATGAGAATGGCAGAGATCTAGAAGAAGCCCAGCTTGGGAATCTTGAGGCACAGCCAAAGATCTTACCGCTCCATCCGGTGTTGCACATACAGTCTTAAGCAGAGGCTGTCCCCTTGGCAGGTGCTTCCTAACTCTGCACCCTATTTCCGGGGGTCAGCTTTCCCCTCTGATTATTCTGGAATGCTCCTCAGCTTACACAACCACTACTGGTGATTGATGTGAATTGTGGCATAGAATCATGGTTCAAGGTTAATGAAAGCCTCTGTATTTTCTCTTTCTTGCCTGCACTACAGATGCTACCTGCAATAACTACACATACTGTCGTCACATAAGCTACTTTCCCTTTGCTCTCCTTTAAAGAAAGCAAACAGAAAACAAACCCCAAATCCCATGCTGTAACACATGCAATCCCAGCATGTCAGGCCTGTGTCCTGAAATAACAGGGTAGGACCTGGCTGGCACAATGAGCTAAGATGACCTGGAAATGTACAATTGCAGATAACTGGCTGGAAGGCCTGTTTGTTGCAAATGATGGGTTACCATCAGCACTGAACAGGAGGGATCCCAGAGGTGACAAAGCTTCAGTCATTATGGGTAAAATGAATAGAACTGTCTGTTTGAGAAAATAAAACTGAGAAGATTTTTTTTTTTTTAATGGGGAGACATAACCCAGGCAGGCTGTGTGGGATTTGCAGACCACAGTCTCCAGAATTTAGATTACAAGCCCTCTGGAGAAGGATTCTGGGTGCTTCCAGATTAGGCATTTATTGTTAATTCACCCTGCCCCTTTCATGCATGTGTGTGTGTATGTGTGTGTCCAGACTGCATTGTCTTCCACTTGTAACCTTCCCATGTTTACCCACTGCTTCTTCTGACTTTCTTCATTCCTCACACACACCTGTTAAAGAGGAAATGATAGGATTGCTCTGTCTGTCTGTCTGTCTGTCTGTCTGTCTATCTATCTATCTATCTATCTATCTATCTATCTATCTATCTATCTTTCAGAATTTATAAATTGCTCTATAGCAAAAAGAAGATCCCTGAGCAGTGAACGGTAAAGCAAAGAAGAAAAAGAAAACCCAAAAGGAATAAAAACATTTTAAAACAAGTTATACAAGAAAAAAGTTATACAATAAAAAGTTATACAATAAAAAAGTTCAGAAGTTATACAATAAAAACATGTTATACAATTAAAAAAAAGTTATTTGTCAGGGAGGAGATGGCAGAATTTGTCTGCTTAGGCATGCCAACCGCGCAGATCATGCAGGCACAGAATATGTACGTTAATGCACAATCAATCTCAGTTTGAATACAAAACTATTAAAGTGTCCAACGTCAGGGCTTGTCATGTGTTTGAAAATGATCAGCCTACTAGATTCAACTCGCTAACTGATTTTGAGTTTTGGTCCCAACACCAATTTAGAGAACAATCCTATGGCACCTAAGACGGTGTCTGAGGGGCCATAGGAAGCTGGAGACTACCCCCTCCAAGGCTGAAGACCAGGGGTGGGCAACACAGAGCCCCCCTGCTGCCCCCTAAAAATGGAGTGCAACCTGTGTGGATGAAAATGAGCCCCGGACCTCCTGAAGTTGCCTACCTCTGCTGTAGACGATGCTGTGACCTTGGGGGGGGGGGGATCCAAGGGAGATCTCTCCTGCCCCAGTTCCTCCTGCCCCTCCCAGCCACAGTAAGCTCCACAACAGCATCCTGTCCAGAGGTTAGTGTTGTGACCTCGGAAGGAGATGAAATGGGCATGTTGGGGGAAGGCAAGTGGGTGGGGAGGGGAGAGCTCAGACACACGCACACACACTTTCTTGGTGGGAAGAGACACATATAACCCTGATTAAATAACAACAACAGCAAACATCTGGGCCCTTCTGTGTGTGGAATGCGTTCTCTGCCACTCAGCCACAGGACTTGACCAAAGGTCTATTGCTCTTTCAGATGGTTCCGCCCCTTCTCCCTTGCTGCCTTTCATGCTTGAAATCACTTTCCAGAACCTCTCTGTGATGCCACCTCTCTTACTTCCTTCATTCCCTCCCCAAAACTCACCTTTCCCATGAAGCCTTTAACACAATCTCCCAGCAGAGCCGGCAACAAGGGTAGGCATGGTTGGGCATCTGCCAAGGGCCCACACCCCAGCAGGGGCCCACTGAGAAGAGGACCTTGGAGCTGTTCCTCCTCTTCTCCATGGCAACCTGCTTGTTCACGTGCCTCTTGCTCTGGTTGGTGAGAAGGAAGAGCAGTAGATGCCCCTGCCTACATGCTCGCTGGTGCTCTGCCTGTCATGAAAGGAAGTTGAAGCAATGATGAGGAAGAGGAAGAGGAGCAAGAATAGCTGGTGACAATGGCGGTGAGAAGGTTTGATCCCCAAGGGAGGGGGCCCATTGAGGATGACTTCCCCAAGGGCCCTTCAAAACCTGGAGCTGGCACTGGCTCCCAGTCCCCATTGCTTTCAGTGGGCTTACTCCCAAGTAAGTGTGCACAGGATTGCACACCTATGCATACCTACTTGGAAGTAAGTCCCACTGAGTTCCGTGGTGCTGATTCCCAGAGATGTATCTGCATGATTGTGCTGTTAGCTCTTAAGGGTTCTTTGTCTTCTGAACAAGGGAAGTCTGCACAGTAAAAGGTTAGACTTTGACCCATTTTGTTCAGTTCCTTGATTTCCAAAGCACAGTATTCTTAACAATAATTTAAAAAGGAAAGAAAAGATGAATTCATTGCAATCCTTAATCTCTCTCTCTCTCTCTCTCTCTCACACACACACACACACACACACACTTGATGATACGCTAAGCGAAAGCCTGGGGGACAGGAATGGATGGCGTAAAAGGTGTTGACAGGTTGTACACCGCTTGGTTATGCAAACACAGGCAATAAAGGGCAAAGAACAACCACATGGCAAACATTCTTCAAGGATGGGAACATTGGCGGTTTCTCTTTAATGATGATAATACCGAGGAATGTTTGCACTTTTTCTCACTGTCACTGCTTTACTAATCTGAATCAGCAGTGAGTAAGCGGATGTACAGCTGGAAGCCTGCAACTCAAGCACACGCTTGTATTTATGTTGCCGACATGAACCGCACAACTGGGTGACATGTGAACGAGGGCATAGCTATACTGCAGCATTTCACAAGGGTTTAGGGAACAACCCTATGGCCCCTCGGCAGCATCTGAGGAGCCATGGGATACTTCGGATCCCAAAATCCAAAGTCGGAGACAGCGTTCTGACCTTGGAGGGCAGGGATCCGTGCTCTGACCTCCCCTCCCCCTCACAACTGGCACAGAAAGAACCATATCGGCTGCCTCTCTGAGGTAGGGAAAGTGACCTTGGAGAAGAGTTAATGGGGGCGCTTCGATGGGTGGGGAGGTGACTGGGGAGGCCAGGATATGTAATATCCTGAGCCTCTGCCAGCCTCCTGCCCTCCTCCTCTGAAACGCTTTCGCTACGTGGGCTGAAAACCCCTTCTAGAGAAAATAGATTTCAGGGCGGGAGGACAGTGGAGTGAAGATTGCCTCCACTGCTCCACCCATGATGCACTGGATGATTGTGGGCCTCCAAGTTCAGGGGCTTATGATCATCGAGGGCACAACCCATAGGATTGGACCCAGTGGAGGTTGGTGGCTCCGATTTCAGTGGGGCTGTGAATGCAATCTGGGTTTCAGTCAGAAACAGACAGCACCCTAAAGGAACAGTCCAAGGTGCTGAATCTATTTTGGGGATAGGGGGTCAGCACCTTGGATAGCTCCTTTAGTATTCTGGCTGGTTCTGACTGAAACCCGGAATGGATGCACAGCCCCTCTGAAATTGGAGCCACCGGCCTCCAGTGATGGCACCCTTAAAGTAGCAGAGCTCCCCTGCAAAGGATCCTGGGCACTCTAGTTGCTCTGGCAGGGGGCTAAAAAGTTCCTTGTGAGTACACAAAAGTCCTATACTTCCAGATGCTTTTGTCATATTCTAATGGATGTGCAGGCTGTGTCAGTGCTGCATCTTAGCAGTAGACTCTGCCCTGACCTACGTGCATTTGTTCATTATAACATGTGTAGAGAGGCTTTGTATGTACAGCTCTGTGCATACAGGGCACATGTTTGAGAACCTGGATTATGGAGTCTGCTGCTATGACGTGGCACTCTCCTTATGCACATTCATTAGAATGCATGAAGGAAGTCTATATAGGGTGTAGGACAGGGTCCTTTCAGATGATCACTTGTTAATACAGATATATGAGGAATTCATTTCAGGTGTTTTTTTTACCAGAACTTCCTCAATTTACACCGAATACTGACCTAAACACAATCCGTGGTGGGCGTCCATACATTTCTGAGTTTGAGGTGCAATTCATGGTGCAAAGAATGTGTTTGAAAAATGTGTACATTTGAAAAAAATACATGTGAAAAATGTGCACATTTCAAAAATGCACACAAATGTGTTTTCATTAATGGGAGAAAATATCTCCTTTCCAAAAATATACACAACCACATTCTTGGTTGGGTTCATTATTTATTTATTATTTATTTATTACATTTATTAATCGCCCATCTGACTGGTCACCCAGCCACTCTGGGCGATGTACAACCCACCATAAACAATTTAAAACAATAAAATTTTACCATAAATTTTTTTTTAAAAAAAATACCCTAACCCACCCCAAATGCCTGCCTGAACAACCATGTTTTTAATGCACGACGGAAGCTCATTAAAGAGGGGGCATGACGGAGTTCCCTAGGGAGGGAGTTCCACAGAGTGGGGGCCACCACAGAGAAGGCCCTCTCCCTCGTCCCCACCAGTCTAGCTGTCCTGGCTGATGGGACAGAGAGAAGGCCATCCGAGGCTGATCTTGTTAAGCGGCCTGTCTGGTGTTGCTGGAGGCGCTCCTTAAGATAGGCTGGGCCGGAACCATATAGGGTTTTAAAGGTCAAAAGCAACACCTTGAATTTGGCCCGGAAAACAACTGGTAACCAGTGCAACTCCTTCAGCACTGGAGTGATGTGATCTCGCCGGCGGCTGCCTTTAATCAGGCGAGCCGCCGCGTTCTGTACCAGCTGCAGTTTCCGAACCGTCTTCAAGGGTAACCCCACGTAGAGCGCATTACAGTAGTCTAAACGAGAGGAGACCAGGGCATGTACTACCGATGGGAGCAGATGGTCGGGAAGGTAGGGGCACAGCCGCCGTATCAGATGGAGTTGATACAGCGCTGTCCGGCTCACAGCTGACACCTGAGCCTCCATGGACAGCTGGGAGTCCAAAATGACCCCCAGGCTGCGGACCTGGTCTTTCAAGGGTAGCCGTACCCCATTCAACATCAGGTCAACATCCCCCAGCCTCCTCTTGTCTCCCACCAAAAGTACCTCGGTCTTGTCAGGGTTGAGCTTCAGCTTATTCCTCCCCATCCAGCCACTCACCGTCTCCAGACATTTGGACAGGGATTCTACGGCCAACCTTGGTGAAGATTTGAATGAGAGGTAGAGCTGAGTGTCATCCGCATATTGATGACACTGCACCCCAAACCTCCTGATGATAGCCCCCAGTGGCTTCACATAGATGTTAAATAGCATCGGGGAGAGGATGGAACCCTGTGGCACCCCACAAGTAAGTGGCCACGGGTCCGCAACCTCCTCTCCCAGTGCTACCCTCTGGTACCTGCCGGAGAGGAAGGACTGGAACCACCGCAATACAGTGTTTCCAATGCCCAACCCCTCCAGGCGGTCCAGGAGGATACCGTGGTCAACGGTATCAAAAACCGCTGAGAGGTCGAGGAGAACAAGGAAGGAGCATTCACCCCTATCCAGAGCCCTCCTCATATCATCCACCAAGGCGACCAAGGCCGTTTCTGTCCCATGCCCAGGCCTGAAGCCCGACTGAAATGGGTCTAGATAATCAGTTTCTTCCAAGTGTGCCTTCAACTGCACCGCCACCACCCGCTCAATCACCTTGCCCAAAAATGGCAGATTTGAGACTGGGCGAAAGTTGTTCAGAACTTGAGGATCCAAGGAGGGCTTCTTTAAGAGCGGTCTTATCACTGCCTCCTTGAGGGCTGATGGCATCACTCCCTCCTCAAGGGAGGCGTTCACCACCGCCTTGATCCCCTCACCCAGTCTCTCTCTGCAGCTCATAATGAGCCAAGATGGGCAAGGATCAAGTAAGCAGGTGGTTGGCCTTACAGATGAAAGCACCTTGTCCACTTCATCAGGAGGAAGAAGCTGGAACCGATCCCACAAAACCGGTTTGCCACAGGCTGCCTCTTGCTCACTAACTGTATCCACAGTGTGCAGAGTAACACACCTAATCTGATCAATTTTATCTGCAAAGTGCCTTGCCAAAGCCTCACAGGAGGCCTTAGAATGCTCCAGTGGTTCCGGAGCCACAGGACCGACCAGGCTCCGGACCACTTGGAACAGCCTCCTGGGGCAGCACTCTGCAGACGCGATGGAGGCAGCATAATATTCCTTTTTTGCTGCCTTCACCGCCACGTGATAGGCTGAAGATATAGCTCTAGCCCGTGTCTGATCGTCTTTGGAGCGAGACTTCCGCCACCGGCGCTCTAGCCGTCTCACCTCCTGTTTCAGAGCTCGTAACCGCGGATTGAACCATGGTGCAGTCCGAGCCCTGTTCAGGGGGAGAGGGCGTTTCGGAGCCACCCGATCTAATGCCCCAGTGATTGCGGCATTCCAGCCACCCACCAGAGTCTCGACCGAGTGGCCGTTGGCATGCCCCAGAGAATCCCCAAGCGCGTTCAAGAATCCATTTGGATCCATAAGACGCCTGGGGCGGACCATTTTAATGGGTCCTCCACACCTGCGGAGGGGTTGTGGAACCGAGAAGTCCAACATCACCAGATAGTGATCTGACCATGACAAGGGGGTGGTGGATATACCCCCGACTTCCAGATCACTCCCCGCTTCTCCAGAAACAAACACAAGGTCTAGTGCATGACCGGCTACATGGGTGGGCCCAGTTAGAATATGGTGCAGCTCCCAGGAGGCCATGGTCTCCATGAAGTCCCGAGGTGCTCCTGTGAGGATGGCCTCCGAATGTACGTTGAAGTCCCCCAACACCAGTAAGTTAGGGGACTGTACACGCACATCAGAGACCACCTCAAGCACCTCGGCCAGGGAGTCAGTCGTGCAGCGGGGTGGACGGTACACGAGCAGAATCCCCAGACTGCCCTTCGGGCCCAACCTCCAGTACATGCACTCAACAACCTTGGTCTCCCGGAGAGGGGGTCTGGTGAAGACCAAGGACTCTCGGTAGATAACAGCCACTCCCCCTCCCCGATCCCCAGCCCTCGGCTGCTGTGCATACGAAAATCCAGCTGGACACATGGCTGCAAGGGTTGGAGCAGCAGCCTTGGCCAGCCAGGTCTCCGTAATACATGCCAGGTCTGCACCCTCATCCAGGATCATGTCATGGATGAGGGAGGTTTTCTGGGTAACAGACCTGGCATTGCAGAGCAGCAAACGAAGGCCAGAAGATGGGGTCACGCCTCCCCCAGCCATCCTTTGGCTCTGGACAGGCCCGGAGCAGGGGACAGATACTACACATCTCTCCCTTGTTCCCCTTAGCTGGCATGGCCTGCCCCTAGCGCTCCGCCAGCGCCTGCCGCCCAGCCTCGGTATGTTCTGGCCCCCAACACTCCCCCCACTGCCTCCATCAGGTGGACACATGCCCCCTCGCTCCCGCCTATCAGGCAGGCTACCCACCCCTAAAAACACAACAAAATCCCCCCCAACAAAATAAAACAAACAAACAAACAAAACAATTAAAATTCCCTTAAAAATGCCAGGCAGGAGTCCACAGGGAAGGCCTGGTGGCGGTGGTAGCAGCGACGGCGGCAGCAGGCCCAGCGGCTGCAAGCACGCCTCTTCCCCGGTGGTGGTGGTGGTGGCTTCTCCTGCAGGCCCTGGCTCTCCCAGGCCACCTCAGCCAGCCAGCTTATGTAGCCCCTCCAGGGAGGGGCAGGTGGAGCAGCACAGCTGGCTCGGTACCTGGGGGCCTGGTCCTGCAGGGACTGGCGGTCTGCCAGGCAGAAGTCCACAAGGAAGGCCTGGTGGTGGTGGCAGCGGCGGCGGCAGCAGGCCCAGCGGCGGCGGCAGCAGGCCCAGCGGCTGCAAGCACGCCTCTTCCCCGGTGGTGGTGGTGGTGGCTTCTCCTGCAGGCCCTGGCTCTCCCAGGCCACCTCAGCCAGCCAGCTTATGTAGCCCCTCCAGGGAGGGGCAGGTGGAGCAGCACAGCTGGCTCAGTACCTGGGGGCCTGGTCCCCAGTTCAGTGTTCAGTGAACACTTGTTCAGTGTTCTTGTGCTTACCTTACTGATGAGGTGGCTGAGGAGTGTGTATGAGTGCCCTGTCTTTCACTGTATACTTATCTCTCTGGCAGCCTGCAGCCTCCCCAGCTTCCCCCACTTCAATTAAAGCCCAGGAGAAGACATCATGAGGTAACTCTTCCCATAGGGCTTTTTCAGATGAGGAAGTGCAGGCATCCTTGGAGGCTGCATAGCGATGAAGAGACGTCTAATAGAAAGAAAACACACCACACTCTTGACCACTGCCAAATTTTCTCCATTTTTGTGGTGGCCCCCTCCCCACCCACCACACACACGATGAAGGACACTAGGTATGGCACATGGTGAAGGTTGGGAAATGGTGACCAGGTTGCCAACACATTGCTGCTGCTGACTTGCAGTGGCAGCACAAAAACCAAATGAAAAACTTTGAGGAAAAAAGAAAGAAGCTGTGCTACAGCCACTGTTCCACTTCTGAGAAACTGTTTGAAAATTTCTCCTTGCCCTGGAATTCAGTGAAATTGCTCCCCCCCTCCCCATCTCTCTGCTTACAGCTAGGGTGGAGAATTTTGAGAGGCTGTTTGTGCACAGCTCTAGCTGGAACGAACTTTGAGGTGGAAATTGGAGAACCTCATGAGCTCAATTTTTGCTCCTTCGCACAGCCCTACTTGTTAGCATGAGCAATCCAGACTTGGTATTGGGGCTGTGCAGGGACCCCCTGATCCACCTTGGGGGATGCTTTGGGGGTTCTGAGGTGGGCCCAGTCTGCTTCAGGCTGATTCGACCTCCCCAACCCACTTCAGCCTCCAGAGCTGAAGTGGGATTTGGATGTCCGAATCCTGCTTTGCCCCCCAGCTCCCCCAAATCACCGCACAAGCCCCCACCTCCTTACTTGGGCCCCCAGGATGCACTCTGGCAGCAGTCTTCTTGTCAACTCCCTATATTTCTGGAAATAGATCCTAGGCAAATGCCGGCCGTCAAGCCATCAAGTATGCTACACTAATGTTGCATGCTTGACAGCCGCCATTTGCACAGGATCTTTTCCTGGAAATACAGGAAGTTAAAAATGGTGACTTCCTGGAGCAAGAAGACGGCTGCCAGCCTGTGTCCCAAGAGCCCAGGTAAGGAGCTGGGGGCTGAGCGGTGGCAGCACAGCTGGGCTTCTAGATCACGCTGTAGCATGCTGAAGTGCTTTGGAGTGACCCACTTTATCCTGCTTTGTGCCCCCTCTGCCTTGCCTCGGAAGCAGCACAAAGTGGCCCACTTTGGCTCAGAGTTCAGGCATCGGGCCGAAGCAGTGCACAGCCCTACTTGGTACCCCTTGGCTGCACCGTCCAATCATCTTCCCTTGAGGTTGTGCTTCTGTCACAAGGATGGATGTAACATTTTCCCAGCACTCAAGTAGCGGTTGTTGCTCTTTTAACCTGGTGGTGAGATGAACACAGGAAGCAATTTTGTGCAAATGCCATTCCCTGCCAAAACAGAGCCGCTCTGTTCAGGCCATATGACCTGCATGAGTGGATGTGTGTAGGGAGGATTGGAGGAAGCCCAGCCTCTGATGTGCCTTCAGTAGGGGACGGAATCATCACTTGATGTTAGAGTGCTACCTTTGCATAGAGAAACTCCCAGGTTCAGTCCTTGGCATCCCCAGTTAAAAACAAAACAAAGATCAGGTAGTTGGTGATATGAAAGGCTTCCTGAGACCTTGGAGACCTGCTGTCAGATGATACTGGGCTACATGGACAAATTGCCCAACCTTGTACAAGGTTATATGTTCCCATAAATCAGGGCAGTGGAGGCTGGTGGCTCCGATGTCACTGGGGAGGTGAATCTGCTCTGGGATTCAGTCAGAACCAGACAGAACTCTAAAGGAGCTATCCAAGGTGACTGGTTCTGACTGAAACCTGGAGCGGATTCACCGCCGCACTGATATCGGAGCCACCAGCCTCCACTGAATCAGGGATATCGAATCTTTCAGCCCAGGGGCCGAATTCCACTTCTGGAGAAGCTCCCAGGGGCTGCATTCCATTGGTGGGAAGAGCCAAAGGCAAAAGTGGCGGGGCCAGAGCCAAGAGGGGCGGTACCCAAAAAACCAGCCTCTTTTGACTTAGGCTGAATCTACACACAGAAGTTATACCATTATCATACTGTTATTGTAACTATTGGTACACATGACACCAGTGGGCACCAACAGTTATGATAATGGTATGATAACGGTATAACTGCTATGTGTAGATTCAGCCTTAGTGCTCGTCCTGCCACTGACGAAGCCTGAGGAGAGGCATCACAACCATTTAGAATGGGGGAAAAGCATGCAACATGTGACAAACTGCAAAATAATTGGTGGTTGGGGGAAAGGGCTGGGACCAGGGAATGGGGCATAGCTATCTGGGGGACTTCGGGGTGGTGGTGTATTGGAATCGCAAGTAGGCCAGATTTGGTCAGCAGGTCAGAGGTTTGATACCCATACAATAAATTCTGAGGACTGAGGCTACATGGATACATATATCCATGGATACATATATGGATACTCTCTCAAGTATCCTGGTCCTGAGTTGTTTAGGGCTACATGGATACATATCCATGTAGCCCTAAACAACTCAGGACCAGGATACCTGAGAGAGTGCCTTCTCCCTTACCAACCTGCCCGGTCACTGAGGACATTGGAGGGCTTGCTCCTGGAGGTTCCACAGAGGGATGGTGGGGGCTCCCGTTTCAGTCCACAAATCTGTTGGACCGCTGGCACTCGTACTCCCCAGCTGCACCTGCCGACCTCCCCCCCGTGCTCGCTGGCCCTCTGGGCTGCAGTCAAGCCCCCCCCCCGCTGCACTCGGTAAGCAGCCCACAACTTACCCGGGCCTGTTCGTCTCTGTCCTGATTGCCATGTGGACACATAGACTTGTATGCAAAAAGCGCTGTGGATAACCCCTACACCCTTGTTTCACAGCACTATTTTGCATATAAGTCTATGGACAAGCACTGCTGATAGCTAGGTTTTTTAAAATCATGGTGATCAGGACGGAGACGAACACTCCGAAATCTGTTCTAGGTATGGAGCGGTATATAAATATTGTAAATAAATGAATAAATATGTTTGTTTGGCAGGATGGCATGCAGTTTGTATGAGCATAAGGTCTGTTCATGCATTCTATGGAATGTACATAGGTGAGGATTGAGGGGGGGTGTCTGTCACCACAGTCTCTCCCACCACTCGGCTCCATGCATACTCATCTGAGATATGTTGCCTAAGTTGGACAAGTGTCTTCTGGGCCCTGGCTGCAAGAGCTTTGACTTCTCTCTGCAGTTATGACAGGTATAAGATCCTGGGGCAGGGGGATGATCTAAAGCAGTGTGCCATGGTATTAATGTCAGTGTCCCTGAGGGATGTATGGATCATGTAAAATCTGTTGCATCTGCATTTTGTGGATTGTCAGGAGCCTTTTATTCCACTGTCCACTCCTCAATGGAATTGGATTTGAGTTTCTGACTTTGTGCAAATTTGCACTTGTGCAAATTTGCCCTTGCATAAATGCACGAATTCTCCCCAACTGTGCTTTTTCATGCTTTAGCCTATGCAAGAAATGCACATCTTTGGCTGTTTTTTAATTTTGCATTTTTTCTATTATTACATTTGCACAAAATTCAGGAAAGTTAGAAAAACAGTCTGCAAGTCCAGGGAATCTGCCCAGCTGGGAAAACGCTGTTCTGCTATGAAATCTGTGGGTTGGATTCATAAAACTCTGAACTCATTTGAGTCCATTGCAGATTTCTTCAACATCCCTAGTGTCCATCCTCTGTCCGGTCTCAATAAATCCCCCTGTTTGCTCTCCGCAATTTGCTCTCCCCACTTGCTCTCCCAGTTTGCTCTCTGTAAACCTCCCTGTCTTCTCCCTGCAATTATGACAGGTTTAAGACCCTGGGGCAGGGGGTTGATCCAAAACAGTGTGCCACGGTATTGACAGAAGTGTCCCTCCTCTGTCCAGTCTCAAACAACCTCCCTGCTGTAGTAGCTGTGGTAGGTGGACAGCCTTCTGCTACCAGGATGTCTCTGCAAAGGACCCAGGTATGCCGGAGGCTTTCCAAGATTCAACTCCATGTGCTGGCATGTGGGGGAATGGGATGGGGAGAGGGAGGGTTCTTGCACTGGTGCAGTGGTGCTCATTTGTGGGACGGATCCCTACTTAGCCACAAAAAAGTAGTCCCACCTAGTTTACATACAGCACACAAAGTATTTTGCACCACTTAGCTATTTGCACAACAATCCTGCAAGGCAGGCAAGAGTAAGAGTAACTTATGCAAAGCCACCTAGAGTGACTTGTCCAAGACCACCTAGCAAGCTTCTATGTCTGATCAGGTCTTTGAGCCTCCTAAGACCAAATCCAACAAACAGTCTATTGCAGCTGTCTGGCATCAGTTCATGTTCACTTCCTCAGCTTCTGATACTGGATGCTGCAAGGAAACTCCTCCATGTAGACATCACAGCTCCAGGTACTTTGCACATGACATTCCAATATATTCTCCTTTAACAACAGAGCAATCCATTTCACCCAACATGTCTCAGCTGCTTTGAGTTTGCTTCTATCATCTGGAGGGCAGTAATCACCTAATTAGGCAGGCCTGAAACTGCTGAGCAGGGCGATATTCTTATCAGCTCCCATTATGGAGTTCATTTGCACAAAAATGCGCATATATATATATATATATATATATAATCCTGACTGCATTAAAAGATGAAAAAAAACCAAACCCACAACCCAACAAAAACCATTCAGGGCCCAGAGGCGTTCATCAGGTAGATATGATCTTGCAGCCATTCTTAACTGAAATCTTGAATTGTGCTCTATTAGCAGAATAGACCCCCCTTCCCTCTCCCCCACTCCCCAGTGTGTGTGTGTGTCCCAGTCTTCATTGCAAGGGATCCTTCAGGTATCTATCAAGCCATTAACAAGAAAGTTCCCTGCCAAGTCAGCGTCTTAGATTTTATAATGAGCCTCACATCTTCCAGCCCAGGGAAATCTCCCCTGCTGCTTCAGAGACATAACACTGCAGTACTCAGGACTCCAGCCTTGGATGATATGTGTCTGAGTGTGCAAGAGGCCTGGCTTTACATAATAAGAAGGAAGAGAGTTGTGTCACATTTTCATGGTCCCTCCTTTGCTCCACCCTGCAGCACTTGAACTCTATGGGTACTATCCAGTGATACTTCTATGTAGAGTAGATCCATTGAAATGAATGAGACTTACATTAGTCACAACTAACTTAAGTCCCATTCATTTCCATGGGTTTACTCTATGTAGGACTAACATTGGATACCACCCTATGCTTCAGATCTGGGAGCAATCTCAGCCATGCTGTTCTCTCATTGGTATCCAGGTTTCCTCTACACCAGGGGTAGACAACTTCTTGGGATTGGGGAGGGCGCACTGCCTCCCAGATCTCACCAGGGACAGCACCCCATGGGTGGTGCGGGGGTGGCGGGGGTGGCTGGTGGGATACCAGCTTTTTTTTGCTGCTTCCACAGTAGCAAATTCACTGCAGGTGGGGGCTGCAAAAAGACTGGGGAGGGGGTGTACTACACGGTTGAAGCAAAATGGAGCATACATTTCTCATTTAGCCATCCTCACCCCCCACCCACCCCCAATACCAGTCCAGAAATTTCAAAATCTGAATCTGAATTTCAGTTTGAAGAACACAGTTCCTATTACACACATGCATGGGAGGGAGCCCCACTGAACACAGTGGAGTCTACCTCTGGACAAATAAACACTTCCCTGGGACCTTCTTCTGAGTAAATAGGACTGGGTCACTGCGTGTGTATTTGATGTTGACCTTCGAAAACACAAATATCTGATGTTAGGCTTAAAAAGAAAGAAAGACCAACCACTCAGTGTTATGCAAAACAAACAAATAGAAATGGCAGAGGAGTTTTTCACTGACAAACTTTCTTGGGAACGTTTTCTGCAAACCAATTTGCAGTGTTTCTGTTGTCAGGGTGCACTGCAGAGGGTCAACCGCTGGGCTTGGATCGCGCAGGGCTTGGCATCTGCCGGCATTCCAGCCAGTCATTTTCATGTGGGAGTTGCCCAGATGGAATTACGTGGGAACGGGCCTCCTTTGAGGTTCCTCACTAGCGTTCTCCTTCATCTTGTGTAGCCTCGTGGGGAGTGAGGATGCTTGTTCATAAAGTTAAAAGCAAAGGTGACCTTCGCTCACTGCATCTAGATGTCCTGGATCAACCTTAGGAACAAACTAGATATTTTGGTAAATGTATGGCTGCACAGCCAGGTGTTGCAGTACAGAAGAGCCCTGCTGGATCAGGCCAAAGGTCCATCTAGTCCAGCAGTCTGTTCACACAGTGACCAACTAGCTGTTGACTGGAAACTCACAAGTAGGACATGGGTGCAACAGCACCCTCCTGCCCATGTTCCCCAGCAACTGGAGTACATAACCATATTGCCTCTAGCACTGGAGGCAGCATATAGCCATCAGGACTAGTAGCCATTGATAGCCTTCTTCCTCCAGGAATTTGTTTAACCCCCTTTTAAAGCCATCCAAATTGGTGCCCATCAGTATGTCTTGTAGCAAGATCTAAGGGCCGAATTAAACATCACAGTAGACATGTACTATCTGTATGTAAACATGTACTAAATGTATGACTGCATGGCTAGATGTTAGAGCAAATGCATGGCTGAAAATCTTGTTCCCCACCCCTCCTCTGCAAAGTCTAGTAGAACCTACACCATGTCCTGACATCACAACCTTCCATGTTTTTCCATTCTGCTGCTACACATCATTGGCTGATGAAGGTGTGTGTGTGTGTGTGTGAGTGTGTGTGTGTGTGTGTGTGAGAGAGAGAGAGAGAGAGAGAGAGAGATGGGGGCCAGACAATAAGGAACAACGTGATGTCAAGGAATGAGGCCAGTTTTACCAGATGCCAAGGAAGGGAGGGGGGAACTTGACACAGAGGTTCAGTTTTCAGTAGTAGCCGAGTGTTTACTGTGAGGTTTAATTGGGCCCTTTGATTTCCAGATGTTTGGAAGTTCAGCTTCCAGCATTCCTGATCATTGGCCATACTGGCAGGGACTTCTGGGAGTTGAAGTCCAAAACATCTGGAGATCTACCTTCTGTCTATCCCTGCCTAAGATGGTAAGTAGTATTTAAAGGCATGCCTAACAGGATCATTTGGATTTACTGTTGACCGGCAACTTCAAGGCTCCAGCTCTCCCTTCTTTAGGCGGTAACATGACTGCAAATAGAGGATGGCTTCAAAATAGAGTATTGTCCTCTGATGGTCCTTCACATAGGGACTGTATCCTGTAAAGTAGGACACACATGGCCACCTTACCCTCAGAATGCCTCAGCCAAAAAGAAGAGCTCACAGTCCTGAGTGAAGAAAGGGCATGCATACTGACAAAATATGCAAAGAGCAGCACAAATCTAGTGGAACGTGATGATGTCAGAGAATGAGCTGAGAGAGGTCCCTGGTTCATATTTCATACCTGCTACGAACTCACTGGGTGGCCTTGTAATATCTGTAATTTGGTGATAATAATATCGGCTCACCGGATTGCTGTAAGGGTTACTGAGATAATATATGTACAGCATTTCAAGTATTTTAGAAAAGTGCTGCTTAGGAACAAACAACCATTGTTATCATTTATATAACACTACATAGGAACATAAGAAGCACTGTGTAGGAACAGAGCAAGGGCCAAACTAAATGTGACAGAATGGGAGGTACATCTCTTGACATCTTTTTGTAAAATCAGACATGGTTTGGATTGGGATCATGGCAGTGGAGGAGGAGGAGATCTAAGTCTTCCATGCCCCCAAACACAGCCCCAGTCAAGATTGCTCTCCCCCTGCCATGGCAGGGGTGGTGGGGAGGGAAGCCTAGAGATACAACGCAAATTCCTATATGTTTTAGTTACCTTCGTTGCAATTTAGCTCACTGCAGCTTTCAAGGGCCTGTTTGGATTGGGGCTGTGGCACAGGAGACATCACTATCCCTTCCCCTGTGCCCTGATCCCAGTCCAAACCACCCCTTCTGTGGCTGCTTTTAGCAAAAGAAAAAAAAATGTTGGGAGATGCATTGACACATCTCTGATGTCACACTAACTTTGGCTTTGTCATAAAGTCAAGTGATCTTCCCAAACTCTCTCTTCTCAGAAACTTCCCGCACTCTTGCAGTGGAAAGATGAGTCGTCGTTGTCGTCATTGTCGTCCTCCTCCTCTAAAGGACTATCAGATCTGATGGATGGGGAAGGAATGTGGCGGGCAGTCCCAGGTCTTCTCTCCACTTCTCTTCCTCACCCTAGGGTGGCCCGGTGTCCTTTTTTAAACAGAGGATGGTCCTCTATTTGAAGGCCTTCCAGAGCACTGTCCTCTGTTTTGAAACCATCCTTTATTTGACGGGCTGTCCACTCCAAATCTGGTATAAAGCACAAGAATTACCAGAAAGAAAGGCTGGAGCCTGGAAGCTGCGCATCAACAGCAGCTGGACAGCAAGCTGAGAAAGGCACACAGTCTTCTACACTATGGTGAGATGTAGTGTATTTCTAGTTGAATAACAGCAACAACAACAACTTCTAAATGTGCATCTATGCATATAAATTAGCATATGTAAATTTTATGGCAATAAATATCCTCTTTTGTCCTTTTTTTGGTGATGCATGCCTTCTTTTCTGGTAATTCACAAGTGGCCACCCTACATTCAAGCTTTTCCTCCAGCCTGAGTCCACTTTTGGCTCTGGATCTGCCCACTGTCAGCTCTGCCCATGATCACCACCCAGCTGTGACCTCTGATAGTTTACCCCCCCCCCAGAATTTTGTGGCCCTTGGCAGAAAAAGGGCTCCCCATCCCTGGCATATATTATCTTGGAAATATTTTTTAGAACAGTCCCTATAAAGTAGGCCTATGTGTGATTATGCTGACATTTTCTATGATGGTCAGAGCCTGAAGGACTGCCTAGAGTTGCCTGGCAACAGAGAAAGGCTGGTGCAGAAATATCTCCCAGAACAATTCTAGAGGCAGAATAGTGTAGTGGTTAGAGTGTTGGATTGGGACTTGGGAAACTTGGGTTCTAGTCTCCACTCAGCCATGAAGCTTTGTGACTTTGGGCCAATCACTGCTTCTCAGCCTAACCTACCTCACAGGGTTGTTGTGAAGATAAAATGGAGAAGAGAGGAGGAGGATCGTGTATACTGCCTTGGGCTCCTCAGAGGAAAGGCAGGATATATATGTAACTAATAAACAAACATACCAACAAATAAAGAAATAATGGCTTTGAGAATGGTCAGACATGCTGAATCAGTTCATCTGACATCTCCAATCCAGATGGGGATTCTGTGTGTCAACCCCAGGGCTGATTATTGCACAATAGGAGAATCCCTAAATTCGGAGTCCATGTGATCAGCTTGTGGTTTTCACCTTGGGCTTTTTACAAGGAGTAAACTGAGTCGCTCATGGAATAACACTGTGCACAAGGCCCCTTTCTTTGTTCCCAGCCTGGCTACTTGTCCAGGAGTGAGAAATAGGTCTTTAGCCAAACAAAATCTATTCCTAATCTGAATTTCTGTACAACATTTAGCAGTGGCTTCACAGTAACTCCGATTTACTGAGGCTAAGAATAGAACAATGCCAGTCAACCCTAATGATTTTTCTCTGTATCTGTCCTGAAAATTTGGAAATTCTGTGTTCATTCTTCATAACCTGGGCATCTTACTTTGTTGCCTGCTTTATAATCCCTGGTAAAATTATAGAGCAAAAGTAAAGTCCTGGAGTGTTAATTCATTTTAAAAGCACAAGAGTATGGACCGGGTAAGGAAGATTGCAGTGTCATCCCATTGGAAAGATTTCTTTGCTCCAGCATTTTCTGGATCATCACGGAAGGCACCACAACAGAGGCACAGTACCGGTGGCACTAACATACAACAGCTATGCTAGTAAACACCTCTTCTTTGAGATGACGTCCTGTTTTACTTCCTGTTTTGGCATTACCATCTCTGGAGATGCTGCTTCTGGGAGAAACCCTATCCTTGGCGTAGGAGGGAATGGTACAAGTTATTCCCTGCAATTCATCTTTCTGTTGAGAGAGCAAGAGAGGCTTCCAGGAGGAGATATTTCATAAGGATCCTGACATTGCCAAGGAAGGGCTGGAAGCTGCTTAGCATATTCTGCTTGTGCATAGATTTACATTTAAATCCATATTTTTTCTTTAGAAAAGAGAACCTCCATTAGGCCTTGGAGGGAACACCACCCAATATTACTGACCCTAATTTATAACTCATAGATCTTGGGCAAGGTTGGTAAGCTGTATGGGTCCCTTTTCCACTATTTAGAGTAGATTTTAAATGCATCATCTTTCAAAAGTATAAACTTCAGGCCTGACATATCTGCCAGGTCCATACATCATGGAGATTTCATTTACAACTCATTAGGAAGAGTGAAAGCTCGGAGTATTTAATTTCTCCAAATCACCCCGGGTAGTTTATCATTGTGTAGAAGGGCCTTTTCCTTGGCTGGCAAAAATGCCTGGCTTGGTTTGTACTGTTTCCCAGGGCATTTGATGTTCAGACATTTATGTACACCTTCTTGCAGGAGGCACCCTAACCCATCAGCTTAGATGGAGGCGCTCACAGTCAGTCTCTGACCAGGTTTGGATGTAACACTAAACTGTAGTCTAGCATTACGTGCATGAGCCTAATCCCCTTCTGCTCTCTTCCTCTAGTGTAGTTGCGAGGAGATCGAAAGCATCCACCTCCTTTTTACATTAACGCCAGTTTGTCAGTTTGTCCAAAATAGGAACTGCGGTTAGTTTTAACTATGGTTTTCTCAGGGGAGTTATTATTATTTATATTTACAATATGTATATACCGCTCCACATCAGGAGATTTAGGAATGGTGAACAACAAAGAATAAAACACCAGATTAAAACAGTTAGAACATTTTTTTTTAAGACAAATTTCAATAAGGTTGAATTTAATAAACCACGGCTAGTGATGCAAGGAAGGCCTCTTGAAATAACAACATCTTCAGGAGGCACTGGAAGGAACACAACTTTGGCACCGGCCTGACCTCCAAAAGCAGGGAATTCCAAAGGAGGGGGGCAGCATACTGAAGGGTCTTTTCCTGGTGGACTCCAACTGGGCCTTTGCTCCATGTGGAACCACCAGGAACATGCCCTCTGATGACCTCAGTGACCAGGCAGGTTGGTAAAGAAGGAGGCGCTTTCTCAGTTGACCATCCTGAGGGGCATATTCCATTTTTGGGGGGGTCTCAGGGGTGTAATTTGAATGGTGGGATGGGACAAAGGCAAGAGGGGTGGGACCAAAAGCAAAAGGAGCAGAGCCCCAAATACCAAAGATTCAGCATATTGTAACATCTATCTATCTATCTATCTATCTATCTATCATCTATCTATCTATCATCTATCTATCTATCTATCTATCTATCTATCCTTTCATTTCATTTCTATACCACCAATAGCCGAAGCTCTCTGGGCGGTTCACAGAAATTAAAGCTCTCACTGCCAGTAATCAAATCTTAGGAGAAGCATTTCAACCTTTTAGAGTGGGGGAAAACCAAGAAAAGCCAAGAAACCACCAAAAGATTGGTGGTAGGGGGAAAGGAGTGAGGCTGGGGGAAAGGGATGAGTTCACAGGTGGCCCAGAGGGACTCTGGGCCTGTGGTTCTGAACCCTTGGTTTATCTGAACACACCAGGATCAGAAACCATAGTTAGATCTTGGCATGTTCAGGTAAACCATCATTTAAACTAACCACAGTTTTCCCTGATTCACACAAAATGAAAACTGGTTAGTTTAAAATGGAAGTGGATACATCCAGTCTCCTCCTTGCAGCCACACTGGAGGGAAGGGGAAGGGGAAGTACGTGAGCCTGAAGTTTGTTCCTATTGCACTAAACTACTTTTTAGTGCTGTCTCCAAATGTGGCCAACGTGAGCCTAAGTAGACGTCGATAGGGGCAGTCTGATTGGTTTATTCAGATGTCTGCCACATTCACATATGAATGGGGTTAGAGGCTGGGCGGGTATAATTTGTTCAACAAAATGTATGTGAGGAAAGCTGAGCTTCCACTCCTAACCTTGCTGTGTGTGATCACTGCAAACACTTTTCTCCACAGCTTGGTTCATTTTCAATGAATGTGCCAGGTTGGAAGAAGATTGCCTGCAGGCCCTTTTAGACCTTCTTCCTGTCTGTAGGCTGCATGTGTGGATCATGCCCACAGGTTCCAACCCCTGACCTCTATGCATTCAGTTGAATGGCTGAAAGGGACTTCTGTATGCATTCATTCAGCTGAAAGTGCCAAGGCCCTTTGTGTGATCAGGAACCATGAGCCCTCAAAAGGTCCCAGTTGCATGAAGAGCACTGATGTGCCTTGCAAGACTTATGCAGGGATTAGTGAGATACTAAGATAAGATAATGTAGGTGTACTTTGAACACTCTGAATCACTCTAGTGATACTAGGCATTGTTATTATTTAAACAGTTTCTTCATTTCCCATCGAAATCAGTTAATTATGTTTGGATGGGCCTGGACCTACCTTACTTACTTACTTACTTACTTACTTACTTATTTATTTATTTATTTATTTATTTATTTCATTTCTATATCGCCCAATAGCCGAAGCTCTCTGGGCAGTTCACAAAAATTAAAACCAAACAACACACAATAAAACAATTTAAAATATATAGAACATTAAAACCACAATATAACAATACAACCACAATAAAACCTAGCAGCAGTGCAGGAGTTTAAAATACAGATTTAAAACAAAGATAAAAACTTAGAAAGCTAAAATGCTAAAATGCCTGGGAAAATAAAAAGGTCTTCACCTGGTGCCGAAAGGAATACAATGTAGGCACCAGGCGAACCTCACTAGGGAGCTCATTCCAGAGCCAGGGTGCCACCTGAATTTGCCTGAAGTTTGTATCTTTCATCTTTTTTAATTTTTAGCTGTGGTGAGCACTAAGCACACTAGCTAAAGTATTTTGATTTCAGTAATAAATGGGCTGGCTAAACTCACCAGATCAGGTGATGATGTTGTGTGCCAGGTTGGGAGCGCTTGGGCAAAGCTCTTGTTTATTTGGACGAAGCATTGCTTTGGCCTCCTGAGGGCAAAAGGTATCATCAGTAACACGAGTGATGATGACAAACAACTACGTGGGGATTGCATTAGCTCTTGGTAACAGAGGGCACACCTGGCTCCTTTGCCTGCCTGTGGGATCTGAAGCTCTTTAGACTCAAAACACTATCTAGATATAACACAATCAAACCTGAAGAAGCTCTGCCTCATGTCCTCCACTCCTCCTTCTGCCTCCCCAATCTGGTCACTGGTTTTATGGAGGGAAAGATGGAAACATCCTGATCTCTCCCCTGCAAACCTGGAGCTACCTTGAAGAAACATATGAACATCAAAAGCTGCCACATACTGAGTGGGAGCACTGGTCCATCTAGCCCAGTACTGTTGACGCTGACTGGCAGGGGCTCTTCAGGCAGGAGTCTTTCCTAGCTCTACCTGGAGATACTGAGGATTGAACCTGGAACCTTCTGCATTCAAAGCATGTACTCTACCACTGAGTTACGGCCCCTCCCCAAATGGAGGAGGGATATTGCTTCCTGCCCATGGGTCCTTGTTGATAGGTGCTGGCCCATTCAGTGTGGGGACACACATTTTTGCCCATGCTAAAATGTTGCATAGCAGCACTTGACCCACAGGGATGATCGGCAGCCATTCACATAAGTCATATACATTTGCAGACACTATTGGGCAGTCCCTTGCCCCTGTGGGGTCCCAGTATGTAGAGAGAGAAGCACGTTCTGCCTTTCCCAATTATATCCAGCATTGCAGCTGGTTTAGTTGGTCCCATAAAACTGAATGGGAATCATTGAGAACTAATCCAGTCTGATCAGCCAGTGTTGACTCCAGATTTTTGAGGGTCCTTGGGCAAGACACCCTGGATGGGTCCCCTCCCTTAGGGAGTCTACCTTCTCACCACCATTGTCATCTGCTGCTGTTGCTCCTTCTCCTCTTTCTCATCATTGCTACCACTTGACAGGGAGAGAGCCAGGGAGCAAGTAGGTGGCGACATCTACTGCTGCTCCTTATCACCACCTCTATTGTCCGAGCCAGAGCAAGACACAAATGAACAAGTTGGTTGCAATGGTGAAAAGGAAGAGCAACTCCAGGAGGCTCTTTTCAGTGGACCTCTGCTGGGGTGTGGCCCTTGGCAGGTGCTGAACCATGCCTACACTTGATGCTGGCCCTGAATCCAGCTCTGTTCCACAAAATGTAGTGATAGCCACCAACTTGGACAGCTTTAAAAAGGGATTAGGGAAATTCATGGAAGATAAGGCTACCAATGCCTACTAGTCATGATGGCTATATATTACTTCCAGCATCAAAGGCAGTATGCCTCTCAATACTAGTTGCTATGGATGACGAGCAAGATGATGCTAAATTGTGCTCATGTCCTGCTTATGGGATTCCCATAGGTATCTGATTGGCTACTGTGGGAACAGGATGCTGGATGAGATCGCTCTTTAGTCTGATCCAGCAGGGTTCTTATTTACATAACCTCATCCGTTCAATTGCATGGATCCACTCACTAGGTCGCAAATCATGTCTGGATGAGGACTAACTTAATTGAATGTTCCTCCATCTCAAAGAATGCCCTGCACATAGAAAGATAGTATATGTTTGAGAGAAGCTGAAAGACACATGACTTTAACCCAGAAACACATATGTGCACACATTTCTGCACCCACCTGTCCCCTTGTTACATGCTGTATTGCCCCTGCAGTAGGCTTCAAACTCTTAATTTAGAGGTGCCAAGATAGTGATAAATCAGATCCAGGTTTGCTTACAAGGAGTACTTTATTGAGTAACTTACAGCACACAGGATACCCAATGGTTGGATCAGACAGCTTCTCTGAACCCAGAGCCATGGGGTAAAATGGGTTTATACCTTACATGTTAGCAGTAAGGCAGCATGACAACAGCAAGCGTTAATTAGCATTCATTCCCAGCATAGGCTAACAGTGCTTGTTCAGAAGGAAACTAATTGGAGCTTTCTCAGCACAGACACCTGCAGCTTGGCATAAACATAGCCTCACTTCCCAGGCACATACTAGGCCCTGATAAGATACTAGCCCTTTGTTAGCATGGAATGTGCTGAGGTCGCTACTATCAACCTTTGACTCATCTCACATGCTCAGAGGCCCACTAGCAAGGGAATTGCACTTATACTGAACCTAAGCAAAGGATTATGGATTTCTAGGCCCCTCTAACACTACAGGTGACTTGGTTACGCTCCTGGGGCCATTACACATGCTAAGTTGACTGTGCTGGTTACCTGTTGGGAACATAGAAAGAATGAACCTAGGACGTTTCACAGACAAATCATGTTCTCCACCACTGAGCTGTGGCCATTCCTTGTAGTTTTCAGCAGTTTTTCAGAAGATGACCTGTTCTGCCATCACTTGTGATTCAGGTGACCAGCACCATCAAGGGTGACAGTGTTGATCATCTGCTTAAAGCTGTGCATGAGGTCCCAGTCCATCAAACCTTCTGAGGTGCATCTGGCACCTTCACTGTATGCATTTTGTCAGCAAGTCAAGATGGACCTCTCTACCCAGGCCTTTGGAAGTGTTTGAAGCTTCTGGATATTAGGCTGCTAGCACTATTTACGAACCAATGCTTGTGCAATGCCAATCACACTTACTGGCTCAACAGCTTCCCCATTGTGCTAGCAAGTGCCACTGATGTTGTGCAATCATTGGTTTCCACTAGCACAGCAATGGGGAACTTGTGGCTCTCCCAGAGTTTTGACTTACAACCCCTATCATCCCTCACCATCGGTTATGCTGACTAGCACTGATGGAAGTTGTAGGCCAAGACATTGGGGGGGGGGCAATTTGCCCACCCCTACTCTAGTGCAATGTAAATAGTGCTTGGATCCTTCCTGAGGATTTGAATGGAGCTTTGGATGGTGGTTTTAAGTCGCTTTATATTGTTTTATCAGTATGTATGTTTATCAGTATAACAATATTAATATTGTTTTATCACCCTGGGACCATAAGAAGGTTGGGCTACATATTAAAAATAAATAAATATAATAAATAAGCAAACAACCGAACAAATATTTTGCGTGTGTGTGGAAGTCCACTTCATCGGCTGATAGCTACTGTTGCAGGACTGGAGCAAACATACCTTATTGCCTCCTTCCTCACCTCTCAATTTCCAGCATGTCACCGGTCCCCCATCACCTGGGGTCAAGCACCTTTGAATGTAGATCAAAGACCCTTTTCAACAGAACCCAAAATGTCAGCTTGACCAACATTTTATGAAATCAAATAGATGCAGCAGCGGGGCCGTTGCCCCCCTTTTCTGTTTCTAAACAGCACGCAGCATACTTGGAATTGAAAATGGAGCCTTATCACATGATTGCTTCACTCTGTGACAACACGGTTGTTGGTTCTCCCTGGGCTTTTTTAAGGGCCAATAAATCTTTTATCTTGCACAGAATGAGGCTTTTTAAGTTGAAAGGGCAGCTCTTCCAGAATTCTGTAACATACAGGTCACCTTATCAGGGGGCGCTCACTCTGCTTGCTTCCCCCCTGCATTTCTGGTTAATAGCTGAGCATGCAACTTTGCCTTGTTTGATTTATTTCACTGTCGCGCCAGGCCTGGGCCCCCAAGCCAGTAAAATGAAAGGCTCCACAGATGAGGGTTTTGCCATCAGGTTTCTCTTTGCTCTTTTCCAGCTAAATGTACCTTTGTGAGTGTCCCCATCGGAAATCTCTGAGTTTGCAAATATTGACTCCGCTTATGATTGTCAGTTGAACCCGCAGGACATGTTCACTAGCAATGCAGGTTGAACTGGCCAAAGGGCATTTGGGTACGTTTATCAGCTTGTGTGTATGTTTAGGGGAGACAGCCAGGAGGCTGAGATCATTTACCACCTCCTGACTGTTATGTGGGATCCAAATATTCTCTGTCAAAACTCAAACTGAATTTCATTTCTTAATTGAACCCCTTCCTGCACCCCATCAAGAATAACAGTTCATTTGTTCTTTCTTTCTTTCTTTCTTTCTTTCTTTCTTTCTTTCTTTCTTTCTTTCTTTCTTCTGCATTGTTATTATCTTCAAATAAAGTAGGGAGCAAAACCAAAAATGTAAGTTCATCAACTTATGCATGGCATCACACTGTAGTAAAATATAATGCTCTAAAATATCCCAGAAGTCCTTATATCAGCCTTCCCCAGCCTGGTGCCCTCCAGATGGGTTAGACTACAACTTCTATCATCCCCTGCCAGCTTGGCTGTTTTTACAATGTGAGTTCCAAGGACTGATCAGTTGATTTTATTATGGAAACAAATAAATGGATTTGCTTCTCAGATCTAATGGGCGCATATACATTTGGATTAGAGATTTTAAAAAGCACTCTGTTAAAGTATCAGAATTAGATCTTTAAATAGTTTTCTTTTAAAAAATGTCTGCTAAATATTTGCTAGTTTTAACTTTCAGATTGAAACTGGCACTTGGCAAAGGGTAGAAATATACTTAAGCCTGCATATCTGTACCCGCTTACCAAGGAGTCAGCACCATTGAACTCAATGGGACTTACTTCTGAGTAGATGTAGCAGGGGTACAGAACCTTTGTCAGGCCAAGGGCTGATTTCCATTTCAGAGAAGCTCTTGGGGGCCGCAGTGGGCAGGCCAAAGGCAAATGTGGCAGGGCCAAAACACCAGCATATTTTAGCTTAAAGCTTTTACTGTCAGTCATGAAGCCTTAGGAGCAGGGATGTTAGAGAAATCTGCTGCGGATTCAAATGAGGCTGGATTCTTTGGAATCCACAGAGGATTGGCCCCAGTTACCTCCGCTCCACGAGGATTCTGCGTGGGACAGCACTCGGCTGCTTGCTCAGCTGGAGCCGTTCTCCTCCCCACTGATTGCCATTAAAAAAAAAAAAGGCTATCAGCAGGATGTGCCCATAGACTTATATGCAAATAGAGCCGTAAATCTTGCATATAAGTCTATGTGTCCATAGGCTTATACGCAAGATTCACGGGTCTATTTTGCGTATAAGTCTATGGGCACATCCTGCTGATTGCCTTTTTTTTTTTTTAAATGGCAATCAGTGCGGAGGAGAACGGCTCCAGCTGCCCAGGTAAGCGGCCCTCAAGCTGTGTGGCTCCGCAGAATCCCTGTGGAGCAGAGCCACTCCGGAGGATTCTGGGGAGGGAGGAATGGATGGCCTCCCCACCCTGAGCGGATTCCACACTGGAATGGATGGTAGGGAATCCGTACGTCCCTACTTAGGAGAGGCAGTTCAACCTTTTAGAATGGGGAAAAAACTGCACAAAATCCCGGAAACCACAAGTGATCAGAGATGAGAGGAACAAAGGGTGGGCAGGGGATGGGGGAATGGCCTTCTGGGGAACTGGACTGTGGATTGTGACCCCAGGAGGGGCTAATTTGGCCTCCCAGCCTGAAGCTCTGCACACCTGAAGTATAGGACTGTGCTGTAAATTGTGCAAATATTCACCTTTTATTTAATCCTGTTCAATAACACGCTTTCCCATCTGCTGTTTCTGTACAGCCACCCCCAGTCCTGCTTTTTCATCCTTTTCCTGAATCGTTTACATGTATGATCCAACAGAATCAGGGATTGTGTATTATCATTATCATCATCATCATCATCATCATCATCATCATTATCATTGTTATTATTATTATTATTATTTACATTTCTATACTGCCCCATAGCAGAAGCTCTCTGGGCGGTTTACAAAAGTTAAAACATTCAAATACAATAGTCAAAGTTTAAACACCATTTACATAAAAACATATGGACAATATATACAAACTGCGTATAACTAAAAACAACTTAGAACTAAAAACAATTTAACAAAAAAATCCAACAAGAAACCAATACAGCTTAAAACAACACAGCTTAAAAACAGTATGCAAGAGTCAGCAAAAGGGACAAGAGTAGTGAATACTTTGACATCATAACACCGTGCCTGACATGATAGTATTTTAATCACAATGAATTCGATCTGGTGACATGATGACTTGGGCAGATGATGGCAGTTGAGAGCAAGGGCAAGTGATGGCAGCTTAAACCAGTGAACGTTTTTGTAAGGACTGACAAAAAATCACCCCCAAAGGGAAAGAGCTGTTGACACTGTTGAAAATGTTTGTGTAAGATGGTGAGTAGTTTTTCATCAATCCTAGATAGAATTAAATGTTCACAATGTAAGAAAAGGATAAGAATATGGATTAAAGTATACCAATTAGATATAAATATACACAGTGGGTTGGATGCAGACTTAGTCATACTTAGAGTAGACCTATTGAAGTCAATGGCACTTACATTATTACTACTGATTTCAATGGTTCTACTCTAAGTATAACCAAATCTGGATCCAACCCAATATATTCAACAAGAAAAACTGGCATTTTTTTAGAAGTTTTCCATCAGGCAAGAACAAAAGTACATTTTTTTCATACAAAAGGGG
Organism: Heloderma suspectum; assembly: GCF_057233095.1. Classification (NCBI taxonomy): domain Eukaryota; kingdom Metazoa; phylum Chordata; class Lepidosauria; order Squamata; family Helodermatidae; genus Heloderma; species Heloderma suspectum. The sequence goes on from NC_139461.1 coordinate 22,309,586, forward strand.
AGCAGAATATCAGAGACTTGCAATAGTCTGTAGAAAGCAGGATAGGATGGAACAGCTGGCACATTAAACTACTGATGGAAACAAGATCTTTTGTAATTATCCATGTGGACATTGCAGTGTCTATATTAACCGACTAAGGGTGCAATCCTATGCATGTTTAGACAGAGAAAAGGCCTACAACTCCCAGCATTCCCCAACCAGCCTTGCAAGGCTGGCTGGGGAATGCTGGGAGTTATATGCCTAATCTCTGTCTAAACATGCATAGGATTGCTCCCTAAACATTTCCTGGTGAATTCTTAAGAGTACTTTTGAGGCATGTTTTATTGCACACATTCACTGATAGTAGTTAAGCTAGGCTCTCAACTGGAGTTGTCAGTCACTGGGAAATCTGGTTCTTTCTTGACTCGACAGTGTTCCACAGCATGTATGACTTGATATGTGTTTGCAAGCTGAGCTTCTGGCATTCCCCCAAACTCCGGGAACTTTTTTGTGCATTTTTTTCCTGCAGGTTCCATAATTTGCCCAAATTTCTTAGAATCTGAACACGTTTCTGAGAATCTGAACAAATCTCTGAGCAATCTGCACAAATTTCTCAGCAGTTTGTACAAATTAATGCTAAATGTGCACAATCTGCTCAGAATGTGTGCAAATTTATGCAAACCTATGGGGGAAAATGCGGAAAATCCCTGAACTGGCCCGACCCCCTGCAGACCAGCGGTGCAGCAGGAACCAAAATGAAGTCGGGGGTGGGGTGGGGATCTGGGATTAGTCAATGCACTCCACCCTCTAAATGGATTTTTCTGGCATCCTTGTTCCCACCCTGGTGCACTCCCAATCTGTCAGAATATAACTCCCCTTGGCGCCAACCAGCAGGGTCAATAATCAGGAATGATGGGAGTTGTAGTCCAAAACATCTGGAAGGCACCAGGTTGAGGAAGGTTGTGTTAAAGCAATGGGGAGGCAACAGCATCCATCCCCTCCAGACAAAGGGTCAAACTATATGCATTCTTCCATTTATCACGCACATTTCTACTGAAGCCAATAGCAGTGGCAGAAGTGGGACTGATAATTATCGGGATGGCTTCAGGCAGGGAAGGAGAGTTTAAAACCCTTCCTTCAGAGCCAGTGTCAAGTGTAGGCACAGTTGGACACCTGCTGAGGGCCACACCCCAGCAGGGGCCCACTGACAAGAGCCCCCTGGATTTGCTTCTCCTCTAAGGAAAACTGCAAGGCATCTGGAGCACAGAAGGAATCCTCTCCTCTGTGCTTCAGCTGCCCTGCATTGGATAGGCAGTCACCTCTGACTTCAGAGGAAGTTAGAGGCCACTGTCTATTTCAGTAAGATTGCACTCTCAATAAATAATTTTCAGTGGTTTTTTTTTTTAAGCCTGTTGTGCTGCAAGGTAAGTCCCTCAGTGGTTCCCATTTTGATCAGTGGTGTCCCATCACTGGACACTTTGTCAAGGATCTCTCATACCTGGAGCCAACCCTGGACATAACACAATGACAGAGTGCATGCTTTGTGTGTTTAAGAGCTCCCCACTGCAGAACAGGGGTGTACAAGAATTTCATTTCAGTTTGGAATTCATCCAAACTTGCCTCAAGTTTGCAACCCCAAACGCAAACATGATTGGGAGCATATTGCTTAAAAAAAAAAAAAAAGTTTGCACATTCCCAATCATCTGATTGCGTTTGAAAAATGCACTTTTTTTGGGGGGGATGCGCACTTTGAAATGCACTTAAAAAAGAAGAAGCATTTTCATGCTTTACTCAATGGGGAAAAAGTACACACTTTTGAAAAATGCGCACAGAAATGTGCACTTTTCCCCTTGAAAAAAAACAAAGAACAGGACACAAATGAAAATGGGAGTGAGCCCAACCAAGCTTTGAAGTGAAGTTCAGAGAATTTCTATGAGCTCAAACATCCCTGGTTCTCCCATTCCTGCTGCAGAAAGCTAATTTCTGGATGTACCCTTAGTCATTCCTTATGGGAATGTCAAATTTCCAGCCCGAAGAATCAAGGTGAGCTTGGTTCATAATCATACCTCATCTCGTCTCATCTAGTTCACCAAGCCAGGGTTAAAATGAACACAAAATGATAAATCAGCTGGGATGCACCGACTCCTCACCCCGCCTAGCAGCAAATTGCTCTTTATGTGCAACAGAACATTTGCATACCTGTCCTGCTGGCTCCAGCTTACCAAATGAATTCAGAGTCTAGGCTATGGGAGCTGTTCGGGTTCTAATATGGGCTTGGCAAAGCTTCAGAGGGTTCAAGGGAATCCAAGAGGAACAAACCCAACTCCAAACCCAAGCTCGAGGCTATCTGTTGGGAGTCTTCACCTCCATCAGGAGAACGCAGAGGGCTGCTATCAGTGATCAAAGTGCTTCTGTCTCTCCTACCCAGTTCCTCCCAGCTGTCTAGACATCTGTTATGGGAGGATGCAACACGTCTTTGCGTAATGTGTTTCCAGATTCCTTCTGCTTTCTCCCAAAGCTTTGGTAACAGCGAATACACTGGCCTCTCCGCTCCTTTCCTGTTAGCTGACTGCAGCCTGTGTGTGAACTTGCCTTGTGATCTGTGCACGTGCAAACACTCAAACAGCAGAGTGAGCATTTACTTTGAGCATGGAACTGGTGGGTCTGAGTGGGGAAGGTCTTCTGGGCCATGTAGAGGGGCCTATACTGGGCAGAGTTGGGAAGGAGGTCACAGCTCCGAGGTATGGTACATGCTTAGAATGCTTGAGAAGGATTCTAAGTGTTTGGTGACAACTCCAGGGGATGGGAACCCTGGCTGCCACTTCTCCACTGCAAAGTAGGGGAGAGGGAATTTACAAGGAAGAAGTGGCAGTTGAGTGGATGTACTTAATCTGCCCCCTGCTCACTCTTTTGCCTGTGACCCCCCCTGCCCCACAGATGCTTTCCCCTACTGCACACAGCAAACTCTCATCTGGGAACCCCAGCTGGGGGAGAAGACACTCTGTGTCGGGGGGAAGTTGCATGGTGAAACTAATGGCTTAAAAAGTATTTTCCGGCTAGCTTGCAAGCAAATGAAAATCCCACACAATACTAACACAATGGATGGTGAGTGCTGAGCCCAGAAATGATTAGGGATAGGGGAGAAAATCACTCAGTTCACATTTTAATGCTGATTTACCTAAATTCACACTTTTGAACCAATGTGAGAACCAAAAGTCAATTAAGATTCAAAATTTGCACTTCTAACTTCGCAATGGAGTTCTCCAATTAAAAAATGCACACAAAAACGGGTGTATTAGGAGGAAGTGCATGCAAAAATGTGTATATCTAGTTAAACTAATGTTTAATGTTTAAAAAGGCAATACATTCAGAAAATTACTTGCAAAAATAATATTTTAGGCAAAATTGCATACAGAATTTATCATTTTATTTTTAATGATATTTATATACCGCTATATATAATAAAATCCCTAATTAGGAGAAATGCTTATGAATTTTCATGCGAACTTAAGAAATATTCTCCGAATTTGGGAGGAACTGAATTCAGGACTGGGAAAATGCGAAACTGAGAGAAACAATATTGACAGATTCGTCCATCCATGTTCAGGACATTCATTTCCTACCATTTTCAGTGCAACTGAAGCAGTGCAGCTTTGCACAGATTTGTTTTGCAGCCCTGACAGCGATGAGTGTGGAACAGAAAAGGCTCACGGTAGGTACGCTTTGGCTCCAATTATGCCTTTGGTTATTTTTCCATAGCACATATACAAAACACACAAAGATCCATCTGATCCGCACATCGGTGGGAAAGCCAACCCTCCATCCTTTGCAAAGGGGAAGGAAGCTAGACCGGGCTTCTCTGATCTCAAATTCCTGCGGTTCCTATGTTGTCATTTCTCCTAGTTCCTGGAAATCCCAGGAGGACAAGTTTGGTCATCCATTTTCAGTGACACACCCAGTCCTAAATCGAACCCAGCTGTGCTTGCCTTCAAAGTATCTCAGGCTCGATGAGTTTGAATGAGAAACTCTGGCTCCCCACGCACTTGTAAATGTTACCCTTCTTGCCTCTCCAACCCCTCATCAAAATCAAATTCTTCATCCATACGTTATATTTAAGCTGAGCTATTTATGGACTCCAAGGCCCTGTGCTGTGCTGGGCACAGCCCTTTCATTAGGAATTAGTCAAGCTGATGCTGAGTAAACAGATTGTATCCATGTTGCAAGCGCAGCGTCCCTAGCCACACATACACCGCAGCCCTCCTTGGGAGAAGATAAGGAGGGGGGAGCATCACACAGTGACCTTCTGAAAGAAAGTGAGAGCATAAAGCTCAGCTACAAAGGCTGTCGAGGCTTGTGTCAGATCCAGTAATAATGTCTAATGAGTGGGTGCAAATAATAACAACAATAACAACAACAACAATAGAGATAATATAATGAAGTAATATAATAATACTTGGGTAGCTTGTTATGTTCTCAACATATGGCGAGCAGATATTAGCCAATTAACTCTATAAAATAATTATTCCCCACACCCCAGTCGTGAATTGTGTCACTCTGCCACCTCCACTCTTTGCACGTACTGGGTGGAATAGATTGCCATGCTGAAGGAACAATGGAAATAGGTTGCAATACAGTGGTGGCCCGTGCAGCTGGGCTGGCAGAAGGATGCAGCTGCCATGCCCGTACCTGCCCAATGCCCTAACCTGAGGGCATTGCTTAACATCAGAGCTGGACAGGGAAGGGCAGGGAAGGGCAGGCACATTCCATTTCATTTCATTTATTACATTTCTATACTGCTCAATAGTCAAAGCTCTCTGGTTGGTTTACAGAGATTAAAAATCTTAAAAATATAGTAATTGTACTAAAAAGAGTTTACATACAAACTGTAATATTACATTGTAATAAAAAGAGTTTACATACAAACATATAAACGGACAGCAGACACAAATACATATACCCACCCACCCCATACACACAAACAATTTTAACAATAAACAAGAAGAAATCCCATGACTTGATTAAAAACTTTATCATATGCTGCCAAATGCCTGAGAGTAGAGAAGGGTCATAACCTGGCGCTGAAAAGATAACAATGTTGGCACCAGGTGGGCCTCACTGGGGAGTCCATTCTATAATCAGGGGCCACCACTGAGAAGGCCCTCTCCTTTGTTGCCACCTTCCAAAGCTTCCTCCTGAGCAAACTTAGCAGTCATGGAATAAGGGGTGTACAAAATTATGCATTGGGACAGAGAAAGTCGATAGGGAGACATTTTTTTCTCCCTCTCTTGTCATACTAGAACCTGGGGTCATCCCATGAAGCTGATTGGTGGGAGATTCAGGACAGATAAAAGGAAAGACTTCTTCACACAGCGCATAGTCATACTATAGAATTTGCTGCCACAAGACATAGTGGTTACCAATTTGGATAACTTTAAAGGGGGATACCCCTTCATGGATCACTGCCTTGTTATGGCAAAGGGGTTTGCATAACTCAGTGAAGCCATAAGCTATGCCATACAGGGCCACCCAAGACACACAGGTCATGGCGGAGAGTTCTGACAAAATGTGGTCCACTGGAGAAGGAAATGGCAACCCACTCCAGTATTCTTGCCAAGAAAACCCCATGGAATGTATCACAAGGCTAAAAGAGATGATGCTGGAAGATGAGCCCCTCAGGTCGGAAGATGTCCAATATACTACTGGGGAAGAGCAGAGGGAATTTCCAAGTAGTGCCAGAAAGAGTGAAGCGGCTGAGCCAAAGCCGAAAGGACACTCAGCTGTGGATGTGTCTGGTGGTGAAAAGAAAGTCCAATGCTGTAAAGAACAATATTGTTTAGGAACCTGGAATGTCAGATCAATGAATCAAGGTAAGCTGGAGGTGGTCAAACATGAGATGGCAAGATTGAACATCGACATCTTGGGAATCAGCGAACTCAAATGGACAGGCATGGGTGAATTTAATTCAGGTGACCATCATATCTACTACTGTGGGCAAGAATCCCTTAGAAGAAATGGAGTAGCACTCATAGTCAAGAAAAGGGTGGGAAAAGCAGTACTGGGGTACAATCTCAGAAACGATAGAATGATCTCAGTACGAATCCAAGGCAAACCATTCAACATCACAGTAATTCAAGTCTATGCCCCAACCACTGATGCCGAAGAAGCTGAGGTTGATGGGTTCTGTGAAGACCTACAACACCTTCTAGAACTAACACCAAAAAAAGATGTCTTCTTCATCATAGGGGACTGGAATGCTAAAGTAGGAAGTCAAGAAATCACCAGGATAACAGGCAAGCATGGCCTTGGTGTACAAAATGAAGCAGGACAAAGGCTAATAGAGTTTTGCCAAGAGAACACGCTGATCATAGCAAACACTCTTTTCCAACAGCACAAGCGGCGAGTCTACACATGGACATCACCAGATGGTCAATATTGACATCAGATTGATTATGTACTTTGCAGCCAAAGATGGAGAAGCTCTATACAGTCAGTAAAAACAACACCTGTAGCTGACTGTGGTTCAGATCATGAGCTGCTTCTTGCAAAATTTCGGCTTAAATTGAAGAATGTAGGGAAAACCACTAAACCATACAGGTATGACCTAAATCATATCCCTTATGAATATACAGTGGAGGTGAGGAATAGATTGAAGGGATTAGACCTGATAGACAGAGTGCCTGAGGAACTATGGACAGAGGTCCGTAACGTTGTTCAGGAGGCAGCAACTCAATCCATCCCAAAGAAAAAGAAATACAAGAAAGCCAAGTGGCTGTCTGATGAGGCTTTACAAGTAGCTGAGGAAAGAAGGGAAGCGAAAAGCAAAGGAGAAAGGGGAAGATATATCCAACTGAATGCAGAGTTCCAGAGAATAGCAAGGAGAGACAAAAAGGCCTTCTTAAATGAACAATGCAAAGAAATCGAGGAAAACAATAGATTGGGAAAGACTAGAGATCTTTTCAAGAAAATTGGAGATCTGAAGGGAACATTTTGTGCAAAGATGGGCATGATAAAGGACAAAGAAGGCAGGGACCTAACAGAAGCAGATGAGATTAAGAAGAGGTGGAAAGAATACACAGAAGAACTATACAGGAAAATCTTAATGTCCTTGAAAGCCATGATAGTGCGGTCACTGAACTTGAGCCAGACATCCTCGAGAGTGAAGTCAAGTGGGCCTGAGGAAGCATGACTAACAACAAAGCTAGCAGAGATGACAGTCTTCCAGCTGAGCTATTTAAAATCCTAAAAGATGATGCTGTTAAAGTGCTATACTCAATATGCCAACAAATTTGGAACACTCAGCAGTTTTTCAAGACTGGAAAAGGTCAGTTTACATTCCAATTCCAAAGAAGGGCAATGCCAAAAAGTGTTCAAACTACCGCACAATTGCACTCACTTCACATGCCAGCAAGGTGATGCTCAAAATCCTACAAGCTAGGCTTCAGCAGTATGTGAACCGAGAACTACCGGAAGTACAAACGGGGTTCCGAAGATGCAGAGGAACTAGAGATCAAATTGCCAACATTCGCTGGATCATGGAGAAAGCAAGAGAATTCCAGAAAAACGTCTATTTCTGCTTCATTGACTATGCTAAAGCCTTTGATTGTGTGGATCCCAACAAACTGTGGCAAATTCTGAAAGAGATGGGGGTACCAGACCACCTTACCTGTCTCCTGAGAAACCTGTATAAGGGTCAAGAAGCAACAGTAAGAACCAGACATGGAACAACTGATTGGTTCAAAATTGGGGAAGGAGTATGACAAGGCTGCATATTGTCACCCTGCTTATTTAACGTATATGCAGAGTACATCATGAGAAACACCAGGTTGGATGAATCACAGGTCGGAATTAAGATTGCCGGGAGAATTATCAACAGCCTCAGATACGCAGACGATACCACCCTTATGCCAAAAAGTGAAGAGGATCTAAAGATCCTCTTGTTGAGGGTGAAAGTGGAGAGTGCAAAAGCTGGTTTGAAACTCAACATGAAAAAAACTTAAGATCATCACATCTGGCCCCATCACTTCCTGGCATATAGAAGGGGAAGAAATGGAAGCAGTGACAGATTTTACTTTCTTGGGCTCCAAGATCACATGATATCTCCAGTATCAGAGAAAGTATGCCTATGTACACCAGTTGCCGGGGAACTTGGGCAGGAGGGTGCTGTTGCACTCATGTCTTGTTTGTGAGTTTCCCATGAGCAGCTGTTTGGCCACTGTGTGAACAGCATGCTGGAAGAGAACAGCTAATGCTGAAACAGAATGCTTGGTCTGATCCAGCAAGGTTCTTCTTATGTTCTTATGTTCCCTGGAGGAGACACCCAGAGAAAAGCCTTAGATGATGAGTGTACATGGAGGTTCACTGGCCAGCAATGGCCAACGAGGGGCCAATGATATCATAGGGCAGGTCTACTGAAGGCCCACCTATTGACCTCTAGAAATCCTGCATCGTCCCCTACGATTCTTAAGATTTCTAAGGTTTTTCCAGCCTGATCCTGTTAATGCACCACATTCGTTGGAGTTCATTATCAAAGAAGCTTGAGTGAGATTCCAGCCTTTAGCAAGCACTGCCTGCAAACTCACAGGCTTATCTTTCCAGCACGTGTGTGCTTGTTTGTTTTATCTATCACATTAAACCAACCAAATCGTGAATGGCAGAGCCTTCACTAGGCACAATGTATATAGTTTGCAGGATGCAGGTACTCCTGGGCCAAAACTGGGTAATTTTAGTGTGGAACATTTATCCCATTTGGTTTCTCTAGCCCACATCATCTTTCTAATGGGGCTTTGTCATAGCACAGAGCATTGCTAAAAAAGAGGAAATGCATCAGCAAAAAAAAAAAAAGATGCAGATTTAAGTAAAAATTGCGTATGCTATTTTCTATGTACAGATACAGATTTAGAAAGAATTATTACAGTTGAAATAAGAGTACAATACATGTCACCTAGGGATGTTGTAGAAATCTGCAATGTATTCAGTGGATTTTGGATTTCTATGAATCCCACCTGCAAATTCCGCAGAGGACCAGCTTTTTCCAAATTGTCTAGTTTCTATGGACTTGCAGACCAGCTTTTTACTTTTGGGAGGATTTGCACAATTTCATTCATTTGCAAATGCACACTTGCAGTAATGCTCATTAGTGTAGCTGCACAATTGCAAAAGAACAAAATTCTCATACAAAACATCCAATTCTGTCAATGAGCAGACGATAGAACGAAAGGTGCCTGACAATCCATGAAACACAGACAGAACGGATTTAACAAAATCTGTGCATCACTAATCTCACCCTACTGGGGAAGAGTGTGACCAGGCAACCTGTGCAGCTTTGCTGCCCAGGTGCAAACTGTTGATGGCAACTTCAAGGCCCAGTTCTCCCTCCTCATGGTTCTTTAAACCAGATCTGGGCTGGGCACAGCCCTTCAAATAGAGGATGCCTATCAAATAGAGTCTTCTCCTCTGTAAAGTGGGACATGTGGCCACCTTAGCATTGTGAGTTCATTCACCTTTAGCTCCAGGCCAAGCTGAACACTGCTCAAAATTGCTATCGCTTGCTCCATATGTGCATACATATGCATGCGCCCGCACACGTCTGCCATTATTTCTGGAGTGTAATTTTGAACGCGTGCTCTCACTGCTTGCTGCACTGGCATTCCTTCCTCCTACTCTTACAAGTGATCTCATGTCAATAATTAGGAATAACATGAACACACCCCAACAGTCTCCTTTTCAAATACCATTGGCCCCAATCAAAATCCAAGCAATAATTTCAAAGACATCTAACAGGCTCCCAGCTGGAGACACAGCCAGACTGATAAAGCTTTCCACCAGTGTAGGTAAGCCAGACAAAGGAGGCATTATTATTTCCATTTTAAAGAGCCTTATCTGAAGCTGCAAGACACCAAGGGTGGAGATCCATCCATTTATTTAGTTAGTTGGTGATCTAATTAACTCAAGTGTTTGCCTCGCAAAGCATTTCAGACAGGTTTTTTGTATTCACTCATCAAGGAAAGTTAGCAGGACTTTTCCTCTATATCTATGAACAGGGCTGGCTCTGTGCTCTAATTCTGCACATGCAGAATGTGGTGTCAGGTGCAAAATTTAGCCTAACAGCCTAACTAAATGTGACATGGGAAGAAGATTTGGATTGGTGCCACTATGTCTGTGTGTATGTGTGTGTAGGGAATGGTTAACCCATTTTTGCATATGCAAATTCCCCAATGCAAATCCACCCTTCACTCCTGAAGCTGCCATTAGCCATGGAGGGGAAACCATACAAGCATTTTTCTAGTGCGTGTTTGTTTTCCCCATTGTGTCTAATAGAAGCTTCAGAAGGGGCAATATGGATCAGGACCACAGTGCAGGGAGAAAAGGGAACACTGCTGCTCCCACAGTGTCATGACCCCAATCCACATTCGGGGCTCCATGCTTGCTTTTAGCAACAGGAAAAGATGTGAGGAGGTGCCTTCACACAACTCTTGCATCCCATTTAGCTTGGCCATAAAAATCTGAAGTTTCTGATTTTTCAAGTTTCTAGCCCTTATGATTTTTTTTGAAGTGTGTGGGCAGTTTCTGGTGAAATCTCAGAAACCAGAGGGGAAGCTGGATGAGGTAGCAGATGACCTTATTTTGAAGTAGAGAGTCCAGGGAAAGAGACTTCTGTTAGGTCAGTAAGAGTCTAAGTGCAGAGGGCTCACAGTTCAGGGGTATACCACTTGCTTTGCATGCTGCATAAGAAATGGTCTAACAATTTGGTCTCATGCATGCAGCTAGGAACCCTGTCTTCCACTTCACCCCTGCAAAGCAGCAGGGGTGAGTTGCAGGGAAGACATGGTGGGGAGAGGAGGGTTTAAATCTTCTATAGGTGGAATGGGGGGGGCTATCTTTTCCTTTGCCTCAGGCATCAAAATGTCTTGGAGCAGCCCTGTATGACTGCTTTAAATTGGGGGGGGGATATGTGGAAGATGTGACCAGAGAATCACATGACTACTTTGACCTGTAGGCAAGCCACTCCCTCCACAGTCTCAGCCCTCTCCCCATGTATGTGTCAGGGTGGACACTGAGCCCATAGAATCCCAGAGTAGTTCTGATTCTGAGGAAGAGGAGTCGCTCCTGGGAGAGGAGCGCGCTCCTCTTTCCCAGGGCCAACAGCTGACGGAGATTCCTCTCACCAGCATTCCTAGCTTAGATAGCAGTCCTGGGAGTGACAGAGCACGGGAAGCAGACTTGATGGACGCGCGACGCCGATGCAGAGAGTGGCGCCAAATGGAGGGCGCAGAAAGGAGGCGTAGTGCCCAGTTGGCGTGCAAACAACGGCTGCACCCAGAGGATCCAAGGGAAAAGGGGAGGGACTCTCCCTAGTCCTTAAGTTCAGGGGTCTGCCAGTAATTCCCTTTCAAACGGGGACCAACTGTTCCAAAGTAGGGCATAGGTACTCTGCTGCTCGTATCTAGTTGCTAACAGTAGAGTTGTTAAGTTGTAAAAGAGGAATAAAGCTTTGAAAATAATCCATTTGTCTGTGTCTGGACTTGGCTACTGGATTAGACTGAGAGAGGCCTACAAGGAGCTCTTGACAGTATGCAAAATAGTTTGAACTCTATGGAGTGACGTAGAAACAGTATGCATAATGGTTATTTACCCTCCTTCCAACTGGGAAACAGCCAGTAGAAAGGACAGCTGCAGGTTCAAACCTCTTCAGTGTTCATTTGAAGAAAAAGGCTTTCTTTCTGGAGAGCCCTATCAAAATGTTACATAAGGTACTGCAGGAAATGATTTGGGGTTGGATCCAGAATTAGTCATGCTTAGAGCAGACCCACTAAAACCAAGGGGACTTAAGTTGGTCATCACTAAGTGATCTGCAGAAGGGATGGAGGGTGAATTCTCAGAGATCCATGCTAACTGCATTCCTAGCTGAAGTTAATGGGAGTGAGAGGTGCTCAGCACCTCTGGAAGTGAGTGCCACAGAAACTCCCTTAAGAGAAAGTCTCTTCCTTAATCACCAGTTAGGAGCACTGCCAAGAACTAATAGGCTTAGGGCACAATCCTATGCATGTTTAGACAGTAAAAAAGTCCTACAGCTCCCAGCAGGCATACTGGGAATTGTAGGACTTTTTTCTGTTTAAAGATGCATAGGATTGTGCCCTCAATAAAGATGGGGGAAGGACTAGTTGAGTCAGGATGAGTCACTTACGCATCACCAAAAAAAAAAAGAGGACAAAAGGAGATGGATTTGCACAAGTTTTACACATATACTAGTGTATATGTCTACTGGAGAAGGAAATGGCAACCCACTCCAGTATTCTTGCCAAGAAAACCCCATGTAACCTATCACAAGGCTAAAAGATATAATGCCAGAAGATGAGCCCCTCAGGTCGGAAGGTGTCCAATATACTACTGGGGAAGAGCAGAGGGAATTTCCAAGTAGTGCCAGAAAGAGTGAAGTGGCTGGGCCAAAGATGAAAGGACACTCAGCTGTGGATGTGTCTGGTGGTGAAAAGAAAATCCGATGCTGTAAAGAATATTGTTTAGGAACCTGGAATGTAAGATCAATGAATCAAGGTAAGCTGGAGGTGGTCAAACATGAGATGGCAAGACTGAACATCGACATCTTGGGAATCAGAGAACTAAAATGGACAAGCATGGGCGAATTTAATTCAGGTGACCATTATATCTACTACTGTGGGCAAGAATCCCTTAGAAGAAATGGAGTAGCACTCATAGTCAAGAAAAGGGTGGGAAAAGCAGTACTGGGGTACAATCTCAGAAACGATAGAATGATCTCAGTACGAATCCAAGGCAAACAATTCAACATCACAGTAACTGAAGTCTATGCCCCAACCACTGAGGCTGAAGAAGCTGAGGTTGATCGGTTCTATGAAAACCTACAACACCTTCTAGAACTAACACCAAAAAAAGATGTCCTTTTCATCATAGGGGATTGGAATGCTAAAGTAGGAAGTCAAGAAATCACCGGGATAACAGGCAAGCATGGCCTTGGTGTACAAAATGAAGCAGGACAAAGGCTAATAGAGTTTTGCCAAGAGAACACGCTGATCATAGCAAACACTCTTTTCCAATAGCACAAGAGGTGACTCTACACATGGACATCACCAGATGGTCAATATCGAAATCAGATTGATTATGTCCTTTGCAGCCAAAGATGGAGAAGCTCCATACAGTCAGTCAAAACAAGACCTGGAGCTGACTGTGGCTCAGATCATGAGCTTCTTATTGCAAAATTTCAGCTTAAATTGAAGAACGTAGGGAAAACCACTAAACCATTCAGGTATGACCTCAATCATATCCCTTATGAATATACAGTGGAGGTGAGGAACAGATTTCAGGGATTAGACCTGATAGACAGAGTGCCTGAGGAACTATGGACGGAGGTCCATAACACTGTTCAGGAGGCAGCAACTAAATCCATCCCAAAGAAAAAGAAATACAAGAAAGCCAAGTGGCTGTCTGATGAGGCTTTACAAGTAGCTCACGAAAGAGGGGAAGCGAAAAGCAAGGGAGAAAGGGGAAGATATATCCAACTGAATGCAGAGTTCCAGAGAATAGCCAGGAGAGACAAGAACGCCTTCTTAAATGAACAATGCAAAGAAATTGAGGAAAACAATAGAATGGGAAAGTCTAGAGATGTCTTCAAGAAAATCAGAGATCTCAAGGGAACATTTTGTGCAAAGACAGGCATGATAAAGGACAAAAAAGGCAGGGACCTAACAGAAGCAGATGAGATTAAGAAGAGGTGGAAATAATACACAGAAGAACTATGCAGGAAAGATCTGAATGTCCCTGATAGCCATGATAGTGTGGTCACTGAACTTGAGCCAGACATCCTCGAGAGTGAAGTCAAATGGGCCTGAGGAAGCATTAGTAACAACAAAGCTAGCAGAGATGACAGTCTTCCAGCTGAGCTATTTAAAATCCTAAAAGATGATGCTGTTAAAGTGCTGCACTCAATATGCCAACAAATTTGGAACACTCAACAGTGGCCAGAAGACTAGAAAAGGTCAGTTTACATTCCAATTCCAAAGAAGGGCAACGCCAAAGAGTGTTCAAACTACCACACAATTGCGCTCATTTCACATGCCAGCAAGGTGATGCTCAAAATCCTACAAGCTAGGCTTCAGCAGTATGTGAACCGAGAATTACCGGAAGTACGAGCGGGGTTTCGAAGAGGCAGAGGAACTAGAGATCAAATCGCCAACATTCGCTGGATCATGGAGAAAGCAAGAGAATTCCAGAAAAATGTCTATTTCTGCTTCATTGACTATGCTAAAGCCTTTGATTGTGTGGATCACAACAAACTGTGGCAAATTCTTAAGGAGATGGGAGTACCAGACCACCTTACGTGTCTCCTGAGAAACCTGTACGAGGGTCAAGAAGCAACAGTAAGAAGTGGACATGGAACAACCGATTGGTTCAAAATTGGGAAAGGAGTACGACAAGGCTGTATATTGTCGCCCTGCTTATTTAATTTATATGCAGAGTACATCATGAGAAATGCCGGGTTGGATGAATCACAGCTTGGAATTAAGATTGCCAGGAGAATTATGAACAACCTCAGATACGCAGACGATACCAGCCCAATGGCAGAAAGTGAAGAAGATCTAAAGATCCTCTTGTTGAGGGTGAAAGTGGAGAGTGCAAAAGCTGATTTGAAACTCAACATTAAAAAAACTAAGATCATGGCATCTGGCCCCATCACTTCCTGGCATATGGAAGGGGAAGAAATGGAAGCAGTGACAGATTTTACTTTCTTGGGCTCCAAGATCACCGCAGACGGTGACTGTAGCCATGAAATTAAAAGACGCTTGCTCCTTGGGAGGAAAGCTATGGCAAACCTAGACAGCATAGTAAGAAGCAGAGATATCACCTTGCCGACAAAGGTTCGTCTAATCAAAGCCATGGTTTTCCCAGTAGTAATGTATGGCTGTGAGAGCTGGACTTTAAGGAAGGCTGAGCGCCGAAGAATTGATGCTTTCGAACTGTGGTGCTGGAGAAGACTCTTACGAGTGCCCTGGACTGCAAGGAGGTCAAATCAGTCCATCCTAAAGGAAATCAACCCTGACTGCTCATTGGAAGGACAGATACTGAAGGTGAAGCTCAAATATTTTGGCCACCTAATGCATAGAGAAAACTCCCTGGAAAAGACCCTGATGATTGAAGATTGAAGGCAAAAGGAGAAGGGGACGGCAGAGGATGAGTTGGCTAGATAGCATCACCGATGCAATGAATATGAACTTGAACACACTCCGGGAGAGAGCGGAGGACAGGAAGGCCTGGCGTGCTATGGTCCATGGGGTCACGAAGAGTCAGACACGACTTAACGACTGAACAACAACAATATCTACATGCAAATTTAGAAACAGTTACTACAATTGGAATAGAAATATGATGCATCTCATCATAGTGGGGAAGACCATGATCAGGCGACCTGTGTGCCTGCTGAGTCTGCCATTTGGGTGCTACTGTGGATGGGCAACTTCCAGGCCCCCTCAAGCACTCCCTCCTCACGGTCCCTTATCTTTAAAGTAGACTTAGAGCAGACAGCCCTTCAAAGAGAGGATTGTCATCTGTAAAGTAGGACACACGATCACTCTGTGACTCAATCATTCTCAAGTAATTTGCAACAGCCTGGAGCATTTTTTTCTCTTGGAGGAAATCAATTGTCCATTACCCGTCACTGAATGTGGAGTTAAATATCAGAAGCCTGATAAGGCAGCATGCGCAATAGTGACTGAGGGCAATAGCGAGAGAGCGTTGAAAGTGCAACTAGGGCCAATCTACAGCTTGCATTACATATGTAGTGTGCAACTCTGTCTTGTAAGTCTTCACAGGGCTGCTGTTTTTAGTGGCAGCCCCAGGTTAAGCATCCCAACTAGTTCTGGCTTGAGTGGTGAGCTGAAACTCTGTTTTAGACAGTCAAACCGAACACCCAAGCCAGGTGGGAGATGGTATGTTTGAAAAATTCTTCTCCCAAGTCAAATGTTACCTGTGCCAGGAGGCCCCATCATTACAGGCCTTCAAATGGGCCCTAAATAAAGACTTGTTGATTTACCTTGGATATAATTGAGCCAGGGCTTTACTGGGAGCAATTGGGTATATGGTGTTTATCTTGAATTGTTAATATTGATTTTATAATGGTTTTATGGTTGTTTTTATCATTGCTTCATTATGTTTTGTGGTTTTAAATTTTGTACTCTGCCTTGGGAGGGTTGTGCCCTCAAAGATGGATTATAAATATTTAAAATAAATAAATCCAATAAAGGAAAGCTACCTTTTGGAGAGAAAGCATGTAGTGAACATTTGAGCTGGTGGGGTGTCAAAACAATGTCTCCTTCCACTTGTATTCTGATGTGGTTCTGTTCTGTATCATGTTCCTGAAATCTAGAATGATCTCTCAGTCCCTCAACTATTCCAAACCATAGTGCAGGGGAAGGGGGTCCCCCACCCCAGGCCACATTAGGAATCAGTAACATCTTGAAGACTGCAGTGGGTGGAGCTCCGACCCAAAGTGGGTGGGGTCACTCTCACCCTTCCTCACATGCACACTCCCCATTCATACACACACCCCATCCACACATGCAAATACACCAATCATACACATACACACCTCTCAAAAACCTGCCTCCCTGTGCATGGAGAAAGGAGCTGTCCCTTTTCCCATGCACAGAGAAGGAAGCAGAGTAATCTGACTGTGTAGAATGTATTGGGCCTCTTCCTCCAAAACTAGATTGATTCTCTGTGCACGGAGAGAACCATAGCCAAGAGATCCAGTTTCTTCCTTCTCCATCAGGTCGGGGTGTCCTTCACTGAGGCAGTGGGAGGATTCAGGGAGAAGGGCTCCAGGGAGGGACCTCCACCAGGGTGTTAGCTGATTGCATATTTAATATTCATGTTTAATATTCATCTCTGTAGCCACCATAGCAAATTTTACTATCAAAATTCTCACCATCCACCATCCAGACTGGTTCATGGTTTCACTTCCATTTTAATTCTTTAATCTTTGGTCACCGGTCTTCATAAAACCTACTTCAAAGGGTTCAATCACACTGTCCTGTCAGCCAAGAAAGAGAGTCCAGAGCAGGAACATACAGATGAAGGGGTGGAGTTATGCAGAGGACGGCTGGCTCAGTTCTCAATGGCTCCCCTTTGAGTTTTATCAGACAAAGTAAACAGGCTTCAATCTAGGACTGTGTTAAGAGGTGGCAACATTTATCTCCTGCCCCTGATGCTGGAAGTCACCTGTTGTAGCCCTCTCCTTTTTCCCAGATAAGTGAATGGCTGACATTAATTCATCTAGGAAAGAATAAAGCTTGGTGATACCTTTTGCACTGGGGCCCAAATAAACTCAGCACTGCTGATATTAAGGTGGTGAGCTTACCTTCCACCATAAGGGACTCAATAATGTGTGTGTACAGATCATGTGTAGAGCACAGGAAGGCACATCACACCCTCCAAGGGTCCTTGCAATATATTGGTTCATTGATTTATTCTTTCCCTTTCCTAACAGTTCAAGGCAGGCAGCAATAATAAAACAGACATACATACACAGAGTGAGAGGCACACATAAAAACATACAGACACACACAGAGACACACATTAACGCGTGCACACACACACACACACACACACACCAATACATAAACCAATATAAAGCAATACATCAATGAAAATAAATAAAGCAATTTATGACAGAATGCACTCCCTCACTTCCCCCATATCGGGGCATTTTGCTGGTTCCAAATAAAGACCATATATCATGGGTGTGGGGAATATTATTGGTGTGGTTAATAATTCATCTACAGCAGCAACTTAAGGTGTACTCCTCTGTAGGCCCACTATCGGGTATTAGATTAGTTCACAAGGTTGCATTGTTTAGCCAATGGTGATAATGGAAACAGAAATGCAAGCTGTGAACTTCTGCAAAAGGTTTTTCTTTTAATGAATAGATGTATGATCACACAGGGCTTCTGAGCCACATCCTGTCCCACAAAACACTCTTGGATAGCGTCCCTTTGGTGCTGTTGCAAAAGGATCTCTTGTTTGCTTCAACTTGCCTTTCCCTATGGCAGTGAGTGACTAATCTTTAAACAAAAACAGTTAAAGTGATCCTGAAAAATACACGTGATTATAGATTTCGGGTGTGTGTGTGTGATAGGGCAGTAAAAAAATGACAAGACAAAGAATTCCTTCCTGTCCTGTAGTAGTGTCACACAGGGGACTTATAAATGAACAAAGAAAGATGGTATGCTCACACAGGCAAAATCCACAACCCCATTTTGATTTGTTTCCCATCTAGCCTGATGAAGCTTACACACTGTTTTGTGATCTTCGGGTTTGCCTAATAAAGAAAAACCTTTATTAGGCAAAAACGCCCTAATTTTGGAAATTTTGGATTTTTCCTTTGGCCAAAACATAGCTCCCTTTGCTTTTGAGAAGAACTTCATAACTTTAAGAACTGGGGCCTGAGTTTGCTTGCTTTCCTCCTCTCATTCCCCTTCCCTGCAGTCTTGAACAGCAGCTAAGAAATACACTAAATAAATAAATACCTCCCCTTTGTGCTGCATCTTTTGTGATTGTACGCCTGCTAATCTTTTTTTTATGATCGATTCGTAAGCTGCTCTGGGACCCTTTTCGACTGAAGAGTGGTATGCAAATGTGTTAAATAAACAAACAATGTTTTACTTTGTGTGTTTTATGTTGTTCTTGTAAACAGTCCTGGATGCTCATCTGAAGGGTAGTGCCTCAACCTTGAATAAATAAATAAATCTAAAAATGAGAATTAACCACAACTTCATGCACGAGAGTAAGCATAAGAACTACTAGACAGCACTGTGCAGACTCTAGCACAAGCTCTTGCTGAACGGTGCTAGAAGTCAATTTCTTTCTGCTCAAGGCTCTTTTCTTTGGACCCAACTTGTTATCCTTTATCCCTACAGGGCTTTTCTACACAGCTTTCCTCCTCCTCTGCCTCCTCCTTCATCTTTCACTGAAACTTCATCCTTATTCTCCACTGGAAATCACATGCAGCCTTGGAATTTTCACTAGGCAACATTGCCCATACACTTTCAAATCTGATTCTCATAGCAGACTTCCCCAACATGGTGCCCTCCAGATGTTTTGGACTTTAAGGGCACAATCCTAACTAGATAGGTGTCCACCTCCAAACTCGGAGGCGACCGCCTATCCAAAGCAAGGCAGGAGAGGCACGGGGGGGATCGTTCTCTCTCCTGCCTTGCTATTTTTCACTAGACGGCCGTTTTCGGCTGTCTAGCGGTGGGGGGCCAGCCAGGAGCGGAAGCTGCCATACAACACATTGGATGTGTCGTACACACAGCTCTGCTCTCCCCACCCCAGAACACCCCCAGCCCAGCCCCTTTTCAGTCACTCTGCGCTCCTCTTGCGAGCGCGGAGAATGGGGCTTCTCCGCACTGCTTCAGAGGCAGTGTGGAGGAGGGGGGAGGTTGGTTTTCCGGGAACCGACCTTGGAGCGCGGGTTCCGAGGTCAGTTCCCGGAAGTAAGCATATCCTATGGACCTGTAGACAGTGTCTAGTGGCTGTAGGATTGCTCCCTAACTCCTGTAGGCCCCAGCCAGCACAGACAATGGTCAGGAATTCTGGGAGTTGTAGTCCAAAACACCTGGAGGGCACCAGATTGGGGAAGGCTGCTTTAAGAGCTAGAATACATTTTCTTTTCTTTTTTCTTTCACAGAATGCAGAAGTTGAGATGATCGGGATGTGAAAATGCTGTATCCAACACCGAGCTGTGTGATGAGAATACACCCAGCCCTATTTATGTGCATATCACTTCTGGAATAGCCTTGTCAAAATAAAGATCCATCTCATTGTGAATCATGGGTGGTTTTGTAATCTAGCCTCAGAGTGAGTATCTAAAGGCTTAAATGTTAACCACAAGGCGGCAATTTAGTGGCATTTTTTAGTTCTGTCTCAGAGATCCTGCATAAGCCTCATACGAAAAGCACTAACCCGGAGGGCACAGCTGCAGTGGCTGATCTGAGGAAAGAAGGTGAATCAGTGCTGTGAGATCCTGCCATGTTGTTCACCTCTGAAAGCCATTTACCCAGGACCAGCCCTTCCATTGGGCAGAGTGAGGCGGCTCCCTCAGGTGGCAGGTGCTGGATGTGCAGCAGTAGGAGCCCCCTGGCCATTCCACCTGAGTTCCCCAGTAGCTCCCCTCTGTTGGAAGGCGGAACTGCCCGTGCCCCACAGCCTGGCTGTGTCCACTAGACCAGGGGTGGGCATAAGGTAGATCTCCAGATGTTTTGGGCTTCAATTCATGTAGGCCCCAACTGGCATGGCCAATGGTCAGGAATGCTGGGAGTTGAAGTTCAAAACATCTGGTGATCTACCTTTTGCCCACACCTGCACTGCTGTCCTTAGGCGCAGTAGAGGATGTTGTGGTGGCATCACTGTCAGAGTAACGTTCAACTGCCAGTCCGGTCAGCTTCTGTATATAGGATGGGGGCTCGAGTGGAGCTATCTTGTCCTCTTCACCTCAGGCAACAAAATATCTTGGGCCATCATGGCATTTACGTTCCACGCCTTTGAGAGCTGACTTTACATCCATAGGGACTACTTTATTTCTAGTATTTATGAGTCAACACTTTCAGTGCACTGAAGCCCCCCCCCCTCCAGGTGGCATACAAATTGAAACATATACAGCAATATCACAATGAACAAGTAAAAAAAACACACAAAAAACTGGGAGCAAAATAAAGTCATATTGAAAAAGAGGGAGCAGAATTATATTTGAAATCATTTAAATGCCAGGCAGAACAAAAACGTTTTACTGGCTCATCTAAACAACGAAGATAAACCAATAGATTTGTATGAACTAGTTATGACATAGCAGACTTGTGTCCTAAAGGCTCAGTTGAGGGTTAGTAGGGGTTTAGAGACATTCCTACTCATCTGGAAATCTAAATCTTGTGCAATAAACTAACTGGATTGAAAATTATTTATGAGTAAGAATTGTGCTGTAGCTTCTAATTGGTGCAGACAACAGGGCACCTTCCAGATGGGAGTTTTTGAGCGTTTCTACTTGTGCTGTGCTGAAAATTTCTCCCACATGTTTTTTGACCATTCTCATTCAATTGGGTAGAAAATACACTGCTTTCGAAAAGAAATTCAAAGGAGGAGAAATTTCGGAGAAATTCTCATGGGTTGAGTTTGGGGTTCTTATGTTTACCTTACTTGTGAGGTGGCTGAGGAGTGTGCATGCGTGTCCTGTCTGTCATTGTACAGTGATCTCTGTGGCAGCTTGTAGCCTCCTCAGCTTCCCACGCTTCAGTTAAAGACATCATGAGGAAGACATTGTAAGGCAATTCCTCCCATGGGCCTTTTTCAGTTCAGGAAGTGCAGGTGGCCGGGGAGGCTGCAGAGCAATGGAAAGATGTGTAACAGAGAGCGAAAACACACCCAGCACCCTCGGCCACCTCACAAAGATTAGGGAAGCTCAAAAATACCACCAAAAGAAATGCAAAATTCTGCCTCAGAAGAGCGGAAGCCTCAACACAGTTGCTGCTGTTGCCACCTACAAAAGCACTGCAATAAACCAAAAACCCTTAGGAAAAAATAAAAGAACCTGTGCTACAATCCCTGCTGATAGTGAGTCCTATCTGTGACAAACTGTGGGAGGATTTCTCCTCCCCAAGGAGAAATTCGGTGAAATTGTCCCCCCAGTTTCTCTGCCTGCAAATAGGCTGGATAATTTTGAGAGGCCATTTGTTCATAGCTCTAGTTTCTACACAAGGCTGTTAATTGGCTGTTAATCCAGTGTATCTACTTTTGGTTTGTTGCAGAATTAAGATCTGAGCACTACATAAGGAACATTTCCTTTCCTGCTTTTCCGCTACATAACCTCTACATGGCACTGTGGTATAGCAGAATAGCACAAATGTACAAGAAGAAATCGCACTTTATTTGCTTTCAAAATTAAATGCCACATTTTCCCTGCTTAAAAAAAAACCTCTTGAAGGCCCTGTTTAGATACAGAAGCAAAACTGGAGGGTCACGGCATCATCTAAAGAACTTGTAAGCAACTGTGAGTAGGGAATGACAAGCACATCATAAGTGCCTCATGTAGAAAAGTCTGTAGTTCAACACATATGGGTTGGGGAAGGCTGAATGAAAACCTAGATTCAAATGTAACCCTCAGCATACATGTGAACACAAGAGCACCAAACTAAATTTGAGACAGTGTTCTTATCCAAACTTGCTTAGAGATGTTATTGTATTAAGCAGTGTGTACGTATTACTAATAAATAAACAAACAAACTCTCCTACTTATGCTGCCTTACATTGAGTCAGACTAGCCATCTAGTATGATCAGCACTAACTCACAGCAGCTCTCCATGGTTTTTAGGCAGGAGGCTTTTCCCACCCTACCTGGAGATGCCCGGGATCGAACCAGGGACATTTTGCATACAAAGCAGGTGCTCTATCACACTGAGCTTTGACCCCTCCCTTCCTGTACCTTGAAAAGTTGAATAGAAGAGCAAATTTCAGCAGGTGTAGCTTGCATAAGAAGCTACTTGCTGAAAGTCTCTCTTATAGTCTCTCTTATATTAGGTTCAGGAACCCTGGTCTCTTTTGGTTTTTGTCACTTAGCTAGATTTATTTATTTATTTATTTATTTATTACATTTTTATACCGCCCAATAGCCAAAGCTCTCTGGGTGGTTTACAAAGATTAAAAACATTTAAAAATACAACATACATATTTTAAAAGCCAATTCCATAAAAAACACATGAACAGACAATATACACAAGAACAGATATCTAAAACAATTTCAAAAAAGCAATCTGACAGCAAACAGCCATAACCATAAGCCATTCCAGGATCAATTAAAACTTATTATATACTGCCAAAGAAATTTTGTGCAGAGAAGTTAAATTTATTAGCCCTTATTTTGATCCCTACTCCTTTGACATTTTCAACTTTGGATGGTATTAAATTGATGGATTTGAAGGGGGAGGGGGAAGATATAAAGGCATTCAATATTGTGTCATCACTAAAAATCCACCAACAAGTCCTACAATTTTAGGGTATCACCTGCCAAAATTGCAACACAATCCTATACAATCCTCCTGAGAAGTAAGTCCTATTGATTTCAATAGGATTTCTATCCCCTCCCAGGTAAGGGGGTACAAGACTACAGCCTTAGGCACTTTCAAATCTTACTGATGCCGATGCAAGGGAGTAAAACAATCAATGGGACTGAAAAAACATTTAACATTGTTGCTGGATTGTGCCCTGCATTGTTTTTTGGAGAAACCCTTACTTTCCAAACCGAAATTTGAGAATGTTGGCAATTTTAGATTTATTTATTTATTTATTAAATTTATTAATCGCCCATCTGGCTGGTCACCCAGCCACTCTGGGCGATGTTCAACAACAAAACAGTTAAAACAATAAAATTCTACATTAAAAACATCATAAAAAATACCCTAACCCATCCCAAATGCCTGCCTGAACAACCACGTTTTTAATGTGCGGCGGAAGCTCATTAAAGAGGGGGCATGGCGGAGCTCCCTAGGGAGGGAGCTAGGTCTATTAGTCTATAGTCTAATAGTCCATTTTGAATTGTGAACTTCTTCTTCTTCTTCTTCTTCTTCTTCTTCTTCTTCTTCTTCTTCTTCTTCTTCTTCTCCTCCTCCTCCTCATCATCATCATTTTGCTGCATTTTGATCAGTAAAGCAGTATTTAATGGCTAAATAAGGATGTGTGAGGAATCCATTGTGACCATTTTTTCCTCGCAGATTTCTTCTATCTGCAGCCCCCAGAAACTGACACAGACTGGATGCATTTTGCATTGGAAAATTGGTATGTTTCAGGACTTGTGATGCCTTCCAGGGAACAAAAACACCAGCATAAGATTAAGTGCTCACTTCTGAAAAGCGTGCAAATAAAAATGTGTTCATTTAAAAAAATGCATCTAAACACACTTTAGTCAATGGGGGGATGCATACAGAAATGCATACAATTTGAAAAAAGGCACACAAAAGTGCACACATTTAAAAAAAGTGTGCAAAATATTCCATATGGATTTCTGTATATCATCATCATCATCTTTATCATTGCATGAAATCTGGCATGGAATGGGTTTGGCCATGGAACCAGACGTGGCATGTCCCCTACTGTGGCCCCCTGCCTCTGGAGGTCGGGCAGGCACCAACATTATGTTGTTTTCAATAGGGCTGTGCAGGGACCCCCTATCCGACTTTGGGCCCGATCTGGCTTGGGCAGATCGAGTCACCTTGGCCCTGAACCCGAAGCGGGTCCCCCCCGATGCTCCCACGCAACCCCCCAGCTCCTTACCTGGGCCGCCTCCTCCTCCTCTACTGCTGCTGCCGCCGCCACTACTACCTGCCGCTGCCTCCTGAGGCCTGGACGCACAGTGACTCTTCTTGCAGGGAGTCACCATCCATGGCTCAGGAGGCGGCAGTGGCAGCAGCAGCAGGCAGCAGCATGGCGACAGGTGGCGGGTGGTGGTGGTGCGGCAGCGGCAGCAGCAGAGGAGGAGGTGGCGGCTCAGGTAAGGAGTTGGAGGCACCGGGGGTGGGGCTGGGCCAGGGGATAAAGTGCACTGAGCCCCCGACCTGCTCCAGGCCACTTCGTGCCCCCTCCGCTTCACCTCGGAGGGGGCACAAAGTGGCCCGAAGCAGCCCGCTTTGATTCAGGGTTCGGGCCTCGGCCCGAAGCAGTGCACAGCCCTAGTTCCCAGTGCCTCCTGAAAGAAAACATCTTTATTTCAAGAAGACTTCCTTGACTGACCAGCTACAGGTTTTATTGGTATTCTGTTTAATAATAATAATAATAATAATAATGATGCATTTTAATCTTTCAATCTTTTCATTTTTATTTTTCATTACTCCAGAATCTGTTTTGATGTGGAGCAGAATATAAATGTTGTATATAAATAAATAAATACTGTTAAATAATCTAACCTACCTCATAGGAATGTTATGAGGTTAAAGGGGGGGGGGGTTGTATGCCACCTTTAGCTCCCTGGAGGAAGGGTAGGATAAACATATTAACAATCCCAAGTAACATAGCTGGACCATCTTTCTTTTCCCAGCATCAGGGGGAAACTTTTGATCTTAAAGTCAACAAGCAGGTTCTAGCAGTTCTCATCTCCATCAGGGCAGATCTTTTATAAAGCAACTGGGTCTTAATTGCCCGTTCAAGATCAGCCAGCCCCAAAATACTTTGCATCACAACTATAACCGACTATGGGCTGGTTTGCAGGATTGCCGCTGCTCACCATGGAATATCTAAGCCATGGTGGCTTGTGGTGTGTGCTGGCAGTGGCTGTGAATATTCAAACCATGGCGAGCAGTCACCATGGCTTATCATGAACTGTGAACCTCATGAGAGTGGGCTGTTGCCATGGTTAACAAATCATCAACAACCCACGGGCTGAATTGTGGGTTAACCATGGCAACAATCCACCCTGTGGCAATCGTGTGAACCTGGCCACTATGTTGTTGCTGGGAAAATCTATTTCCCCCCAGCTACTATGAAGATTGCAGCTAAACTCAGAGGGGAGAGGGGAATCTGGGGAGGGGGGAGATGTCATCTTCCCCACTAATCAGAAAGTCCAGATGCTTTGACCCTGCAAGCCCTAGCTCCACTAATTGGTCTTCCACACCTACAAAAGCCAAGCAGCCCAGAGTTCAGTGATGTCAGCCTTTGAGTGACCAGCCCAGCTAGTAACCTGAATGAGTGCAATCCATCGAAAGACAGGTGCACCTACACCATACTGAAATGTGTAACACTAAAGTGCAAGGTTCAATGTTTAATAGGATTTGGGTGTGCCTCATCTTTTGCTGGAACATGTCCAGAGACAGGATGTTCAAATATTTCATGGATTTATTAGGCCAGGTTCATAGGCCAGGTTCATAGTTGGCAAGATTCCTTTCAATCGGATATGCTTTGATCATTCCACTGTCCGCTACTGTGTGGCAGAAATAAGCACACTTGTATATGGGCAGGAACAGATTGGCAAAGAGCATCTCTGCATCTTTCTTCAGATATTTTAGACCTTGACACCTCTCCTGGAGCAGATGCCCCTATAACTTTCCCCCCCCTGTCCCAAGATCGGAGCCATCATTTAAATTCTTCCCTTTTATAAATAAATAAATAAATAAATAAATAGATCACCACTTTTCTTTGGAGCAATGTTGAGACTTGCAACTCTATCTTCTGCAGGAACATTACTCTCCTTTCACCAAGTGTGCGTGGGTGGGGAGGTTGTAAATTACAGGCTCCAAACTCAAGTTCAGGTAATGGGAGGGACTGTTTTAAATAGTTATGTGCTTAGCAAATCCCTTTCTCAACTGGAACTTTCACTGCGTTCCAGCAAAGTGCTTTCCACTCATGGAATCTTGAAAAGCCAAGTGATGGAAGGAGATCTGTGCATTCTTATAAGCCCAAAGCAGTGGCCTAATGGCACTCCCATGCAAATACAGTCCTCAGAAATCAAGAAGTTTTATTGCCAAGTAAATGTGTGTAAAATCTAGGTACAAAAGAAAATTGTCATGTACAAACTTCCCCCCACCCGCTCCCAGTTTTCTGTGCTCTCACTTTGTGGCTGTGATGGGCAGATGGGAATATTTATTTATTTATTTATTTATTTATTTATTTAGTACCCTGACTTTCTACCAAAAATATGGCACTCAAGGTAGCTTACAATGGTAGATAAATTATCAGTATTACTACATTTATATTAGGGCTGTGCATGGACCCCCCAATCTGCTTCGGATGCCACTTCAGATCATCCAAAGCAACCCTGATCTGCCTCAGACCAATTCAAGCCCCTTTTAATACGACTTGGATCTGAATCCGAAGCAAGATTTGGATATCCGGATCGCGCGTTTTGGGTGTTTCCCCATTGACTTGCATGGGAAAACACAAACAGTCATAATGTCTTTAGTTTTTAGGATGCAGGCATGAAATTTGGGGACCTCTCCAATCCCCTGGAGTGGAGACCACCTGTAAAATTTCAGACAGTTTGGCCCAGCGGTTTTTGTGCTAGGTGGAGTTGAAATCTGATGTTTTCCACAGAAACTCTCAAAGCAAGGAGCTGTAACATTTCCCTCTTTCCACACACGCATGTGACACCTTGGCCTCTCCCAGCCCCCCTCCAGGGCATTGCACCCCCCAAAGCCCAGGCAGTTTTGCCCACTGGCTTGTGTGCTAGGTGCTGATGAAATTTGATTTTTTCCAGGAAAACTCCCAAACCCAATAGCTGTAACTTCTCCGTTTCCACAGATGTGTGTGAAACCTGGGCTGCTCGCAGCACCCCTCGAGGGCATCCCACCCACCAGAGTTCAGGCACTTTGGCCCACTGGCTTGTGTGCAAGGTGCGGGTGAAATTTGATTTTATCCAGGAAAACTCCCAAAGCAAAGAGCTGTAACTTTTCCCCACCTCTGCCCCTGCCAACATCCCAAAGCCTCATATTGCGCTGAATTGCTTTGCCACACAGTGGACTGTTATTGGAATAAGATGGTAATTAATATAAATACCATGTGTCTCCTGCTTTTTTAACACCACCTTTAAATTTGGATGTATAGTGTTGATGAAACTACAACCTAGCACACACACGCACACACACACACGGAGACAGACACACAAGAGCTAAAGAAAAGCAGAACTAACTAAGCAAATGACACAGGTGTCTTTAATTTATTGTTTTATACTTCATGTTCTTTTATAGAAGGCAGGATAACTTCAAGAAATACAGGGTGATAGCACAGGCAATTAGATAGCCAAAACAACCCTAATTAAAAAAAGCACTTCTTTAATTTCTGTTTTGGGAGGATCAACACAGAGAAGACACAGACGGTTCACTTCAGCATGGGGGTGGGGAGACAAACACTACACACATAGGCTGCTATAATGTGTCTTTCTTTAAGGATTTAGAAAGAAAGGAAAAAAGCTGAATGTTTGAATATGACTTAAAAGGGAGGGGGGAGGAACATGCCCAGAAGTCAATGTTTGTTTTTAAAATTCTAAATAAGACTGGGTTTGTAAAAATCTAACAGAGACACGGTTGACTGACAAAAACGTCAAGAAAATAGAACGTAGAAAGCAGAAATAAGGCTCGATGTTACACAATGAATGCAGCCTTTTCTGGAGTCCAAAATCAAGATAAACAAATGAACAAACACAGGAATGGTGGGGGAGGGGGAGTGTGCTATGTTCGTTTGAAAAAATATGGAAAGGAGAGATTAATCTAATCAAATACAGATAACAAACGAGTTGGAGGTACAAAGATATAGGAGAAAGCGGCTGGAAGAGGTGCTGCAAAAGACCCTGTCCAAAAGGGGATGGACGAACAAGGAGCGAGAGAAGGGAACACTCCCAGTACAACCAAGCTGTTTCCTTTTAATTTAAATTCTGAGGAAAGCCTAATGGCGATCAAAATTCAATAAATTGAAGGAACAACTCCTAGGAATGCAAGCGCACACACAGGCACAAATGAAACGATCATCTACCCACACCAGCTCTCTCTTCCAAAGACCCAGCTAGAGTGCAATGACTGAACGCAGCCTTTCGCCGAAGTATATACCCCCTTCCTCCAAGGCTCTCTCTGACTGGAGACTGCTAGCATCGGTTCTGGCTGAGGGTTCCTATTTGCCAAAGCACACTCCCCCCTCCTCCTGTGCTTGCCTTCCCCTTTCTTTTTATATGCAAGTACTTGTAAAAAACTGTAGATGGCATCTTAATAAAAGAGACATTGCCTACGGTGTCAGTGAGAGGTAGAGGGCTTCTTCACACTGGGCTTTTATCCTGTGATTGAGATGGCTGCTTCACGGAAGTTTGCGGGCTCTTTACATGACGCAGTGACCCTGCCGGGACCCCCCTGCACTAAATGCCCTTTGTTCTGTTTTTAAATAGATCGCAGATAATGAGCTATCAAATTACTCAGTTGTGTTCCACTTGAGTTCCCTCTGTGAAAAGAGTTAAAGCGGCAAGAAGAGGAGCGAGATCAATGAAAGATAATGGAAGACTCAGATACGGGGAGAAGGGTGTGTGTGAAGGAAGTGCATGTAAAGGGAGTCAGTTGTGATCCTGCATTTAAAATGGAAGCAGAAAGCCCCATTCTAAATGCAGGATTTTAGGCTGGTGTAGAAATGCCCAGAGAATAACTCTTCACATGCTTACTGTAGCACATGCATGCATTAGGTAAGAACAATGTAAGTTTTTTTTTCTTTTGAACTATTCTATTGCTTTCTTTCTTCATCTGCAGATGAGCATCTATGCAGATGAGCATCTATGCATGGCTGGCTGGGGCATGCTGGGAGGTGTAGGACTTTGTTCTGTCTAAACATGCATAAGATTGTGCCTTTACAGTGCAAACCTAAACACATCTACTCAGATGTAAGTCCCATTCAATGGTGCTTTCTCCTAGGTAAGTGGGTCTAGAATTGCATCCTATGGGGATAGTCAGCTGCCTCCGAACTTGGAGGCAGGCCACTATCTAATGAAGGGTGGGTGGAGTGGATCTTCTCCTCCGTGCTCTTGCCGCCCTGCATTTGTGGCTAGATGGCCAATTTCCGCTATCTAGACAGGGCACCTTGAAGTGGGGGGTGGGGAGGCCAGACAGCACATAGGAAGACATGTATCAATGCTTCCATGGTCCCCTCTATGCCCTGCCCCCAGGAATGCCCCCCTTTTGGCCTCTCCACACTGCTCTACCAAGCACGGAGCCAGGGTGGACTTGTGCCCCCTACAAGGTGGTGGGGAGGGGGCAGGGAGATGGATTTCTGGGAACTGAGCTCTGGGCACTGGCTCTGAGCTCAATTCCCATAAATCAAAACATCTTAAGGCTGTCTAGATGCTGTCTAGCAGCCATAGGATTGCACCCTTAAGACTATTTGTAATTAGTTCTTGCTCTCCTGCACTGATATATGATTGTCCTGCGATATATTCCTTATTCTGTTCCCCTCGTCACTGAAATTCTGATTACAGGCATTAGCTGTATATACACTGAACTTAAATAAAACAAAATCACATGCCAAGATAACTTAAATACTGTCCCATCCCGTCCCCCCAAATTCTGCAGTAATTATAAATCATGTCAGGATTTATTTATTAATTTTGCATGATTGTTTCTTCAATAAATTCTAAAACCAATTTAAAAAGAATCCATATCATGTACAGGAATGTAATTTGTTTTTGTTTTAAAAAAAGTCATTGAGAACCAAACTTGTACTTAGTTAGAGAGGACGCTTACATAGGATCAAATGCCGTCATTTGAACCTGCTTTGTAAATATGGTCTTGCAGTATTCCAGGAACTGAGCTTTATTACTTGCTTTCCTTGATTCATGAGATAATATATATAATTGTGGGTTACTATAACTGCCTGAGCAATGCAGCAATGAGATAGTGAATATGTGAATTCTTTGTCTTCCATTGTCACTTTGGCCTTTCTTCTTAGTCATAAGAAAAGTGGAAGTGTTATAAACCATTAACGGCTTCACGAAGAAGAAAGTCAGTGACCTCTTCTCTCCTATGCTTTACAAACACCTGTCCTAGCAAAAAGGGGTTAAGGAGCTTATTGCTAAAGGAAGGGGGTCATATGGAGACTTTTCCATATGGTGGCCACGTGTCCAACTTTACAGAGAACAGTCCTCTATTTATCATTTATTTATTATTGTTTATTATTAACATTTATATAGCAGCTTATTTTCTTAAAAGCCATCAAGGCAGTGATGGTTACTTGAAGAACTGTCAGAGGACAGTCCTATATCTGAAAGGGCTCTCCAGTCCAAGTCCAGTTTAACCATTAGAAGGGAGAACAGGGGGAGGGCTTGAAGTTGCCCATCCAGAATCAGCGCCTGGGCAACTGCGCACAGGACACTTGTCACAGTGTTCTGCGCTATGAAGAGATGTACTGTATTTCTATTAAAAGTATAGTATGTTCCCCTACATTTGCACATTCCCCTACATTCCCCTACATATTCCCCTACATCTAGACCCCCCCCCCTTTTCTTCTCATTTTTCATTTATTTATTTTAGAGTTATGCATTTCCTCTTTTGGGGTGATGCTGAAGTGGCCACCTTAGTTTTCAAAGAGGGGCCAGGAAATTAAGGGCCAAACTACACAATGATATTAAATGTGCCATTTACAAATGTGATTAGGACCTGCCACTTCAGCTGCATGCACGTGCAGGTATTTGTGCGTGATCTAGATCAAGACCGTTCCACTGTGGAGGGGGCTTAACAGTTTTCTCCTGCCCTGTCTTCCTGCTGAAAATCCTTCAGGTATGCACCTTATGGGGCAAATAGCAGCTTTGGGGGGGGCGTTGGTTGGAGGGGTTAATCCCATCCCTTCATAGTTCTGGTAAGGATCAACCATTGCCATCTCTGCTTTTATTTTTAGGGAAGAGAAGTGGCAGGTCTTAATTACACTGTTACTGAGATGCTCATCTGTGATGGCATCCATGCGGTATGTTTGCAAGCATCACCCCACCACCTTGCCTAATATGTTTTATTGTTCCAGAAGGTTGCAGACCAGTTAAAAGCAAAAGGATTATCATGGGAATGTGCTAACTACTAGAAGGTGATATACTGAATGACCGGTGTGTCTTCTTGTTTTGTTGTTGTTGTTTATTTGGTCAGTCGCTTCCGACTCTTCGTGACTTCATGGACCAGCCCATGCCAGAGCTTCCTGTTGGCCGTCGCCACCCCCAGCTCCCCCAAAGTCGAGTCCGTCACCTCCAGAATATCATCCATCCACCTTGCCCTTGGTCGGCCCCTCTTCTTTTTGCCTTCCACTTTCCCTAGCATCAGCATCTTCTCTGGGGTATCCTGTCTTCTCATTATGTGGCCAAAGTACTTCACTTTTGCCTGTAATATCCTCCCCTCAAGTGAGCAGTCTGGCTTTCTTTCCTGGAGTATGGACTGGTTTGATCTTCTTGCAGTCCAAGGCACTCTCAGAATTTTCCTCCAGCACCACAGTTCAAAAGCAATTGTGCTCAGCCTTCCTTATGGTCCAGCTCTCACAGCCAGAGGTTACTACGGGGAATACCATTGCTTTAACTATGTGGACCTTTGTTGTCAGTGTGATGTTTCTGCTCTTAACTATTTTATCAAGATTTGTCATTGCTCTCCTCTGTGTCTTCTATCTTAATTGAATTAATAAGAGTTGTCCTTCTGCAAGTATGCAAAGCATGGGAATTCCAGATATATGCAGATACCTCCCTAATATTCAAATAGGCAACCTAAAATTGGACAGTCTAAAGCCCTGGCAGGAAATATCCTCTGATTCAGAAGCATCCTCACCTCCCAATAAAGTCTTAGATCAAAGGACCTCCAGGCTATCCCTTGTGGTCCCCCCCCCTTTTTTTTTTCTATCTCCTACACCAAATTGCCCTTTGGAAGCATGGCTTTGTGATACTGAAATAGCAAGCCCAAATTCATTCATATGGTTAGGAACCTCTGGGAAGCTCCTGTTTAATCTTTTGTTTAAACACACCCTGAAGTCATTATTTCATTTGTGTCCTTTGTCTGTATCTTCTAACTGCCCCAGAGTAGAAACTAACATAATGTACACGACCCTCTATTATGTTCACCTGGGATTCTCCTGGGGTTTGCCTTGTGATCTCCTCCTAACAATAACCCTCACTCTGGAGTTGGAGCCATGTTTCCAGTTCCAGATCATTTATCTCTGCTTGGACTGCCTTGCTACCCTGTTGTCCCAGATAAAGCTACACCTCAGAGGGACCTCCACAAATTGTATGTAGCCACAATATTAGGGTATGAAGGAACAGAAGTGTCCTCTATTTTTGTGTTTAGTTTGATTTTAGGATATTATGGGGTTAAATATTTGTGTTTGTGTGTTTCAGCCAAAAGGTTGATAGTTTAGAGGTCAAAAGTTTAGTTTATTTAGTATTAATTTATTACATTAATAATAAATTAATACTATATTTTATTTTATTTAAAATAAATAAATTATAGAATAAATTAATACTATTATTTTATAAAATAATTCTATACCGTCCAATAGCCGAACTCTCTGCGTGGTTAGTTAGAATGTAGAGGTCAGAGAGTTTGCTCAGGAAGCCAAGAGATTATAAACTTCCACCAAAGGTCAGAGGAAGGGAGAAAAAAAGTTTCAATGCAGGAATTAGAAATGGGGGGAGCAATCCTATGGCCATCTAGTCAATGGCTAGACAGCCATAGGATATCTAGTTTTCTGGGAACCAACCTTCCCCCCCTTCTGCTCTGCCTTGCAGGCAGTATGGAACAGCCCCATTCTCTGCGCTCAGAAGAGAAGCATGGAGCGGCCAAAACGGGGCATTCTGGAGGCCGTTCTGGGGTGGGGAAGGCAGAAATACTGGTACAACACATCCTATGTGTTCTCCAGCATCCTCTTCCCCCGCTCCACCATCCCACGGCTAGACAGCCAAAATCATCTGTCTAGCTGCAAATGCAGGGCAGGAGAAGCACAGAGGAAACGATACCCTTTGTGCTTCTCCTGCCCTGTATTGGATAGGCAGTCGCCTCCAAGTTCGGAGGTGGCCACCTATCCCCATAGGATTGCGCCCTTAGTTTCCAAAAGTGAACAAGAAACTACCCTCCTGATTGGCTGGAGTTTGAGAAGGAAAAAACTAATTTTAAGAGACAAAAGCCTAAGAAAGGCAGGAAAGCAGGGGGGAGGAGGAGGAGGAGGAAAAGGAAGGAAGGAAGGAAGGAAGGAAGGAAGGAAGGAAGGAAGGAGGCCAGACTTGCTGGTACTAATGAACTGATTGAGAGAGTTGGACCAAGGACAATAATATGTATATTGCTTGGATAAGGGACCTGGATAAAATAGGGACTGTGTGTTTTTTGGACTTGTGTGAGTGTGTGTGGTGTGTGAGTGGTGTGAATGTGTGTGAGTGGTGTGTGCATCTGTGCACATAAGTGCAGCCCCCCACCCCACCCCAGCAAACGCCCAATGTGGCCCTTGCAATAGGGGATCTCTTTCTTGAAGATATTCAAGGAAGGATTGGAAATTAGTTAGAAATACTTTGGACCAAATGTGTGTGTGTGTGTACACATACATTTTTCAACCTCAGGAAAATGCCCATTTTTTATTATGTGGCTGGTGAGAACAGGGGCAAAAATGTTTGCAGTGCAGCTCCCTCCCTGATACCCATTCAGAGTGAGGATAATGCTTCCTGCCATTAACCTGAATTTGCTTTGTAAAGTTGTCAAAAGACATATCTGATTGACTATGTGGTGTCATCACAAATCCAATTCAGAATAAAGATAGGTAGCATTGTTCTTACTCTGAACTGGCGTCATGATGTCCTTACATAGTGTTGTCATGCCTCCTATATTATCTAACAATCCCTAACTGGCTGGAATCAGGCAGGCAGCTAGAAGAAGGTGCAGTTAAAACACACACACCCAGCAGTGAGGGAGCTTCCAAGTGGGTCAGCAAACAGAAACAAGTAACAGAGAAGAAAACAAGTTTGTGGGGGAAGTTTCAGAGTTTAAGTTTAGGTCCCCAAACCCTCAAACCATCAATTCATGCCAAAAATGTTTGATGCTGAACTTTTTGTTCAACCCTAGTTGGAAATATTTAGGAATGTCCCATGATCTTCCTGAAGTGCCATATTGGTTCAGTGTTTAGTAATGCTGAGGAGTCAAGGCCTGAAAATTAGTTTAGCAAATTGTAAAATTACTAGTCCCAGGAGAGAGTGTTTTGAAAATGCATCCATGTATATTTATAGAAGCATTTCCATGTTGTGTGTTCTGTTATTTATTTATTTAGCACCTAGAAATGCTCTAGGCTTTTTTATGAACAATAAAACAAACGGATCCTTGCTTGAACCAGCTTACAATATCATAATAATTTTTAAAAATCTAGACAAATAACCTTTACAACAATTATAAATAATTGTTCCTTCTAGGTGTCAGTGGGAACACTTTATGCCTTGTTCCTTGAGAGAACAGAAACTTCCCCTGAGGTGATTCATTCTTTAAACACCTTGCGCTTTGTGACTCTGAATGTGTCTTTTCCTTCCTGGTGTGTCAGCAAAGTCCTTGATGTTCAGTTATTAGAATGAGGAGCTAATGATTGGTTTTATTATGCAGATAAGGCTCAGCTACCTGAGCTACCAAATGCTTTGGTATGGCTTTGGATAAAAATGGATCCCTGATGGGTTGAGAACATATGGAAAACAGGACAAAGGTGCAGTTTTTACAAAACATCACTAAAGGAAGAGCAGCAAATGGCTGCAAAACCTTGACATGGCAAGTGTGTTTGCTGTGGCTTCACTGGCGTTACATCAGGAGTGCTGAACGTCAGGGCCAAATAGCCCTCAAATTTTCCCTGATGGCCATGCTCCCTCCCCTGGTATTTTCACTTTTTACCTCTGGCTCCACCCCTTTTGGCCTTTGGCCCCACCCACCACTGGAAAGGGGCCCCAAAGAGCCCTCAGGCTACAAGAAGTACAACATCCCTGTGCTGCATTCATCTTTCCTGCAGTAAACATGCAAAAGATGAAGGGCATTTGCACCTTCCTAACTGCTTGAACTACTGTAAGGGACTGTATAGTGCAGGGGTCCCCAAACCTTTTTGGACCCATGGGCATATCTGGGAATTTGTGAAACTGCTGTGGGCACCACCACAAAACACCTAAACAGTGGACTGCCGCCTTGGCATCTACCTGTCATGTCTATGAAACTTAACTTCTGCCTTATTCAGCAAAAACGTTTGTTTCATGTCTAGCGGTCACTGGTCTGTTGAATAAGGGATTGTCTAATTCAGCTAATTGCTGGTAGTGCAATGCAGCTAATGCTTGTTTTGAACATATATTTGGCAATGTCCAGTAGTTGCTTCTTTGGGGGAGGAGGTTATTACACAGATACATTTTGTACTGGAACAGTCTTTAATATTGACTGATGTAAATGCTCTTTTAAATTATTTATCTGCTTCATGGAAATTAACAGATGGTCAGCATAAATGCATTTTGTGCACCCTTTTGACAGCTAAAGACTGATATTACAACTTGGGAAGGATAAACACTCACCTCCTATAATGCAGTGGATTGAGGACCTTACAATGCTTTCAATATTTGAACTGGTGGAATATAGACACCACCTTCAAATGGATACTTATTTGAATATTTGGTTCACTTTTGTTGAAACCCATGTATAATGGTTAGAAAGTTGTATGCATATCATACAAATCCATGTATGTATATTAAAAAAGGGGAGAAATCTGTTTAAGGGTGCCCACAGGACCACATTGGGGACCCATCTGTGGGCACCATTGGCACTCAGTGGGTGCTATCATGCTGGCAGGTGCTGTGTTGGGGACCCCTGGTATCATGGGTAGGCAGAGTAAAAAAAAAAAAAGTTGAAAAATATAGTTGATAAAAACTAGTGCTGTGCCGAAAATGTCTCCCACATATTTTTCGACCATTCTCATTAGGGGTGTATGAACCCCACTCACCTTCATCTGCTGGGAGGTCTGCGGGGGGGGAGGTGATCTGGTCCTGCCCCCAGAATCCTTTCCAGCTGGCTCCGCTCCGCGGCGAGTCCGTGCAGTCTCTGGCCGGGGCCAGCTGCTGCCGGACTTCCGGCCGCGGCTGGTCTACGGACGCAAATGGCATCCGGCATAGCGGACGCCATTTGCGTGCCTCCCTTTGGCCATGATAGGCTATGTAAATCTTTACGTAGCCTATCACAGCAAAACGGAAGGGCGCAAATAGCATCTGCTATGCCGGACGCCATTTTGCATCTGCACAAGGGCAGCAGACGGATCCGGACGGACCCGGCCCCCGCGGTGCCAGGTAGGATCCAGCTGGGTTGGACTTTGTGGGATGGTGGGGTGGTGTGGTCCATTCTGCCATGGACTCTGGGGGGGGGCAGATTCTAAAAATCCGGCTTCATTGGAATCCGTGGTGGAATTCTCCGCCATCCCTAACTCTCATCAACTTGATAGAAAAGACATTGCTTTTGAAAAGACATTCAAAGGAGGAGACATTTCAGAGAAATTCTCATGAGTTGGGTTTGGGTTTCTTATGTTTACCTTACTTGTGAGGTGTGCATGAGTGTCCTTTCTGTCATTCTACAATAATCTCTGTGGCAGCCTGTAGCGTCCTTGGCTTCCCACACTTCAGTTAAAACCATCACGAGGAAGACATCATGAGACAATTCCTCCCATGGGGCTTTTTCAGTTCAGGAAAGGTGGCCTGGGAGGCTGCAAAATGATGGAAAGATGTATGCTAGAGAAAACACACACAGCACCCTTGGCCACCTTGCAGGGATTAGGTAAACTCAAAAAGTAGCAGCAAACGAAATTCAAAATTCCTCCTCAAAAAAGTGGAAGCCTCAACACAGTTGATGCTGTTGCCACCCACAGAAGCAGTTCATTAAACCAAAAACCCTGAGGAAAAAAGGAAGAACCTGTGCTACAGCCCCTGTCAATAGTGAGGGGCTGTAGCAACCCTGTTGATTCTCCTGGACCTCTCAGTGGCTTTCGATACCATCGACCATGGTGTCCTTCTGGATAAGTTGTCTGGGTTGGGTTGGAGGCACTGCACTGCAATGGTTCTGCTCCTACCTGGACGGCTGATTCCAGAAGGTGGTGCTGGGGGATTATTGCTCTGTGCCATGGCAATTGTGCCATGGGGTTTCACAGGGCTCTATTTTATCCCCCATGCTGTTTAACATCTACATGAAACCACTGGGGGAGGTTATCCAGAGGTGTGGGCTGAGGTGCCATCAAAATGCGGATGACACCCAGCTCTACCTCTCTTTCTCATCAAAACCAGGTGAGGCAGTGGCTGTTCTGAATCAGGGCCTGGGCATGGTAATGGACTGGATGAGGGCCAATAAACTGAAACTCAATCCAGACAAGATAGAGGTACTGTTACTGGGTGGTTCGTCTGCCTGGCTAGGTGATATTCAACCTGTTCTGGAGGGGGTTGCACTCCCCCTAAAGGATCACGTTCGTAGTTTGGGGGTGCTCTTGGATCCAGAGCTGTCACTTGAGGCACAGGTGAACTCAGTGGCATGGAGTACTTTCAACTTAGGCTGGTATACCAACTACGCCCTTATCTGGACAGAGATAGCCTAGCTACAGTTATCCATGCTCTGACAACTTCTCATCTGGATTACTGTAATGCTGCCTTTGAAAATGGTCTGGAAACTTCAGCTGGTCCAAAATAGGGCAGCAAGATTGTTAACAGGGACTGGCCAACAAGCTCATATTACGCCAGTACATTTCCAGCTGCACTGGCTGCCAGTCCATTTCCGGGCCGGATTCAAAGTGCTGATATTAACATTCAAAGCCCTAAACGGCTTGGGGCCAGGTTATCTGAAGGATCGCCTCCTCCCATATGTGCCTGCCCAGATCTTAAGATCATCCTCAGTGGCCCTCCTCTGTGACCCCCTGTCAAAGGAAGTGAGGCGGGTGGCTACTAGGAGGAGGGCCTTTTCTGCTGTGGCGCCCTGGCTGTGGAATGAGCTCCCTAGTGAGATTCACCTGGCACCTACATTGCATTTCTTCCGGCGCCAGGTGAAGACCATTTTATTTTCCCAGGCGTTAGTATTTTAGCTTTTTAGACTTTTAGCTTTGCTATTTTAAATCTGTATTTTAAATCTCTGCATTGCTGCTGTGTTTTACTCTGGTTTTACTCTGGTTGTATTGT
Source organism: Heloderma suspectum (assembly GCF_057233095.1). NCBI lineage: Eukaryota > Metazoa > Chordata > Lepidosauria > Squamata > Helodermatidae > Heloderma > Heloderma suspectum. The sequence continues at coordinate 22,348,251 of NC_139461.1, forward strand.
TATATTGTGTTTTTAATGTTTTTATATTTTATATTGTATTACTATGTGCTTTTTGGTTTTAATTTTTGTGAACTGCCCAGAGAGCTTCAGATGTTGGGTGGTATAGAAATGAAATGAAATAATGAATGAATGAATGAATGAATGAATAAATAAATAAATAAATAAATACTGACCTGTGATGTCATATGAACCCATTTTATGGCTATTGAATTGGTGCATATTATGAACTGTGCACTGCAGATACACATAGAAACAAAATATGGTTGCTTGTTCAGGTTGTTTTGTGTGGAACAATGCCCCAAAGGCAGAACCATCTTCTGTCTTTGTCTGGTTGTTGCACTTGGCAACCTGACAAACTTTGAAAGAGATCTCTCTCTTCTTGTTTAAGTTTATGCATTTGGAGGAATGCCTTTTTCCAAACATCCCTCCCAACATACACCCAAAGCTATTCTCTTTGCCTGTTGAGGTGTCAGCCATGGAGCCATTTACCCAAGTGTCGTCTCATCACACATAAAATTTCCAGAGTAAGTTGGTGCAGTGGGCTCTAGCTTAGTCATAGAGTGCATTCGGAAGGTCACAGCTTCAGTCCCAAATATCGCTGGTTCAATGGTTTCATATTGCCTGGGGCAATCAAGAGCCATCGCCAGTCAGAGTAAAAGTAGTAGGCTCAAAACCAGTTGTTTTCTGGCCCCAATTCATGGAGTTGGTATTGACTTTTAAAACTTTTAAAACTTTTTTAAAACTTTTAAAACCGTATACAGTTCCAGCCCAGTCTATCTTAAGGATTGCCTCTAGCAACACCAGGGATGCCGCTCAACGAGATTGGCCTCGGAAGGCCTTCTCTCTGTCCCATCAGCCAGGACAGCCAGATGGGCGGCTAATAAATCTAATAAATAAAATAAAATATAAAATAAAAAAAATAAACAAACAGACCAATGGCCTATGTGTTATATGTCATATGCCAGTGTCATATGTGTTAGTACTAAAGGCTGGCTATTAAAAGACTAACACTGGCTATTCCTAAGCAAACAAGGCATTCTGGATTCAACCACAGACTCTGTAGTTGACCAATGAGGCAGCTTCATGGACCCTGAGCCATCCTTATAATTTTTCGGAAGGTGACCAAGTCAATAACTTGCCCATGATAGAGGACAGAAGACTGACAGATAGATCAATTTGTTCTTATTGACAATTCATGGAGGACAAGTCATCAATGGCTGCTAGTCCTGATGGCTATAGGCTACCTCCAGGATCAGAGACGCTGTGCCTTTTGGTACCAGTTGCAGGGTAACATGAGTAGGAGGATGCTGTCGCACGCAGGTCCTGCTTGGGAGTTTCCCAAAGGCCTCCATCTGGGCACGTTGGGAAAGAGGAGGCTGGACTAAATGGATCTTTGATCTGATTCAGCAGAGCTGTTCTTACATTCTTATGCTAAATAATAAATCATATTGTCATCTTGAAGACAGTGAAAACCTTTTGGGCAGTCACTTTGGAACTGGTGGGATTGTTATAACCCTATGACGGGATAACGGAACACAGCATCAGTTCACGTGATCAAAAGGCTGAGTTGGGGCTGGCACTGAAGTGGTTGTGTGATGGATTTACTATCGCTGGATGAAAATGGTCTCCCCAAGTTGGCCACCTTATTTGCATTTTTGGCAATTTGAGAGCAGTGGTGGTGGCAGTTTTAAAAACTTATTTAAAAAACAAAGCAAAAGAAGTAAACAATGATAAGAAGGAGCTTCACTCAGTGGCTGTCAGCTGATGCCAGCTATTTCACCCTTCCTCCCAGAATACCCTGGACACAGTGACATTTTAGGGCATTATGTGGGAAAATGACAGTCACCCTCCCTTTCCAAAATGGCAGCTGTTACCACACAGCTCAGATCACAGAAGGCCCCAATTGTACAGAAGACTGTTCCACATAACCACTTGGGAGGCTTCCAGCCTCTCTCCCCAACCTGTATTGAGGTTTCCCCCCATTCTTTTCTCTTTTTCTTTGTTTTGCTGTAAACTCTTAATTTATTTACTTCCTTACAGTGGTCATAGTCCACATTTCCCAGCAAGGCAAATGATTTGCCACTGACAAATCTCATTTAAAAATAATAAGAGATATCATTTCAAAAACACAAAACAAAAACAAAAAGCTAGGCAAAACACACTCCAATGAAACCTGTCCAAAAGATGGTGAATCCAAATCAAACTACAGCAACAGAGATACATAATTTAAAATCACCATTCAAATTCTAAAAGCTGGCCTGAAAAAGGTATGGCTTCCTATGCCTCCCTCCCACCCTGCAACATTATCAAGAAGGCATATTCATTAATGCAGTTCCTTTAGGGCACCATCTTAGGCATGTTTAGACAGGAAAAAAAGTCCTACAACTCCCAGCATGCCGCACCCAGTATAGCTGGCTGGGGCATGCTGGGAATTGTACGATTTTGTTTCCTGTCTTAACACACATAGGATTGTGCCCATAGAACCTCTGGAATGGAGCTGCTCCTGAGAAGGTCCCCATCCTCCCTGCCAAAATACTCAGGGACTTCAGGTGTTCCTCAGTGGATCCAGCTCTGCCACACTCACCACTCCTGAGGGCCCTCCATCTCATTATTTGGTCATTATTTTTGAAGGCCTCAAGTGGTGCAGAGTGGTAGGCGGCAGTATTGCAACCGAAACTCTCCCCACGACCTGAGTTCGATCCCAGCGGAAGCCGGGTCTCGGGTAGCCGGCTCAGGTCAACTCAGCCTTCCATCCTTCCAAGGTCGGTAAAATGAGTACCCAGCTTGCTGGGGGAAAGGTAGTCACGACTGGGGAAGGCAATGGCAGACCACCCCGCTATAGTCTGCCAAGAAAAAGTCAGCGCATGCAGCGTCCCTCTAGGGGTCAGTAATGACCCGGTGCTTGCACAGGAGGACCCTTTCCTTTCCATTATTTTTGAGATATCACAGAGTTCACTTCACGTCTGACAAAAATTGTATTGTTCGTGGTATCCTGTTTGTGGGCAGGATAGCTAATACCTTGGAAGACAGAAACAAAATTCAAAGTGATCTTGATAGACTGGAGCGCTGGGCAGAAAACAACAGAATAACATTTAATAGGGATAAATGCCAAGTTCTGCACCTAGGAAAAAAAAACCAAATGCACAGTTATAAGATGGGGGACACGTGGCTCAGCCACACTACAAGCAAGAAGGATCTTGGAATTGTTGTCAATCACAAGCTGAATATGAGGCAATAATGTGATGTGGCTGCAAAAAAGGCAGATGCTCTTTTGGGCTGCATTAATGGAAGCAAAGCTTCCAAATCCCAGGAAGTACTAGTTCCTCTCTACTCAGCACTTGTTAGGCCTCATCTGGAGTAGTGTGTCCAGGTCTGGGCACCACACTTTAAGAAAGATGCAGACAAGCTGGAGAGGGTTCAGAGGAGGGCAACAAAGATGATCAGGGGACTGGAAACAAAGCCCTATGAGGAGATACTGAAAGAAGTGGGCATGTTTTGCCTTGAGAAGAGAAGACTGAGGGGAGAAAGGATAGCACTCTTCAAGTACTTGAAAGGTTGCCAGAGAGAGGAATGCCTGGATCTCTTCTCAATCATCCCAGAATGCAGGACACGGAATAATGGGCTCAAGTGACAGGAAGCCAGATTCCGACTGAACATCCGGAAAAACATCCTGACTGTTAGAGCAATACGACAATGGAACCCATGACCTAGGGAGGTGGTGGGCTCTCCCACACTGGAGGCATTCGAGACGAGGCTGGACAGCCATCTGTCAGGGATGCTCTGGCTTGAATTCCTGCATTGAGCAGGGGGTTGGACTCGATGGTTTTATGGGCCCCTTCCAACCCTACTATTCTATGATTCTATGGTATAAGCCAATGCTAGCATTCCAGTCCCAAATATTTTACTAGAAAATATGTTCCTCTGAGTTTGAATGGATCATATTTCTTTAGAACAGGGTTTGTAGGATAATGTATTTTGCAACAAAGGTTTTTTTCCCCCTCTGGGGGTAATTGACAGATGCTACCCTTTTGTTAAGCATGACCCAGACAGACTTTGTCCTGCACCCCTCAGCTAGAACTGGAACTATTGGCTCTACATATACACCTGCTCTGAGCTTGTGGCAACAGACTGCTTTGGACATTACATTTCTTAAGTGTTCACTTAGAGTTTTCCTGTGGGTACATCTAACAATGTAAAGTGTTATTGTGACAAAACACAGTGATCAACACATGTATACATGCTGGTACATGAACTAGGATTGGCTGCATCCTCATTAAGTGTACACTTGGTGGCAAACCTGGGTAAGCAGCCACGTAATGTGTGAATCCACCCATAGTAGTTATTGCTTGGAGTGGAGATGTTGATTTCCAAAGAGCCTGTGGATTGATACTCCTGCCTTGCAGTGCAGAGTTGGACTAGATGGCATGTTGACTCTTTCCAACACTATGGTTCTTTGAATTAATGAAATCCTACTTAAGTACCCGTGGGCGGGGGCAGAAGCAGGCTCAGGCTCAGGATCACCCGGTGCAGCTGCTGGCTGGTCCTCCTTCCCCAGGCTCCTTCCAGGTCGCTCTGTGGAATGCAGAGATGACTCGGACGGTTGACACGATCGCACCCAAGCGCCCTCTCCCTCTGAGCAGAGCCCGGCCAGCTCCTTGGTATACACCTGAGCTGAGGGCAATGAAGCAAGAGGGGAGACGGCTAGAACGCAGGTGGAGGAAAACTTGTGCTGAGTCTGACCGAACACAGGTAAGAGCCCACTATCGAGCCTACTCTGTGGTGGTGAGGGTGGCAAAGAGGCAGTTCTTTTCCACCAGCATTGCATCTTCTCAGTGTCGTCCGGCGGAGCTTTTCCGAGTGGTTCACGGCCTCTTACATTCTGGGCCAGGGAGAGAGACGGTGGAACCCTCGGTAGCACGCTGTGACGAGTTTGCGCAGCACTTTGAGGATAAAGTCGCTCAGGTTCGTCATGAATTGGACACCACCATTAATGCAGTTCCATTGGTAGAGGTGTTCAGAGCACCGTCTGGTCCAGTTTTATTGGATGAGTTTCAGTTACTGAGGCCTGAGGATGCAGACAAGGTGCTTGGCCAAGTCCGATCGACCACTTGTGTGCTTGATCCTTGCCCTTCATGGCTTATTAAATCAAACAAGGAGGGGTTGTCCGGCTGGGTCCAGGAGGTTGTAAATTCCTCCTTGAGAGAGGGAGTGGTGCCTGCCGCTTTAAAAGAGGCAGTAATTAGACCACTCCTGAAAAAGCCTAACCTGGACCCAGAGGATGTTAACAATTATAGGCCAGTGGCCAACATCCCCTTCCTGGGCAAGGTGCTTGAGCGGGTGGTTGTAGGACAGCTCCAGGCACTCTTGAATGAAATGGATTATCTAGATCCATTTCAATCGGGCTTCAGGCCTGGTTTTGGAACGGAAACTGCCTTGGTCGCCCTGTGGGATGACCTCTGCTGGGAGAGGGACAGGGGGAGTGCGACCCTGTTGATTCTCCTGGACCTCTCAGCGGCTTTCGATACCATCGACCATGGTATCCTTCTGGATAGGTTGTCTGGGTTGGGAGTTGGAGGCACTGCACTACAGTGGTTCCGCTCCTACTTGGATGGCTGATTCCAGAAGGTGGTGCTGGGGGATTATTGCTCTGTGCCATGGCAATTGTGCCATGGGGTTCCACAGGGCTCTATTCTATCCCCCATGCTGTTTAACATCTACATGAAACCGCTGGGGGAGGTTATCCGGAGGTGTGGGCTGAGGTGCCACCAATATGCAGATGACACCCAGCTCTACCTCTCTTTCTCATCAAAACCAGGTGAGGCAGTGGCTGTTCTGAACCAGTGCCTGGGCATGGTAATGGACTGGATGAGGGCTAATAAACTGAAACTCAATCCAGACAAGATGGAGGTATTGTTAGTGGGTGCTTCGTCTGCCCGGCTAGGTGATATTCAACCTGTTCTGGAGGGGGTTGCACTCCCCCTAAAGGATCAGGTTCGTAGTTTGGGGGTGCTCTTGGATCCAGAACTGTCACTTGAGGCACAGGTGAACTCAGTGGCACGGAGCACTTTTTATCAGCTTAGGCTGGTATACCAACTACGCCCTTATCTGGATAGAGAGAGCCTAGCTACAGTTATCCATGCTCTGATAACTTCTCGTCTGGATTACTGCAATGCGTTATACGTGGGGCTGCCTTTGAAAATGGTCCGGAAACTTCAGCTGGTCCAAAATAGGGCAGCAAGATTGTTAACAGGGACTGGCCTGTGAGCTCATATTACGCCAGTACTTTTCCAGCTGCACTGGCTGCCAGTCCATTTCCGGGCCCGATTCAAAGTGCTGGTGTTAACATTCAAAGCCCTTAACAGCTTGGGGCCAGGTTACCTGAAGGATCGCCTCCTCCCATATGTGCCTGCCCGGACCTTAAGATCATCATCAGCGGCCCTTCTCCGTGAGCCCCTGCCAAAGGAAGTGAGGCGGGTGGCTACTAGGAGGAGGGCTTTTTCTGTTGTGGCACCCCGGCTCTGGAATGAGCTCCCTAGTGAGGTTCGCCTGGCGCCTACATTGTACTCCTTTCGGCGCCAGGTGAAGACCTTTTTATTTTCCCAGGCATTTTAGCTTTCTAAATTTTTTATCTCTGCTGTTTTAAATCTGTATTTTAAACTCCTGTACTGCTGCTAGGTTTTATTGTGGTTGTATTGTTATATTGTGGTTTTAATGTTCTATATATTTTAAATTGTTTTATTGTGTGTTGTTTGGTTTTAGTTTTTGTGAAGCACCCAGAGAGCTTTGGCTATTGGGCGGTATAGAAATGAAATAAATAAATAAATAAATAAATAAATACTTAACAGAGGTTGTGAATCTGGTTGTCAGCTCTTAAAAGTCAAAATCTTAACTGCTGCTGTTCTGAAATGGATTTCAGGCTGCAGCCTTAAGCAAGTTCATCTGCTGAAGACAGTAATTACCCATTTTCTGTCTAAACGGGAATGGGTGGCAACCGTTTATCCCAGCTGGAGTATCTGGAAAGTTGTTTGCTGTAGCTCATAGCAACCGAGGCACGAAGCAAAAATATATATATCAAGAACCAGTTCCAATGCACTTTTACATCCTGTTCTAGTTTGTCACTTGCAGACAGTATAAAGCCTAGCAGCGAAACAATGACAGTGGACAGGGCTATTATTGACAAGGCTGTGCTGCCATTTCACATTCTCTGTTCCATTTCTGTGCCTGCCAGTCGCGTAACGATTGATGTTTGGAACTGAGATGGCATGTATAAATTTCTGGTTCCACTCCTGGGTGGAAATGAGCAGCAACACGTACCAACTGGTAGAGAGCTAGTGACTCACCAGCCCAAACATTCAAGGATGGTTAGCAGGGAAAGAGATGCTGGGGGAGATTTAGATTGATCAACAATTCGAAATAGGATTCTTTGCTCCAGGTTTGATGGGGCCTGCATTCCTTATACAACTCAGAACTCTGGTTTGTTTTGGTGTCCGTTTCATGTCCACAAGAAAAGGCAGGTCCTTGCCAGGCAGTATGTCCTCTTGAAACTCTATGGGGTATATAGAGATAGTGGAGGGAGAAAAGATAAGGAGATTGATCTGGCATTTTGTGAGTGCAATTTGTAGCACCACCTAACAAAAGAAGCTTGTTTTGTTCTGGCAGTAACTCTGTCTTCGTTAAGGAACATGGATGCATTGGGAAAGGATTCACCATTCTTCTTAGGGTTTCAGTGGTGTAGTAGCAAAAAATGCTCAGGCTAGTGATGGTCAGTTGCTGGACACAGACCTCCATGCTTAATAGACCACCAACTCAAGTGCAGTGGAGAGTGCTTATGCCAGCCTTCCCCAAGCTGGAGCCTTCCAGATGTTTTGGTCTTCAACCCCCATCAGCCCCATGCAGCATAGCCAATGGTCAGGAATGCTGTAAATTGTAGCCCACAACATCTGGAGGGCACCAGGTTGGGGGAGGCCATCCTGTGTTGATGAGAGTTGGCCAAAATGGACAACTCAACATGTGAAGCTGCCTTCTACCAAGTCCTTTGATCCCAATATTGTCTCCTCCAGCGGTATGGAACCTCAGGCCCATGGGCCATCTCCAGCTCACCCGGGATCCCAATGCAGCCCTCTGGGCTTCTTCAGATGGCCATGACCCCTTTTCCTTGACCACCAAACATTGAGTGGTTTCCCCAGCTTTCGTGCTGTTTCTTCCCAGTTCCAAAAGGTTGAATGGACTTGGTTACTGGCTGTGACTAAATTACTAAGCCAATAGTTACTGGCTGTAAAAGCTTAACGCTAAAATATGCAGGTGTTTTTGCCCCCCCCTTTGCCTTTGCCCACCACTAGAATGAGACCCCTGAGAGCTTCTCTGAAATTGAATTTGGCCCTCGGGCTCAGTACTCCGGGTCCACAGCTCTCCAAGGTTTCAAGCAGAGGTCTTGCCCAGGACCATGTAATGTAGAGATTCCAGGTGTTGAGGGTGGGGCCTTCAGCATGCAAAGCACATGCTCCACCACTGGAACAGCTGCTCATTCCCTAATTGTGGCTCCTCAGGTAGTCAAAATGGCACCACCCACATACGCAATGGGATTGGCCAGTTTGGTTTGCAGAAGAACAACAATATTTGTTTGTTTGTTTGTTTGTTTGTTTGCTTATTTATTTGTTATGGTTATATCCTGCCTTTTTTCCTCCTGAGGAACCCAAGGCAGCATACGTAATCCTCTTCCTCTCCATTTTATCTTCACGACAACAGTCCTGTGAGGTAGGTTGGGCTGAGAGTCAGATTGGCCCAAAGTCGCTCAATGAGCTTCCATGGCTGAGTGGGGACTAGAACCTGGAGCTCCCGACTCCCGGTCCAACACTCCAGCCACTACACCGCCCTGGCTCTTTGGGGGGGAGAACAAACAAATGAACAAACACAAAACATCTCAGTGAAAAGTGAGCATGCTCAGTGAGCACAGAATGCTGGCTGATGGTTGAGATGGGAGGAAAAACAGAAAAAGGGGGGGCGGGCAGGTAGGTGGAATAGAAGGACGTATCCTAGAAGACTGTGAGTCGCTGTCTGTCTGGCTGAAAGACTGAACAGGAGCACTGCGCACATGGCAAGTTTTATTGCAGGTCCCACTCATTCATCTAGTAATGTTGTCTGAATGGGCTTTTCAAAGTACCTGCCAAACTGCAGTGCCCTTGAGTGGATTTCGAGAATTTGCAATAGCAATTGCAGAATGTTCTAATATGCCATAATGGATAATAATCTGGTTAATAATAGAATCAGAGGGTTGGAAGGGGCCACTTGGGCCATTCGGTCCAACCTTCTGCTCTGTTCAGGAATCCAATTTCAGTCATCCCTGACAGGTGGCTGTCCAGTCTCTGCTTGAATACCTCCAGTGACAGAGAGCCCCGTACTAGGCAGTTGGTTCCACTGACAGCTGAAATACAATAACAATCATGGTACAATAAGATATGAAACACATCAAAACAAGCACAAAATGTGATAGCCACATAAAATCACTTAGGAGAGATAAAGCAAAGGAGCTCGCAAAGTTTAAGCTGTGTAAGATCAAAAGGCTTAGGGAAATAAGAAAGGTCCTCACTTGACAACAAATATACTTTAGGGTAAATGTCAGGCTTCATGGATCACTTCATGGATCCCTTCACGGATCACTGCCCCTTCACGGATCACTGCCTTGTTGTGGCGAAGGGGCTTGCATAACTCAGTGAAGCCATAAGCTATGCCGTGCAGGGCCACCCAAGATAGACAGGCCATGATGGAGAGTTCTGACAAAATGGGGTCCACTGGAGAAGGAAATGGCAACCCACTCCAGTATTCTTGCCAAGAAAACCCCATGGAACGTATCACAAGGCTAAAAGAGATGACGCCGGAAGATGAGCCCCTCAGGTCGGAAGTTGTCCAGTATACTACTGGGGAAGAGGAGAGGGAATTTCCAAGTAGCACCAGAAAGAGTGAAGTGGCTGGGCCAAAGCCGAAAGGACACTCAGCTGTGGATGTGTCTGGTGGTGAAAAGAAAGTCCGATGCTGTAAAGAACAATATTGTTTAGGAACCTGGAATGTCAGATCAATGAATCAAGGTAAGCTGGAGGTGGTCAAACATGAGATGGCAAGATTGAACATCGACATCTTGGGAATCAGCAAACTAAAATGGACAGGCATGGGCGAATTTAATTCAGGTGACCATCATATCTACTACTGTGGGCAAGAATCCCTTAGAAGAAATGGAGTAGCACTCATAGTCAACAAAAGGGTGGGAACAGCAGTACTGGGGTACAATCTTAAAAATGATAGAATGATCTCAGTACGAATCCAAGGCAAACCATTCAGCATCACAGTAATTCAAGTCTATGCCCTAACCACTGAGGCCGAAGAAGCTGAGGTTGATCGGTTCTATGAAGACCTACAACACCTTCTAGAACTAACACCAAAAAAAGATGTCCCTCTTCATCATAGGGGATTGGAATGCTAAAGTAGGAAGTCAAGAAATCACCGGGATAACAGGCAAGGATGGCCTTGGTGTACAAAATGAAGCAGGACAAAGGCTAATAGAGTTTTGCCAAGAGAACACACTGATCATAGCAAACACTCTTTTCCAACAGCACAAGAGGCGACTCTACACATGGACATCACCAGATGGTCAATATCGAAATCAGATTGATTATGTCCTTTGCAGCCAAAGATGGAGAAGCTCTATACAGTCAGTCAAAACAAGACTTGGAGCTGACCGTGGCTCAGATCATGAGCTTCTTGCTGCAAAATTTCGGCTGAAATTGAAGAACGTAGGGAAAACCACTAAACCATTCAGGTATGACCTCAATCATATCCCTGATGAATATACAGTGGAGGTGAGGAATAGATTTCAGGGATTAGACCTGATAGACAGAGTGCCTGAGGAACTATGGACGGAGGTCCATAACATTGTTCAGGAGGCAGCAACTCAATCCATCCCAAAGAAAAAGAAATGCAAGAAATCAAAGTGGCTGTCTGATGAGGCTTTACAAGTAGCTGAGGAAAGAAGGGAAGTGAAAAGGAAGGGAGAAAGGGGAAAATATATTTAACTGAAATCAAAGTTCCAGAGAATAGCAAGGAGAGACAAGAAAGCCTTCTTAAATGAACAATGCAAAGAAATCGAGGAAAACAATAGAATGGGAAAGACTAGAGATCTTTTCAAGAAAATCAGAGATCTCAAGGGAACGTTTTGTGCAAAGATGGGCATGATAAAGGACAAAGAAGGCAGGGACCTAACAGAAGCAGATGAGATTAAGAAGAGGTAGAAAGAATACACAGAAGAACGATACAGGAAAATCTTAATGTCCCTGATAGCCATGATACTGCAGTCACTGAACTTGAGCCAGACATCCTCGAGAGTGAAGTCAAGTGGGCCTTAGGAAGCATTACTAAAAACAAAGCTAGTGGAGATGACAGTCTTCCAGCTGAACTATTTAAAATCCTAAAGGATGATGCTGTTAAATGCTGCACTCAATATGCCAACACATTTGGAACACTCAACAGTGGCCACAAGACTGGAAAAGGTCAGTTTACATTCCAATTCCAAAGAAGGGCAATGCCAAAGAGTGTTCAAACTACCGCACAATTACGCTCATTTCACATGCCAGCAAGGTGATGCTCAAAATCCTACAAGTTAAGCTTCAGCAGCATTTGAACCGAGAACTACCGGAAGTACAAGCTGGGTTTCGAAGAGGCAGAGGAACTAGAGATCAAATCGCCAACATTCGCTGGATCATGGAGAAAGCAAGAGAATTCCAGAAAAATGTCTATTTCTGCTTCATTGACTATGCTAAAGCCTTTGATTGTGTGGATCACAACAAACCCTGGCAAATTCTTAAAGAGATGGGAGTACCAGACCACCTTACCTGTCTCCTGAGAAACCTATACGAGGGTCAAGAAGCAAAAGTAAGAATCGGACATGGTTCGATTGGTTCAAAATTGGGAAAGGAGTATGACAGGGCTGTATATTGACACCCTGCTTATTTAATTTATATGCAGAGAACATCACGAGAATTGCCGGGTTGGATGACTCACAGGTCGGAATTAAGATTGCCAGGAGAATTAACAACAACCTCAGATACGCAGACGATACCATCCTAATGGCAGAAAGCGAAGAGGATATAAACAGCCTCTTGTTGAGGGTGAAAGTGGAGAGTGCAAAAGCTGATTTGAAACTCAACATTAAAAAAACGAAGATCATGTCATCTGGCCCTATCACTTCCTGGCATATAGAAGGGGAAGAAATGGCAGCAGTGACAGATTTTACTTTCTTGGGCTCCAAGACCACCTCAGATGGTGACTGTAGCCATGAAATTAAAAGACGCTTGCTCCTTGGGAGGAAAGCTATGGCACATCTAGACAGCATAGTGAGAAGCAGAGACATCACCTTGCCGACAAATGTTCGTATAATCAAAGCTATGGTTTTCCCAGTAGTAATGTATGGCTGTGAGAGCTGGACTATAAGGAAGGCTGAGCGCCGAAGAATTGATGCTTTCGAACTGTGGTGCTGGAGAAGACTCTTACGAGTGCCCTGGACTGCAAGGAGGTCAAATCAGTCCATCCTAAAGGAAATCAACCCTGACTGCTCATTGGAAGGACAGTTACTGAAACTGAAGCTCAAATATTTTGGCCACCTAATGCAAAGAGAAAACTCCCTGGAAAAGACCCTGATGCCGGGAAAGATTGAAGGCAAAAGGAGAAGGGGACAGCAGAGGATGAGATGGCTAGATAGCATCACCGATGCAATGAATATGAACTTGAGCACACTCCAGGAGAGAGCGGAGGACAAGAAGGCCTGGTGTGCTATGGTCCGTGGGGTCACGAAGAGTCGGACATGACTGAATGACTGAACAACAACAACAAATGTCAGGCACAGCTCCCTAGGGAAAGCAGTCCATAATCCATTATTATATACTGCAGCCACCTACCAATTCTCTTTCTTTGAGGACTGTAACACTTTATTTATTTATTACATTTATATCCCACTTTTTTTCCTCCAAGGAACCGGAGGCGGTATACACAATCCTCCTCCTCTCCATTTTATCCTCACAACAACTCTGTGAGGTAGGCTAGGCTGAGAGTCCATGACTGGCCCAAAGTAACCCAGTGAGCTTCATGGCCAAGTGGGGATTAGAACCTGGGTGTCCTGAGTCCTAGTCCAGCACTCTAAACACTACACCACACTGGCTCTCAGTGCCTTAAAGGGGTAGGCCACTAGTCTGGAGCCTAGCAGTCATCTTCCTTTCTTGCAAGTCCCTCCAGGCATGTTGCCCGGGGCAATCTTGAGATGTGGGTCCCTGGTGTGGAAGAGGTTGGGTTCTTGGCTGTGGGTATGGGGTGGTGGTAGCATCAGGCCTGGAGGGTACAACTCTCTAGGTCCTGGTTCAGGGACCTTGTGCTCAAGACTGTTTCCTGCCTCCCAGCTGAGCAGAGCAGCTGGTCAAAGGGCTACAAAAGCCAGCAAGCTCACAGAGAGAGAGAGAGAGAGAGAGCATTCAGAGAGAGCGAACAGGGGGAGTAAACAGAAGTTGGCCAGGGGAGGTCAAGAGGGAGGTCAAGGGAGAGGCCCCTAACATTTTTTTCTTTTTTAACAAACTTTTTTTTTTCATTTATTTGTCTTGTAACACACACTTTCACACCAGTGGGACTCTGCTTTTAACTTCTAGTGAGTAGAGGAGCAGGCACAGGCTAGTCTAGAACAATCACAAGGCTAGACACAAAAAGGGAAAAGAGGCTATGGAAGGACAAGACTCTCCAGTGGTGGTGACCTGCAAGGTGTGTGCAATGTTTGTTTTCTTGCCTGAGAACAACATGGCCTAACAAGTGCAAGTTGATCACGCTGCTGGAAGAAAAAGTAAGTGAACTGGAGCAGCGACTGTCGACCCTCCAGGGAATAAGAGAACACGAAGAGTTCTTGGACAGAATGGGGGAACTACAGCAGCAAAGTGAAGACCAGAAACTTGAAGAGCAACAGCAAGATGAGGCAGTGGGAAATGCTGAGGTGAAGAAAAATGGAGTAGAGGATACTCCTTGGAAAAGGGTGACAGTTAGGAGAAGAAGAACTAGATGCCACTCTGCACCAGGGGAAGCAGTGGAGCTGTGGAACCGATTCCAGGTACTTGAGGACAAGACTGGAGGACAGCCTGCAGAGGAAGAATCACAGGGGACCTACATGAGAGTGAGCAAGAGGCTGAAGGTCAGTCAAACAGAGGCAATGAAACCCAGGCCTACAACAAGAAGTAGAGAAGAGTGGTAGTAGTGGGAGACTCCTTGCTGCATGGGATCGAGACCCAAGTATGTCACGAAGACCTGTGGACTCGCCAGGTATGTTGTCTCCCGGGAGGACAGATTAGAGACGTTACTGAAAAGCTGCCTGCACTCATAAAGCCCACTGACAGGTATCCCTTTCCTCTCATCCATGTGGGAACAAATGATACCGCCAAGCGAAGCTATGAAGAAATCATGTCAGACTTTGAAGCTTTGGGAAGGAAACTCAAGAACTTTGGGGCCCAGATAGTTTTCTCGTCCATACTTCCAGTAGTTAGAAGAGGGATAGAAAGGGAATGGAAAATACTCTGGGTGAATGACTGGCTACGAATGTGGTGCCGACGAGAGAGATTTGGATTCTGGGACCACGGGCTATACTTCCTGGAAGATGGGCTGTTGGCAAGGGACGGGTTGCACCTCACAAAGGATGGGAAGAATGTGTTTGGCCACAGCATGAAGAACTTCATCAGGAGGGCTTTAAACTGAATCCTATGGGGAAGGGAGATGTAAAGTTGGGGGTAACAATGGACGTAGGTGCATGCACTGCAACGGAGAGAACAGCTCTGATAGCGCCCAATAATAGTCTTCAGACATATGTAGGAAGAAAGCCAGACTATGAAGCACATTGTCTTCAATGTCTATATACTAATGCTCAGAGTATGGGAAACAAACAGAACGAACTTGAACTCTTAATACAAGAGGGAAATTACGACTTGATAGGTATAACTGAGACTTGGTGGGATGACTCTCATGACTGGAATACAACAATTGAAGGATATAACTTGTTCAAAAAGAACAGGAGGAACAGAAAGGGAGGTGGGGTTGCACTGTATGTGAAAAATAGGTATCTCTGCACAGAAATACAGGAGGATGAGCTTGGTAGCCCCATCGAGAGCACCTGGATCAAAATAAATGGAGCAAAGAATAAAAGGAACCTGGTGGTCGGAGTCTACTACAGGCCACCCAATCAAGGAGAAGACAAGGATGAAGCTTTTGAAAAGCAAAAAGCCAATGTTTTAAGGATGCATGATGTAGTAGTAATGGGGGACTTCAATTTCCCCGATATTTGTTGGGAGACAAATTCTGCAAAACATGGCCCCTCCAGGAAATTCCTGACTTGTGTGGCGGATAACCTCCTCCTACAGAAAGTAGAGGAAGGATCTAGAGGATCGGCTATCCTTGACTTGATCCTAACCAACAGAGATGACTTAGTGGATAAAGTAGCAGTTACAGGAACTCTGGGGGAAAGCGACCATGTTGTACTTCAGTTCTTGGTTCTAAGGGAAGCAAAAGCCGAGTGTAGTCAAGCGTGTACCCTGGATTTTAGGAAAGCTGATTTTAATAAACTCAGAAGAATGATCAGTAAGGTCCCATGGCAAGCGATGCTAACAAGAAAAGGAGTCCAAGATGGGTGGGAGCTTTTAAAAAAGGAAATTCTCAAGGCACAATTACAAACAATTCCAACAAGAAGAAAAGGTGGAAGACAACAGAAGAAGCCAATGTAGCTTCACAAAAAGCTTAGGGATGACCTGAAAACAAAAAAGGACACATATAGGAAGTGGAAAGAAGGCCAAGTAACAAAGGAGGATTACAGGCAGGGAGCACAGAATTGCAGGGATGGCGTCAGGAAGGCTAAAGCTGACAACAAGCTGAGGTTAGCGAGGGATGCTAAAAACAACAAAAAGGCTTTCTTCAGCTACGTGCATAGTAAAAGGCAGAGGAAAGAAATGGTGGTTCAGCTATTAAATAAGGATGGCAAAAAGATAACAGATGACAAAGAAAAGGCAGAGGTGGTCAATTCCTACTTTGGCTCAGTCTTCTCCCAAAAGAGGGTCTATGATCCCCCTGGCAAAGGCGAAGTACAGGCTGAAGGGGCAGGATTGCAGCTTGAGATTGATAGGCATATGGTCAAGGAACACCTCATTACTTTGAATGAGTTCAGATCTCCAGGGCCAGGTGAACTGCACCCTAGAGTAATAAAGGAACTGGCAGAAGAACTCTCAGAACCGCTGTCTATTCTCTTTGAGAAATCATGGAGAATGTGGGAAGTCCCAGATGACTGGAGGAGGGCTAATGTTGTCCCTATCTTCAAAAAGGGTAAAAAGGAGGAACCTGGGAACTACAGACCAGTCAGTCTGACATCAATCCCTGGGAAAATTCTGGAGCAGATGATCAAGCAATCCATCTGGAAGCACCTTGACAACAATGCAGTGATTACTCGAAGCCAACATGGATTTGTCAAAAACAAGTCCTGCCAGATGAATCTGATCTCATTTTTTGATCAAGTCACCTCCCTTGTGGACCATGGGAATGCTGCAGACATCATATACCTCGACTTCAGCAAAGCTTTCAACAAAGTGCCCCATGATCTCCTGATGAGCAAACCAGCTCAAAGTGGGCTAGATGAAACAACGATCCGGTGGATCCACAGTTGGCTACAGAATCGGACTCAAAGAGTGCTTATCAATGGGACCTTCTCAAACTGGGGAGAGGTAATGAGTGGGATACCACAGGGCTCAGTCCTGGGCCCAGTGCTCTTCAACATTTTTATGAATGACTTGGAGGAGGATGTGCAGGGAATGCTGATCAAATTTGCAGATGATAAAAAAATTGGGCGGGATAGCTAATACTTTGGAAGACAGAAACAAAATTCAAAGTGATCTGGATAGACTGGAGCGCTGGGCAGAAAACAACAGAATGACATTGAATAGGGATAAATGCCAAGTTCTGCACCTAGGAAAAAGAAACCAAATGCACAGTTACAAGATGGGGGATACGTGGCTCAACAACACTACAAGCAAGAAGGATCTTGGAATTGTCGATCACAAGCTGAATATGAGCCAACAATGTGATGTGGCTGCAAAAAAGGCAAATGCTGTTTTGGACTGCATTACTAGAAGCAAAGCTTCCAGATCCCAGGAAGTACTAGTTTCCCTTTACTCAGCACTGGTTAGGCCTCATCTGGAGTACTGTGTCCAGGTCTGGGCACCACACTTTAAGAAGGATGCAGACAAACTGGAGAGGGTTCAGAGGAGGACAACAAAGATGATCAGAGGACTGGAAACAAAGCCCTATGAAGAGAGACTGAAAGAACTGGGCATGTTTAGCCTTGAGAAGAGAAGACTGAGGGGAGATATGACAGCGCTCTTCAAGTACTTGAAAGGTTGTCACAGAGAGGAAGGCCAGGATCTCTTCTCCATCATCCCAGAGTGCAGGACACGGAATCATGGGCTCAAGTGACAGGAAGCTAGATTCCAGCTGAACATCAGGAAAAACTTCCTGACTGTTAGAGCAATACAACAATGGAAGCAATGACCTAGGGAGGTGGTGGGCTATCCCACACTGGAAGTGTTCAAGATGAGGCTGGACAGCCATCTGTCAGGGCTGCTCTGACTTGGGTTCCTGCATCGATCAGGGGTTTGGACTCGATGGCCTTGTAGGCCCCTTCCAACCCTACTATTCTATGATTCTATGATTCTAAGAGCCCCTGATCCAGTTGGCTCAGGCCTGGTCATGATAAATTGAGCTGGCCCTTCCATTTTGGGGCCCAGGGTGCTGATCCAGGCCGAGATCAACTCCTGACATCAGCCTCTTGCATCACTGGGCTGGTGGATCTGGCGAGCCCCTCTTCATCTGAGCCACAGCTGAGGCTGCTCCTCTGGTAAGTGGCCACTTACAAATTGCCCCTCCCCAAGAGGAAATGCATCACCCTCCAAAAGGACAAAAGACACCATTTTGCATAACATTTGCATACGCTAACTCTCTCTCTCTGCAAATTTAGAAATAATAATTATAATTTAAATAGAAATACAGTACATCTCACCATAGGGTATAGCCAATCTTAGTCCTACTTAGAGTAGACCCATTGAAATGGATGGGAGAAGTCTTAATGGATCTACTCTAAGTAGGATTAACATTATCTACAACCTGTAGTGTAGAACACTGGTGACCTGTGTGTCTATGCAGCCTGCTGTCCAGGTGTGACCTGTTGACGGGCAGCTCCAAGGCCCCTGTTGCTCTTGTCTCAAGATGTTTAGCTTTAAACCAGATCTTCACACAGAGCATGCCTGAGGGCTGTCCTCAGTAAAGTACAGCACATGGCCACCCTATTCTCTGGGTAGAGACCTGATGATCAGGGGAAAAGATTCAGCACAGCCCTCTTCCCGACATTCTAATTTGCTACATGCAGGGAGCTCCAAAACCATGATCCCCCATCCTCATCTGTCGTCTGAAATGATACAGTCCAGGATTCTACCAGCTCTGTTTACCACCTCATTCTGCACGGTCTGTACAGCAGCTCAAAAGCGTGTACCGCTGTCAGAATGAAAGAAAGATGATGTCACAGCAATGAGCCGATCTTATCAGGGCCTCCCTTTCGTTCCCATTTTGACGATGTGAGCTGTATCGCTTGTTTGCTTTATGACTATAACTCCAGTGGGGCAGCACAGAACACTCTAAGAAATCTGGCCGGATATTTGCCATTATAGTTTATCATGAATAAATATTTATCCTTATTTGGAATTGGGACAATCACATGTGCTACAAAAATAACCAGTATGGCTATACTAGCTGGGAGCAAATGGATAGGGGATCAATTCCTGTTAAGGCAGGCACATAGGATTAGGCATGGAGAAGTGGGTTTATCCTCATCTACAACACAGGGAGACAGAGGATTTGGTTTATGTTCTCTTTTCAAATTGACATCAACAAAACTAGGGCAGTGCCGGGAATGACTGGGCATTTGCCAAGGCCCACAACAATTCAGGGGGTCCAGTGCTGGTCATAGCCTCCTCATGCTGTGCCTCCTTACTGAGGCCTGTGTTCACTGGCTCTCTCCGAGCAAGCAGACAGGGACAAGAGTGAAGAGATGGAGTGGCAGCCTCCACTTACCTTACGCTCTCCCTCTGGGCAGTTGTGCAGACTGGGGTGAGAGGGAGAAGGCAGGTAAATCGGCAGTGGTGACAGTGGTAATGAGGAGGAAGGGGGGCATTCAGGGAGTGGGGAGCCCATTGAGGGCGTCTTGCCCAAGGCCTCTCACCCAAGCCTGGAGCCAGCGCTGTGTGTAACCCTGTACTGAAAACAAACTGCCAACTGAACCTGCATTAATCAGACAAACAATAATAAAAAAATGCCTATGCCCATGTAGTTGGCATTGCTTATTCTTTTTCTGGAACATGGGAACTTGCCCTGTACCAGGTCAACGTCTATTCTGATGGATGGAAAAGAACAAAGAACTCTGCAGGGCACTTGGGGAAGGACTGTAGCTCAGTGTGATAGAGCACCTGATTTGCATGTAGAAAGTCCCAGGTTCAATCCCGGGCATCTCCAGCTGGGGCCAGGAAAGAATCCTGCCCGAAACCCTGGAGAGGTGCTGCCAGTCACTGTCAACAATACTGGGCTAGATGGACCAAGCTTTGGACTCAACAAGGCAGTTTCCTATCCTACATTCACTGAAGCCCGATGTCCTGACCAGTGGAAATCTTACTCGGGTCCCCCTCCTAAGTCTGATGTCTGAAGCATTGCACATACACTTTCCAGCCTATCATGGTAATCTTGAGGGTAAGAAACTTGCCTTCAGAAAGAGAAAGCAAGCAAGCAAACAAACAAACAGAGGTTTTCAGACTGTGGAGTACTGTCTATATCCATTACCAGCCATTTCACACATGGCAAACCAGGCAAACCAGGGATGCCACATAAAAAGCCTTGATGTTTGTATCGGTATGATGCACGGTATGATGTGGATTAAAGATCACTGTGAAGATCACGCAGGCAGTGTGCTCTCCCGGAGGTCAGTACAGGGACACAATGCTCCATGGTATGCAAGCAGCAGTTCTCTCCCCTTGAGAGAGAGTACTGTGCACATCACTTTTCCAGGATGCCACAGTGGGTAAGAACAATTATGGAATGTGCTATTTCTAGAGCTTGATGAGCGCTTCCTCCATATATTTATTGATCGTTACATTTATATCCTGCCTTTTTTCCTCTTTGCAAAGAACCCAAGGTGGCTTACATGGTCCTTACAGTGAACTTCATGGCTGAGTGAGGACTAGAACTCGAACTCCTGAGTCTCAGTCCAACACTCTATCCACTACATGGTCTGCACCACACTGGCTCAAATGTATGAGCTCCATCAGCTTCCCAGTCTTGTCTATCACTGGTTCCAGACAGGATAGTTTGTTTTCCCATGGAGAGCAAATAAATAACTGTGAACGGTGGAAGATGAAAGCATCCAGCAAAATCTGATTTCTCTGCAGGGGAATTTGGAAAAGCATGAAGACTTGAAGAGAAGCTTCGGCACAGACCAGAAAACATGCATGCTTTTGGCTGCAGGTTGTTCCCCCTTCCCTGCGTGGTCATCATTTGGCATGCAGCCAGCTTTTAGGAAGGTTTATGAAATGTTACCCTAGGAGCGGTTTCCTTTGAAGAGCTGTCCATTGTGGCTTTACAAGAAGTGACACACTACTTCCCCTTGCCAGTTACAAACCAGTTTTCTGAATGAATTTTGTTCTGTTTTTTTTTTCCCTCAATGACATTTAGCACTTTATCCTTTCTGAGTCATAGGTTTTGTTTTGTTTTTTAAAAAATTATTCTGATATAGATGCAAATCGAGGGTGAATAACAGGAGAAGCTATCCATGGCTGGTGAAGAGAGCCAGTGTAGAGGAGGAAAACAGAAATTTCAGCCCCCCATTTCCTCCGAGCTCCCTAAGCTAGCCTGCTGCCCCCAGGTACTGCAGATGATGGTGTCGCATTGCCAGTGTTGAAGTAGGAATCAGCTGCCAGTCTGCTTGGAATCTGCCTGCAGAATGAAGGGGGCACCATCTTGTCCTTAGGCTCAGGCAGCAAAATGTCTTGACCTATGGGCAGTAGTATAGTGGCAAATTCCGAAGTGCAGGGTCCCTTCATGACAGTCTCAGCCATGCCCCGTCACAGCCACGCCCCTTCTAAGATTATTCAACCTTGTAAGATATATAACCTTCAACTGGGATCCAAAAACAGTGCAGCTGAGAGTAAGGCAGTGGCATTTCAACTAGATGTCTGAGGAAAAAATGCAGGGGTTAAAATCTTTTTCACTCACTCACTCACTCACTCACTCAAACACAAACATTTTAGGTTTTCAAAATATGATACTCTATGGAAGCTTCACCCTCTCAACTCAGCCCTCATGGACAGATCCCTTCTCATTTAAACAGCCCCCTTGCACACTCCCTTAGCGCCCCAATATTACCCATTAGCCTTCCCGAAGGTCCTTCATTATATCTCCCCCCTCCCCCTCCAACAGAAACGTCCACACACCCAGCTGGATTGAGCTACACACTAGGGATGTACGAATCCCTTACCTAGCTAAGGGATCCTTAGTCCACGGGGGGTCTGCCACAGGGGGGAGGCAATCCTTTCCTCCCCCCAGAATTCTTGCTGGCCTGCTCTGCTCTGCTGCAATTCCGCGGAGCCACTGGCCGGCTCTGAAGCCCCAACGATACTGCCGCCATTGGGTCCAAGTACTCCACTACACCTTGTTGGCTCATTTAGTTCCCATCTTTGAATCTCGCTTGATAATCAGCTTAGTATCAGAACCCAAAAGAATCTTTTCAAAATAGGGATGGACAAATCTGTGAAGTTCGGTTTATCACAATTTCTCATTTTTCTAATCTTAAGATTGGTTCATCCTGCACTTTGAGATTTTTTTAACAGTTCACATGAGAATTTGTACACATTTTTGTCCACATTTCTCCTAATGCATGAGTATTTTTTACACATTTTTGCACAATATGCACATTGCTAGCGAGCAATTTTCCTAATAGAATGAATTTTTGGACATTATTTTTTTTCACAAACATATGCATCTTTGTGTGCATATTCCCCTAATATACACACTTTAACACATTTTTTGAATGAAGAACTCCATTGCAAAATTTGTGGAGGTGAAAATTTTGAGATTTGGTTGGCATATTGGTTCAGAACTGCAAAATTAGGAATGTTTTAGCACTGTGCTGAATTTTTCAATCTGTTTATTTTTGACCATTCATTGAGGGGACGGGCAAAAAGAAATTGCCCCTGAAAATTTGTGGAGGGGGTAAAAATTTGGAGAAATTTTCCAGGGTGCAGGGTTGCAGTGCTTACCTTACTGTAAGGAGGTGGCTGAGGGGAGTGGAGGCACTCTGTCTTTTACCATTCCCCCTTGTTCTGCCCTTGAAGCCTCTCTGGCTGCTTCCACTTCCCGGAAAGCTGCCTGGAGGACTGAGCTAGGACTTCTTCCCTTGGGGTTTCCTTGGGGTTTCCTTCTGTCTGCAGAGGGCCTGCAAGCCGAGAGAGGCATTTTTAGTTTGCTTGGTTGTTACTGAAAGTCCTTTTAACAACAAGAAGAAAAATAATAAGAAAAATAGCAACAAGTCCTTGCTCAGCTTTCAGGCACTCAGCAGGCAGCCACACTGGGAAGCCCCAAGGGAGGAAGTCCTGCTGAAGTCTTCTAGGGGGCTTTCAAAGAAGCTCAAGAGGCTGGAGAGGCTGCAAGGACAGAATGGAAAAAATGGTAAAAGAAAGAGCACACAAACACACCCCTTGGCCACCTCCTTACAGTAAGGTAAGCACTGGAGCCCTTCGCCTTGAGAAATTTCTCCCAAATTCTCAGCAACCCAATGAAAGAGGCAGAAAAAATGACTGCCTCTTTCACAGGGCAACAAAGAGGCTGTGAGAGGGTGGGGTGTGTGTGGGGGTCCGGACAGCACTATTATGTTTGTATTAAAATGTGAACTGAACAAATTCCCCCCTCCCATCCCTATTTCAGAAAAAAGAGGAGGCTTTTGAAGCGGCAGCCCTTCCTTCTCTACCAGCATTGCTGAATCCATGCGTTGGATCATGCTCAAGTGCAGAATGTTCATTTAGATTTCCCCTTTTTTAGAATATTGGTTCCCTATATGTTGCAACTCCATCCGTTGTTCCATTTCCCCTTCCCCATTTCATTTTAATCATCGGCAAGTTGGATAGCACAACTGGAGGCAATGGTGCCAGTTCAGCCCAGCTTAAGCTCTAAGATGTATGGCACTGCTTTGTGGGGCTTATTTGATCCTCATAAGGATGCAGATACTATCAAACTGATATTTCTAGTTGCAGACCAGCCTGTCAACATGGTAAGTTGGAGTAAATTCTTGAATGTTGTTCTTACTGCTTCAGACTTCAAAGTAGGAGCTCTAGTTGGGTAGTGGTACAAACCACTGGGTGGTAGTGCTTCACACTGCATACTTCCAACAGTGGCTCACATGTTACGAAGGAACACCGGACGCCCCCTTATACTGAGCCAGAGCATCGGCAGGGGTTGTGGTTCAGCGGTAGAGCATGCAGAAGGTCCCAGCTTCAATCCTAACTGGCATCTCCGGTTAGAGCTAGGTGGAAAATAAAATCCTGCCTGAAACCCTGCAGAGTCATGGCCAATCCGAGTCAAGAATACTGGATGAGATGAACCAATGGTCCGACTAGCAGAGGCTGGTGGCTCCTATTTCAATGGGGCAGTGAATCTGCTTGGGTTTCAGTCAGAACCATTCATAACTCTAAAGGAGCTTCTAAAGGGCTGAAATCTATCCCCCAACTGCTTCAGCACCTTGGATAGCTCCTTTAGAGTTCTGACGGGTTCTGACTGAAACCCAGACCGGATTCACCGCCCCAATGGAATAGGATCCATGAGCCCCCACTGGGTCTGGCTCTGTATAAGGCAGCTTCTGATATTCCCATGTCTCTACTGACTGGCAGTGACCCTTCCAGGGCTTTGGGGCTGATCCTTCCCTGGTCCCCAGCCCCCCCTCCCCCCGCCGCCCCTAGAAATGCTGGGGAGTGAACCTGGAACTTTCTGCATACAAATCTGGAGCTTTACCAATGACCTACAGCCTCTGAATGCTCCTCCATGCAGTACATTCCCTACATGCAGCAAATTAATGTGTGGTGGAGAAAGGTTAGAAGTCTACCATTCTCCCCGGCTCACTAGCTTTCTATATGGAGGATTTCTTGTTGTTGTTTGTTTTTCTTGGTGGTGGTGATGGACAAAGATCCTATCACGTGAATCCCACCTGCATTCTGAAGTGGTACAAGCCAGACACAGGCTTACCATACCAATGAGAAATAGTTCTGGGTGGACCAGCCCTGCTGCAATGCATGTTAAATGCATCTTTGTGTGCAGAATACACAGACCCTCCTGGAATCCCAGGGGTCTGTCCAATATATAAAAGCCACACCAACTCTATCAGACATAACAGTGAGAAGTGTTCTAGCTTTAAGCTTTTATATAGCACTCAGACAGGACCACTTCACACAGTGTTTGGTGTCAGGAGTCCCTGACCATGCCTGAGGATGTCCTCCTATGGACAAAGGTAATGTAAATGAGGTGATCACAGAGTTGGACCCAGATTTAGGTGCATGCACCTGAGCCGGCAGAAGTAGACTTCCCTGCCCTCTCCACCCCCCTGAAAATGCTGCACAGTCAGTCTGGGGAGCCTGCTGGGTGAGCTGTGGTGGAGTGGAGAGAGGAGTCCCTAAAAATTGGGTGGAGGCACCTTCCATGAGCAGAGCTCTTTCATTCACGGAAGACAGGTCCTGGATCCAACCCATAAACAGCAGCAATTCTTTACTTTCTTCCAGCATCCCTATTACACTTCCCTGTTTGTATGCTCATTCCAGCCCTTCCCTCTCCAGATAGAAATTTTTGCTCATACCCCACCCTAGAACCGATTCTGCCTCTGGATTTTGGCATGCCCTAGTGCTCCATCTAACAAGGGAGCCAAGCCTACCTCAACTTTGCTTCCATTCTCCATGTCTTTAGCATGATTAAGCTGGCCTGCATGCTTATCCCTGTTGGGCCCAATGACACAGCCACTCTTGACCAGGTTCATAGCAGCCAATCACCAGTTTTGTTGGAGAAGACACTCAAAACTCTTCAGACCTTCTCCTTTGCTTACACTAAAAATGTGGAGATGGAGGGAGCAGGACCCTGCTACTGACTCCACCCCAACATCATGCACATAGCTGGCTCCTCAATGAGGTTTGATCAGGAGTCCCACTAGCATGGACCACCTGTGTCCATACCATTAGATGTACACAGGCACCCCTTTGCAGACATCGAGTGGGCTGGGCCAGCACATGACATTAGGGGTGGAGGTAGTGATGTGGCCATGCTGACCTTCATGTGTTTAGAGCATGTGTGGAGAAAAGGTGAAGAAGGCTTCTGTTGTGTTCCTTGGAATATGCATCTTCTAGGGCTGGTGTTGGCCTCCTCCCTCATCATATGCAACTACATAATGAAATCACAGTCTTTACTTCTTTGTTTTAAGAACTGAAGGATCAACAATTCGCAGCACATCTTGGGATGTGCACAGACAGAGATGGAGGCAAGGGTTGCCTTTAGCCACCTTTTCCTCTTTTTCACAGCCATCCTATGCATTTCAGTATGACCACACCTGAGGCCTCCAGGGATCCATGTCATAATGTGCTTGGAGAACTTGTGCTGAAAGCAGGTTGCAAAACAGGAAAAGGAAGACCAAACTGAGGGACTAGAAAGGTCAGTAGTGTACCAATTCAGCTGCTTTTCATGTTAGAATGGTACAGAAGTGACAGAGGACTGGAACTAGACTCAGCAGTGTGAAGCAAGAAGGTTTTTCCTCTTCTGATGTCATTGAATAACCAAGTTAGAAGCTTAATGACTGAACATAAGAATACCAAGTCCTAAGAACTGGCTTGCTGATGTAGAGCCAAGGATCCTTCTAGACTGGCATTATGTTTCTATCAGCGGCCAGCCAGATGTCCCTTGAAGCTTCCAAGAAAGAATAGATAAATCTGTCTATTTCAAGTTCTCCCACTTTCTCGTTTTTCCAAACTTAAGTTTGCTTCATCCCGAACATTGATTTTTTTAAAAAACGTTTGTATGGAAAAGCATTTTTGTGCACATTTCTCCCAATACATGTATTTTGGATGCATTTTTGCCATACACACACGTGTGTGTGTGTGTGTGTGTGTTTGCAAGCAATATTCCTAATATGCATTTTCAAACATTATTTTCACTACTGTACACATTTTTTACACTTTTTTATTGGAGAACTCCACTGCAAAATCGGGAAAAGTGCAAATTTTGAAGGATAACTCAGTTTCGATTCACACAGCGGTTTGGAAGCATGAAATGAGATAAGTTTGCGTTCAAACTGACCTGATCAAATTTCTGCCCCATCCTGGCTTGCAGTAGGACAAGAAGGAAATTGTTTAAAAAAACACAAGAGCTCTGCTGGATCAGATCAAAACTCCATCTCACCCAGGGTGGGGAACCTCTGGCCTATGGGCCAGACCTGGACCTCCAGGCCTCTCAGCCCAGATCTCCAGACTCTCCCAAGGCCATGCCCCTCTCCATCCTGCTCTGACCTCCAAGATGATGGAGGGAACCTTACATGAGTTGGGGAAAGAGAATGCCTGGATACAAATGTCTTTTAAAAACTAAGTACTGAACAAAGGGGAGAGTCACACCTGTAACCCTGCTGGGGATGTTGATAGTTGTAGTGAAAGACATCTGGAGGGCACCAGGGTGACGAAGGCTGACTTAAAGAGTGCAAGGAGTGCATGGGTGAGGAGCACAACACCCTCCCCTGACTATGGCTCACCCCCTGCAGTCTAATCACTGATGTTACTTTTCAGTGAACTGGACTCCAATATCAGAAGTGAACTCAGCTGGGGAAAACTCAGGGAAAATTCAGACAGGAGAGGTCTATCTATTTCTCATGCCATGATAGAGATGATAGATAGATAGATAGATAGATAGATAGATAGATAGATAGATAATCTTCACAGTAACTTCTAATGTTAACTATGGAGGCCACTTTTTACATTGGACCACATTGAGAAATCTGCACAGAGAATGAAGGAAGAGACTAACTTGTGGAAAAAGTTGACCAACTTCGTTCTCTGTGCAAACTAGCCATTTTTCGTAAGCCCAGAGAAAGGTCAACATAAGAAATGGCAGGTCCTTCAGACAAAATCATGACTGAACCAGAAGGGGAAAAAAGAGAGTTAGCTTTGCCTTTTCCCAAACCAGCCAAGTATCATCTTGAGATATGTGAGATGACTTTAAAAGGGGATTAGACAAATTAATGGAGGGTAGGTCTATCAATGACACTTAGTCATGAGAGTTATATGCCATATGGTTTATGGAACTCCATAGACTATGAGGCTGAATTGAATACCATTGAATACCAGTCACTGGGGTGGGGCAAAAACCCAGGAGGGCTATTCCTCCCAGACCCTGGGGCCATCCCAGATGCATCTGCTTGGTCACTGTAGTAGGCAGGATGCTGGGCTTGATTGACCTTTAGTCTGATCCAGTAGGACTCTTCCTACACTCATCGTCCCTCAAACCCTGTTACACTCATCGTCCCTCAAACCCTGTTACACTCATCGTCCCTCAAACCCTCTTGCACTCATCGTCCCTCAAACCCTCTTGCACTCATCGTCCCTCAAACCCTCTTGCACTCATCGTCCCTCAAACCCTCTTGCACTCATCGTCCCTCAAACCCTCTTACACTCATCGTCCCTCAAACCCTCTTACACTCATTGTCCCTCAAACCCTCTTGCACTCATTGTCCCTCAAACCTTCTTACACTCATTGTCCCTCAAACCTTGCATTTGATGGGCATCCAGATTGTCTCAGGTGACTGTTTTTCAAGTAAAATGTTTGTTTTTTCTTATTCCTGGGCAACAAAAATATATACTGCCTCATCTGAATGCAAACAAAAACCCCTTCTTTTGGAATGGATGCAGCTCTACGGCTGTGTTCTTCTGCAGCTCTCCCATTCGTTTCAAGGGGGCTCACTCAGGAGGACTTCCCAGTGGACTGTGCACCATACATTTTAATTCTACCCACCACCAGATGTTTTGGCATAGAAATATCCAGCTACTATAAAACAAAACAGAAAAGAATAGAAAAAGCTCAAAAAAGGTGCTATCTATAGCAAGGTAGATGTACTTAATTTATATTAATTTCGCACAGCTGGGAGTTGATGGTCACATCATGGGAAATGAAGTGGAAGATGGAGAATGTAGAATTCTGGATTATGCTACTTCAGGCATAAGTGGCATAGGTGGGAGATTGCATTTTTTAATGTTCCACAAGAAAACTCTCAACATGCAGCGGACTAGCACATCAGGGAGAAAGTTTAAATGTAGCCCTCTCAGGGATGGAATACATGCAGGAATCAACATCATGAAACACTGAACAGAAGCACTCCACACTGAAACATTTCACTGCAGGTCCCACTCCTCTCTATTTCCAATGTTCAGGCTGTGTGTGCCATTGCTTATGTATCCAGCCAAAACAGCACCACCCATGCTCAAGTTGCAGGGTATTATCAGGCTTGGGGGAACCCTACACTTTGCAGAAGCATGACAAATCTGGTGGAAAAAATGGTCCCACAAACAAGAGTTTGTGGGTCTCCTCTCTCCTTAAAGAGGGAGACCCACAAACACCCCACTGAGGACTGAGCATGCTCAGTGGCCATAGAATGCTGCCTGTCTGCTGGGAATCCAGCACTCTACCCCCCCTGCCCCGCCCTCATTCTGTGTTATGTGTCAAACAGCTCTCAGAGAGTTCTAGTACAAGGGCTTCCATGGGACTTAGGTGTGGCAAAGTTCCTCTGGAGTGTAGCCAAGGGCTTTTGTGTGTGTCAGATGGGCAAATTGAGAAACTCACTTCCTGCTGGCACATCTTTGGCTTTTGCAGATTATTTACATTTCATATAACGCATCCGTCAAATAAAAGAAGAACAAACAGAACAAAAAAAGGAGATCAAATATGGCCTGGCAGCCAACCAGCCACATAATCTCAGATCAAGCAGGTTCTCGTTTCTTTGCTATGTGTAGGAAGAAGAGAGAGAGAGAGAGAGTGTGTGTGTGTGTGTGTGTGTGTGTGTGTGTAGGGGGCTAGCTCATTCCCCCCTTCCCCTTTCCCCTTCTTTCTCTGGAATGTTTCCAGGACCAGCCCACTTGACAGTCTCCAAAAGCAACGGGGGTGAACACAAATGCAGTAATCAAAGCTGGGGGTGGGGGTGGATAGTCAGGGAGAAGCAATGCAAATAAAGCAATGAGATTTTTTGTTTCCTTCTTAAGTCTTGGAAACCCCAAACAAAGAAAGGAGAGATGGAGAACTGATTCAGGACTGATGGGCAGCCTGGACATGATGATAAACGTGTGGTTCCTGCTGAAAATGACAGCTTTGTGCAAGCTTCTTCCACCCCCGTTGTAATGTCTAGTTGAACTTAACTCAGGGTGTCATGCTATGGCCTTTGACATTTTCTTGCCCCTACCAGCAGCCAGTGAGGGAAGGGACTGTAGCTTAGTGGTAGAGGGCATGCTTTGCATGCAGGAGGTCCTAGGTTCAATCCCTGGCATCTCCAGTTTTTTTTTAAAAAAATCAATGGCTACTAGTCCTGATGGCTCTTTGCTACCTCCAGTATCAGAGGCAGGATGACTATGCACACTGGTTGCTGGAGAACATGGGCAGGAGGGTACTCTTGAACTGATGCCCTGCATATGGGTTTCCCGTGGGCAGCTGGTTGGCCACTGTGCGAACAGAATGCTGGATGAGATGGACCCTTTGAAGGTCTGATCCAGCAGGGCTCTTCTTATGTTTTTAAAAGGGGTGGGCTCCAAAATGCCAGCATAAGTTTTCTCAAAGCCAATACCCAAGCTTTAGGAGAGGCATTTTAGGCCAGTGGTGCAGCTAAGGCTGCAGCCCAGCTCTGCCCCCACCCCATGACCATCCAGAGGGCAGCAGATGATGATGGCAGCAGAAGCAAACACAACTGTATTCCCAAAGCCAAGATTCAAGTGAGTTCAAAAGGCAAAGTTGCACATGCTCAGAGTACTGTGTGTGTGTGTGTGTGTATTGTGTAGAATCCATTCTGTCTTTGTTTTGTGGATTGTTGGGTGCCTTTTGTTCCATCGTTCGTCTATTGCCAGAATCGGATTTTTTTGTTTCTGTGTTTGCGCATTTTCACGCTTTAGCTTATGGGGGGAAATGTGCATTTTTGGCAATGGGGGGCATATTTTTCTACGCCAAAATTTGCACAAAATTTGGGAAAGTTAGAAAAAGGGCCCCCAAGTCCAGAGAATCTGACCAACAGGGGAAAAGCCAGTCCACTGTGGAATCTGCAGGTCAGATTCATGAAAATCCAAACTCATTTGGTTCCACTGTAAGTTAGGGGTGTAGAAGCTGTTGTAAAGCATGGGATGATGATGGAGGCAAAGAGAAATGTGAGCTGTGTGCTTCACAACTAGGGGATGTGGGTGTGGCCATCTGGGAAACCCAAGAGGGTTAGACTGAGACTCCAGGAGGGCCAGATTTGGCCCCCAGCCCAAGGTTCTACACCCCTGGTTTAGATGAATTAATAGTCTGACTTGGCATAAGGCAGCATCCTATGTATTGTAGAGAGGCAAATGGGGAGACACAGAATATTGTGACATCATAGGACTTTGAAGAAGTTTCCTCACTTCTGAGTGCGCAAAGCCAGGGGCTTATAGTGTGTATGCTGGCCCCTGACCTGACCTCTGCATGTTCTGTGGTAGGGATGGGTGAGGATTTTGTTTGGTTCATTTTTTGGACAAGGACTTATGAGAATGCACAGATTTCTTCATAAATGGTACAGAAAGAACTCGAAGATAAACACACACACACACACCCCTGAATGTGGTAGGAAGTGAAATTGACAGATTCATCATCCAGGCAGTGGGCTCTAAGTGCTTCAAAGTCTGAGTTTAAGTCATGTGTTTGTAGTGCTGAATTAAGGCCACCACCTCTCTTTTTTTTCCTGACAGGTCCCCCATTGTTAACTGGAGCATGGTAGGCAGTCACAACACAGTCCTTTCCATGCTAGAAACAGCTGTACCTATTGCATTTGGCTGGTGCAGATGGATGAGCATTTCATCCCATTCATTTTTAGGTAAGAACTTACAAAATTTCACAGTGTTCTACATAAGTGGGATGGAAAGAACTTAAGGTTTAAAAAAAGTGAATGTGAATGGGAGCAACAGTGACAGATTCACCCATCCCTAGAAGCATGGAGGAAGTTTCTATATGCACAGTGCACCTTTCTTACTTCTGCAGAGCTTGGGGTGGGTCATGTGGGCGCAAGCTTGTTCCTCTTCCTAAGTGTGAATGGAACATCTAAAAAGGGCACATGTGATTATTTAAGTTCTCCTAGATGCTAAAGGGGGAGGGGAGAGATGGTCATTTGGTGTTTTCAGGGGCAGTGGCGTGTTTTAATGAGAGACATGTTGGTAATACACTGTTTCTCCCAGGGTTGAAGAAAATTCCAGAGCTGCCTCCCAGTGTCGGTTTTCTTGCAAAGACAGAACATGGGATATTCGTGTTTTTGTATTATCTGTTTGTTTATAGATACGGAGCAGGAGAGGTGAAAGCAAGCAAGCACTGTCAGGCACTGCCAGCCTTCAGCATCTTCAAAAAATATTATTATGGACTCCCTGCTTCTCTGAGTGGTGAGATACATTCCAGGGGAAACACTGCTCAATGTAGCAAGGCTGGCAACTTGACCAGCATGAGACCTTGGGACGGGGTGGGCTATATGTTCAAACAAACCAATGAACCGACCGTGCTAGCCTGGCATGTCTGAGAAGGTTACAACAAATAGCTGCTCTCCAGCCCTTTCCATTCCAAACAATCCACCCTCTCTTTTAAATGGGGGATACTGTTCACCTGATGCTGCGACCATTTAATTTTGCAGTAACTTCTTGTTACTGCTAACAATTGCCCCTTGTAAGACTGCTGCAGATTAGCTTGCAGAAATATCAGGGGTGGTCTTAACAGAGATCAGTGAGATCTCCTCAAGCAACTTCTCCCTCGAACTTCTAGAAAGCTTTTCCTCCCCCCTCACCAGTGATCTCACTTCCTTTGCAAAAAGAAGGAAGAAGATAATCTCTTTATGCTGTTAGCCATGCATGCTTTCACCATGAGAGAGAAGGCAGTCAAACAGCTGGGAGGAAGAAAAAACAATAAATAAAACCTTTCACTGGAATTCACTGGGGCTCCACCTCTTGTTGATCTGTTGTAGACTTAATGACTCATTACTAACTAATCTTGAGAATGTCCAGTCCCAAGAGATTTTAAAGCACTGGAATCAATTTGTAGAGACAATTCCAACAAGAAGAAAAGGTGGAAGACAACAGAAGAAGCCAATGTGGCTTCACAAAAAGCTTAGGGATGACCTGAAAACAAAAAAGGACACATATAGGAAGTGGAAAGAAGGCCAAGTAACAAAGGAGGATTACAGGCAGGGAGCACAGAATTGCAGGGATGGCGTCAGGAAGGCTAAAGCTGAGAACGAGCTGAGGTTAGCGAGGGATGCTAAAAACAACAAAAAGGCTTTCTTCAGCTACGTGCATAGTAAAAGGCAGAGGAAAGAAATGGTGGTTCAGCTACTAAATAAGGATGGCAAAACGATAACAGATGACAAAGAAAAGGCACAGGTGCTCAATTCCTACTTTGGCTCAGTCTTCTCCCAAAAGAGGGTCTATGATCCCCCAGGCAAAGGCAGAGTACAGGCTGAAGGGGCAGGACTGCAGCTTGAGATTGATAGGCATATGGTTAAGGAACACCTCATTTCTTTGAATGAGTTCAAATCTCCAGGGCCAGATGAACTGCATCCTAGGGTAATAAAGGAACTGGCAGAAGAACTCTCAGAACTGCTGTCTATTCTCTTTGAGAAATCATGGAGGATGGGGGCAGTGCCAGATGACTGGAGGAGGGCTAATGTTGTCCCTGTCTTCAGAAAGGGTAAAAAGGAGGAACCTGGGAACTACAGACCAGTCAGTCTGACATCAATCCCTGGGAAAATTCTGGAGCAGATGATCAAGCAATCCATCTGGAAGCACCTTGACAACAATGCCGTGATTACTCGAAGCCAACATGGATTTGTCAAAAACAAGTCCTGCCAGATGAATCTGATCTCATTTTTTGATCAAGTCACCTCCCTTGTGGACCATGGGAATGCTGCAGACATCATATACCTCGACTTCAGCAAAGCTTTCGACAAAGTGCCCCATGATCTCCTGATGAGCAAACCAGCTCAAAGTGGGCTAGATGAAACAATGATCCAGTGGATCCACAGTTGGCTACAGAATCGGACTCAAAGAGTGCTTATCAATGGGACCTTCTCAAACTGGGGAGAGGTAATGAGTGGGGTACCACAGGGCTCAGTCTTGGGCCCAGTGCTCTTCAACATTTTTATGAATGACTTGGAGGAGGAGGTGCAGGGAATGCTGATCAGATTTGCAGATGACACAAAATTGGGCGGGATAGCTAATACTTTGGAAGACAGAAACAAAATTCAAAGTGATCTGGATAGACTGGAGCGCTAGGCAGAAAACAGAATGACATTGAATAGGGATAAATGCCAAGTTCTGCACCTAGGAAAAAGAATCCAAATGCACAGTTACAAGATGGGGGATACGTGGCTCAACCACACTATGAGCGAGAAGGATCTTGGAATTGTCGATCACAAGCTGAATATGAGCCAACAATGTGATGTGGCTGCAAAAAAGGCAAATGCTGTTTTGGGCTGCATTACTAGAAGCAAAGCTTCCAAATCCTGGGAAGTACTAGTTCCCCTCTACTCAGCACTGGTCAGGCCTCATCTGGAGTACTGTGTCCAGGTCTGGGCACCACACTTTAAGAAGGATGCAGACAAGCTGGAGAGGGTTCAGAGGAGGGCAACAAAGATGATCAGGGGACTGGAAGCAAAGCCCTATGAAGAGAGACTGAAAGAACTGGGCATGTTTAGCCTTGAGAAGAGAAGACTGAGGGGAGATATGATAGCACTCTTCAAGTACTTGAAAGGTTGTCACAGAGAGGAAGGCCAGGATCTCTTCTCCATCATCCCAGAGTGCAGGACACGGAATAATGAGCTCAAGTTACAGGAAGCCAGATTCCAGCTGAACATCAGGAAAAACTTCCTGACTGTCAGAGCAATAGGACAATGGAACCAATGACCTAGGGAGGTGGTGGGCTGTCCCACACTGGAGGCGTTCAAGACGAGGCTGGACAGCCATCTGTCAGGGATGTTCTGACTTGGATTCCTGCAATGAGCAGGGAGTTGGACTCGATGGCCTTGTAGGCCCCTTCCAACCGTACTATTCTATGATTCTATGATTCTAGACCGGGACAAATCTTGCTTATGATTCCCCCACCCCCACACACACACAGTTTGATACACATCCGCATCACCCTAATCCAATAGGGCTGCCACATTTATTCCTGGCCATGCTTATGTGCCTTTTCCTGCAGTCTCATACCCATATATTTAGAAGGTGAAATTTTCCCTGGCATGGCATGGAGGTAAATGATGGGGAAAGCTTCATGGGCATAATTTCTGGCTTGCAAAGTAGTTCCATGCACACAGAGTTATCACTTGGTAAACAGTTGTCTTGATCTACTCATTATTTAGGGTGGTGGCAATTCGGCGCTGGTGAGGGAGAACATGGAAGGCTGCAGAAAAGGCCATGAAGGGCTGCATGCAGCCTCCAAGTTGTGTGTTGCCCACACAACTTGCAGGCTGCATGCGTTTTCTGCATAGAAATGCAAATTATGGTGTGCCCCCCCAGACACTTTAGAGCACATGATCCCCCCCACGCCTTGATGGAAGATCAGCAAGATTTGTGAGACTTTAGTGCAAAAAGGTGTTCAGGACTGATCAGCTTATTGGGTCTTAATGGCTGATTAGGGGTATGCAGCTATTTATGCAACAGGTTCTCAATTTCTTTACAAACTCTCAGCCCAATCCACAAATCATGTACAGGGACTGATTTACAGTCTAAATTTTAGACCCACCCCATGCTTTTTTTGAGGCAGAGAAATGGTAAGATATGTTCTATGTTAGAGATGCTTTGCATTGCCAGTCTATGCATGCTTACATGGAAGTAAGTCCCACAATTTCCAATAGAGCTTATTCCCTAGTATGTGTGCTTAGGATTATTAGAAATAATGCCACAACAACCAAACTGGACACAATCCAACCAAAGTTAATCAATGTTAAGTCTCATTGATTTCAGCGGAGGCGACGTAACCATGTGGTTAAGTCTTCTGCTGAAGTCAGTGGGACTTAAATGTGCTCAGCTTTGGTTTGATCATGTCCAGTGTTTTTTGTTTTGTTTTGTTTTGTAATTATGTACTAATACATATCTGCCTCTCCTGGAACACTTATCTTTGACAAAAATAGTTGACGATCCTGTGTTTGTGAGCAATTCCTATTAAGCACATTGGGACTGACTTCTGAGTAACTATGCACACAATTGGGCTGCATGTAACTTCTCATAGCACAGTAGCCAGAATATCCATTTTGCTTCTAGTAATTGTCCGGCAGTTGGCAAGAACCCCTAATTTTTTTTTAGAAAGCTCAAGGGCCCAGTTAAGTGGAACAATGTCACTGGGTTGGGTCTGGACTATGTGAGCTGAACTTCAGTCCCGCTGAAATCAATGGAACAAGTTTTTCATTTGGCTTCATTTATGTCCCATTGATTTCAGTGCAATCTAAGTGAAACAAACCTAGTTTGGAACCAGTTCAATGATTTCAAAGGGAGAAAAGTTAAGCACATATTTAATGCTCTCATGGAAAATTTGAAAGCGACGGGATGTCAGAGCACTAAACTTTGGCTGAATTTTGCCCTATACTTCAATTACCTGATGCAAAGATGGAAGAGCCCATGAGAACTCATAGAGTCTCCTCTTCCTTCACCCCTGATTATATGTCTTGAGGGTAGAGATGGTGTGAGCGTTCAGTTGGGGCTCGAAGCCCAGCAAGAAGTTGCTGGTTCGGGCCCCCGGATGCCAGTTCGCAGACCTGAGCCTTTGCCCGACTCGTGGCGTGCCGAGTCGGGCAAGAGCTTGGGCACCCACTCCCTCAGCAAGGAGAGGGGAAGAAGGCAGTGCCTCTCCTCCTTCCCCCATCCTTGCTACTGTGGTAATGGTGCAGGACAGGCCGGTCGAGCAGGGAAGCTCGCCTAGCAGGCCCAGGCTGCGCGAGCTGTGGGGGGCAGTTTGCCAAGCTCCCCCAGCCTCAGACAGAGATGGGCTCGTCCATCCATACCTGAGGGAAGGGAAGGAAGTATTTGGACCATCTCCCACCTCCAGTGGGAATGGAGGGGCAGGACCAGGAATCAAGGGCTGTCCTGGTTGGGCACCTGCCAAGGGTCCACGCCTCATCAGGGGGCCCACTGATGAGATCCCTCTTGACTCGCTCCTCCTCTTCACCTTGGCAACCTGCTTGTCCACCCATCTCTTGCTCTGG
Source organism: Heloderma suspectum (assembly GCF_057233095.1). NCBI lineage: Eukaryota > Metazoa > Chordata > Lepidosauria > Squamata > Helodermatidae > Heloderma > Heloderma suspectum. Next base: position 22,384,846 of record NC_139461.1, read on the forward strand.
CCCAGATAGGTGTAAGCAATCAAGCAGGCAGGCAGTGGTGGTGAGAAGAAGGAGCAGTAGTTGCCACTGTCTGCTCGCTCACTGCCTGTCTGCCTGGCGAGCAAGCAGATGGTAGAAATGAGAAGGAGGAGGAGGAGCTGCAGCAGCAGAGGCTGATGGCAATGGTGGTGGTGGAGTAGGCCCACTGAGTGGCAGGAGCCTATTGAAGGTGTCTTGCCCAGACTCGAGCCGACAATAGGTGGGCATGGCTGCTGTGGTTTGCTGAAAACCAGTTTCTCCCCACCCCAAACAGAACTTTCTGTGACCTCTAGGAAGTGCTGCATTATTATTATTATTATTATTATTTAAAAACCAATCAACTGGAAAAAAAAGGCCAATGTAATATTCAAAATGTAATTTCCTAGTGACCTGGTAAGATTTTCCCCAGAACGCTCTAATACTATGGGTAGGGCGATGTGTCAGTGAAAGGCCTGATGCCTCTGAGCAGCGGAAAGTCAGCCCATTTGACCAAAAAGGGAGCTCGGCATTTTTGGAAAACGAAAGTGTGGGTGAGGCAGGTTCCTCCCAGGCTATTTGGGTGGCTGAAACAATGCTTCAAACAATGCAGTTGCTTTTCAACGGAAAGGCTTTGAACCTTCTTTCCTGTGTTGTGAGGCACTTCTACGCTTTGTACTTTCAGATCACAGTAGAGCGCCTACACACTTGTTGCTTCCTGTCATTTCTTCTGAAATGTAGATGTGTCAACAGGCTTCACTTGGTGGCAGTGGGGGGGGGATTTTGGAAGGAGAAGACAATTCCACTTCAAAATGCGGAGGGGTGGGACTGTCCCTTATCAAATAGCAATGATAAAGATAACGCTGCTAATTCTTAGGGTACAATCCAACATAAGTCCTACTTTGAATAGAACCATTGAAATGAATGGTATTTAAGTTAGTCATGACTAACTGAAGTCTCATTCATTTCAATGGCTCTACTCTAACTAGGACTTATGTCGAATTTTACCCTTAGCCTGGCTTTGCACAACCTGGTGCCCCCCAAGACTGTAATTTCCCTAACGGAATATGTGCTCGATAACTTGGCCGCTGACGATTAAAGCAGTCTCCAGTAGTCCTTCTGGCTTCATCACACCTTTCCTTTCCAAATGCCTGTTCTTATAATGATATGAAGCCATCGCATATTGAGTGCCCATGTCGCCAAACAGTTTTCTCTTCGGACTATCAGCTGCTTTCCAAGGTCCCAGGTAGAAGCTCTGCTGATCCTCTGCTAGATGATTCCTCATCCAACAACCCTAAAGCATATATGTACACAACTGTGTTTGGGGGTCATTTGGCTACCCCAAGCCATTTCCTAATGTATCCTGGCAAAATGCCGCACCATCTCAAATGGGTCTGTGCTGTCATAAGAAGCACGTTTTAAACTCAAAATACTAGAAATATTAGAAAAGAATCATAAATGCTCAAGGGAAAACTTTAGACAAAACTGTATTATCACTAGGAATGCTGGAGAAATCCACTACAGTCTCCAATGAGGCTGGATTCCCAAGAATCCAGCCTCCAGACTCCAAGTGGAGTGCCCCCGCTTACCTGCATATCCTCGGATTTTGCGAAGGGAAGCTCTCTGTCTTTATAAAAGGCATGATAGGCTAATAGTGGCTGCTATTAGCCTATCGTGGGAAAATTACAGCCATAATTGGCACATTTTACACCTTTTGTGGCTGTAAAGCATCTACTTCTACTTAAATTGTGGCTGGTAGAAGGCAGAAGTAAGTGCTTTACTGGTGTCAAATGTGCCAATGATGGATATAATGTTCCCGCAATTGCCTGTGGCAGCCACCACTTGTCTATCACACCTATCTCAAAGAGCACCTCCAGCAACACCAGACAGGCCTCAACAAGATCAGCCTCAGATGGCCTTCTCTCTGTCCCATCAGCCAGGACAGTTAGGCTGGTGAGGATGAGAAAGAGACTTCTCTGTGGTGGCCCCCATTCTGTGGAACTCCCTTCCTAGGGAACTCCGCCATGCCCCCTCTTTAATAAGCTTCCGCCACACATTAAAAACGTGGTTGTTCAGGCAGGCATTTGGGGTGGGTTAGGGTATTTTTAGAATTTGTTCAGTTGTTAAGTCATGTCTGACTCTTTGTGACCCCATGGACCATAGCACGCCAGGCCTTCCCGTCCTCCGCTCTCTCCTGGAGTGTGCTCAAGTTCATATTCATTGCATCGGTGATGCTAACTAGCCATCTCATCCTCTGCCATCCCTTTCTCCTTTTGCCTTCAGTCTTTCCCAGCATCAGGGTCTTTTCCAGTGACTTTTCATTTGTACTATTGTACATCACCCAGAGGGGCCAGGTGACTGGCCAGATGGGCGATTAAGAAAATAAATACATACATTCGAAAGACGGAAAGCCACCTCACAAACTCTGGCAGATATGCCAGGGCTCTGGGGATTTCCTTGTGGGGAACTGCCCACTCCCCGACCCCTGGATGTCAAGAGGTTTGCCCATCCCTACTTATTACTAAAAACTAATGTTTTGGTGTCGTACGGGGTATTTTTTCTAATCCCATGAGAAATCTGTCCTGGTGAGGTAAATGTTCCCCTGATGAAATCCCATGCCTTGTGGCAACCTACTGAAATTCAGAATACTTAAGCCGGCTTCCCTAGACCAGTTTTCTTTGGAAAAACCCATGGGACATTTTTACACCCCAGTATGTTGTTTGCGTTCGGGGCATAAAGACACCTGAATGGCACAGTCAGTAGATTTTGGAGGGATTTTATGCCCCAGGTGTGTGTTTTGTTTTCAAAAAGAAAACAGTAAGTGGTAGGAGGCTGCAATTTGGGGACACGGTGCAAGTGACTGTACCCAACTATGTCATGGGAGGACTATGTTGTCAGTCTGCTTCTGGGTAAATTCTGCAACAAAAAGTGTCCTTGGGGTAAGTTTGACCCCCTGCCTGATTGGAACAAGGTTTTAACGGGAGATCATGCATGGGACAGCCCAAGACATTTTGCCACCTGAGGTGAAGAACAAGATGGCGCCCCCTCCCATTCTATGTCCAAAAGCCGAAAGGACTAGCAGTTGAATATTTCATCAACTCTCATGATGGGACAGGGTCCTCCACCACCCATGAAGGCAGCAGGCTAGCTTAGGGGGAGCAGAGCAAACAGTGTGGCACATGCAGCTCTCTCCTCCAGTACCTTGCTGCCACTCCCAGCATCTGCCCAGAGGGATTTATGTTTATTATTCCTTCACATGCTCTGGGACCTGGCTTGGAGTTGAAAGGGTGCCCTGAGACTGGCACCAGTCCAGTGCTGTAGTCCTGGAACTTTCATGGGATTTTTCAAAGGGTCTTAGTTTCAGGATGCAATGAATGTTGAGCTTAGTGGGGGACACCAATGGGGTTTTAGTGACCAAGTAAGTATCCTATACCCACAGTTTGGGATACTTACCGCTTATGGTCCCTGGCATCAAGGTACTCTAGCATGTGCCACAAGGCTCCTCTGTGGTGGGGTATCACTTTGCTTGGGAGGGTGTGTGTGTGTGTGTGAATGTAGCAGCTACGCAAGCAGAGCCAGTTGTGTGGGTCAGTTCCATCTGATTATGGCTCTCACTTTTGGCTAGTGGGAAAGATTTAGGTGACTGGTCACACATTGCAGGTCAGGCTATGTGTGTATATGAGTGTGAAGAGGATGTCTGAAGGATCAGGGTGCTCTCAGTCACGCCAGCTGTTCATACATTCAGATGAAGTGCGAGCTTTAGTCTCTCTAGCATGGTCCTTTCTATTCTCCAGCACTGCTACCGGATCTCTTTTTAATTGGTAGATACCAGGGACTGGTGAGAAGTTTGCTTCATCACTCCCCCCATCCCCCAATTTCCTCTATTCGCACCTTCTGATATGTCCAGTGAGCTGAAACAGAGTTGCATACTGAAATCTGGATTTTGGGAGCTTTCCGATGTAGCTCATTGTAGGGGGAAATGGGCACAAAAATGCACATGTTTGGGAAAAGTGCAGACAAAGTGTGTATATTTGGAAAAAAGAAAAAAGCAATATGTACAAAACTGCAGTTCTGCTAGGGCTGTGCAAGGACCCCCCTTCGGATGCTGCTTCGGATCCTCCAAAGCAAAGATCCCTACCTGCCTCATACCGATTCGGACCCCCTCCACTCTGAATCGGATCGGAATCCAAAGCGAGATTCAGATATCCAGATTGCCCGGTTTGGGCGTTTTTCCATGGGAAAACACAATGGTCATAACTTTTTTTAGTGTTTATGATACAGACATGGAATTTGGGGACCTCTCCAATCCCCTGGCGTGGAGGCCACCTGCAAAATTTCAGACAGCTTGGCCCCAGTGGTTTTTGTGCCAGGCAGAGTTAAATTCTGGTGTCTTCCACAGAAACTCTCAAAGCAACAAGCTGTAACTTCTCTCTGTTTCCACACACTCACACGACACCTTGGCCCTCTTGAGAGCACCCCTCTTGCCAAATTCCAGGCCATTTGGCCCACTGGGTTTTGTGCTAGGCACAGGTTGAATTTGATATTCCCAGAAACTCAGACCAAACTCAGATGGGAAAGTGTGTTGAAGCAGAGGTCACTATCCTTAATCTCTGCTGCAGGTTTCTTTGAAGTACAAAGCAACCCTTATTCAGAAGAATCCTTGGCTCAGCCTCCTTATGGATGAATACACACATTACCTGGCAGGTAGGCTGGAAGAGGTTATTTTTTTAATCTGCTTTTGTTTATTTCTAGCACACACTAAATGAGTATTCTGAATGTATCTTGAATGAACACGGTCAGTGCCTAGCCCAGAAGGGCCGCTGGTTTTTGAATGCTGGAAACCTCCACCTGACCCAGACTTCCCCCACCCCATCTCCCCCATGGTGGCCTGCCTAAGCCTCTTGGGGGTGAGAGACAGAGAGCATGCAGGAATTCTGGCAGCACTACCAGCCAGCTGCTTGCCCCTGCTGCCTGCCTGCTGGGACGTGGGGGCCTCTTCCCTGAGCAAGACTGATTGGTGCTGCCTCCTGAAGAGCAGGAGCAGGCTGCTGGTGCTGTCGTGCCCTGGCTGTCTTCCCCTGCTCAGAGATGCTTTGCAGTGGTGGCAGACAGCAGTGCTGGGATAGGCTCCCAACTCAGAGTGGTCCCGCACAATGCTGTCCTGACGTTTTGGGGGAGGAGGAGACCCAGACTGCCTGCCTTGAGTCTGGGGGGGGGGGCACCACATAAGCAATGGAACAATGGAAGAAGGGTCAGATGCTGGAGTCTCTGCCTGCTGGTCCTCCTCCAACATACCCTGGAGGATCTCCTCCTCTTCGCCCTCCACCACACTGAGGACGTCAGACACCTCTGACCGAATGTCCATCAACGGGCTCCCCTCTTCCACTGCAGAAGGAGATGCTGCTCCGCTTTGGGCAAGAGTGCGACTACTGCAGCTGCCTGTGCCAGCCTCTCCCAACAGTGACCTCCGGGCACACTGCAACAGGCCTCTACACTCTGCTGCCCTACTGCACTGGGACGCACTATCTGGACTAGGGGACAGACAGCTGGCCTAACGGTGCTGCTGGTGACAGCAGCACCTCTCCCACCTCTGCCCCTGCCAACACCCTGAAGATGGCTCATATTGCGCTGCCACACAGTGGGGTGTTACTGAAATAAGAAGGTAATTAATATAAATAGTGTGTTAATGCTTTTTCAACACTGTCTTGAAATTGGGATGTGTAGCACTGGTGGAATAACAACCTAGCACACACACTCTCATGAGCAAGCAAACAGTTACAATAAAACCCCTTCCTTAATTTCTGTTTTGGGAGGATCAACACAGAAAAGAAACAGATGGTTCACTTCAGCATGGGGAGGGGGGCAACCAAACACTAAACATGAAGGCTGCTACAATATGCCTTTCTTTAAGATTTTAGAAAGCAAGAAAAAACTAAATGGTTGAATATGACTTTAAGGAGGCGGGGGGAGGAACATGCCCAGAAGTCAATGTTTGTTTTTAAAAATCAATATAAGACTGGGTTTTTAAAAATCCAGATGAGACAGAGTTGAACGACAAAAACAAGGAAATCGAATGGAGAAAGCAGAAGTGAGGATCAACCTAAAAAACCAAATGCAGCCTTTTCCAGTGTCCACAAGTGACGTGAACAATACGAGAGGAGGAGGAGGAGGAGGTGGGGGAGGAGGAGCGTAGCAGCAATGAGCAAAGAAAAGCTATGTTTGTTTGAAAAAATATTGAAAGGAGAGATGAATATGAATAATACACAGAACAAACGAGTCGGCGGCAGAAATTTATTTATTTATTTATTTATTCATTCATTCATTTCATTTCTATACTGCCCAATAGCCGGAGCTCTCTGGGCGGTTCACAAAAATTAAAACCAAAGAGCACACAATAAAGCAATACAAAATATATAAAACATTAAAACCACAGTAAACAATACAGTCAGTAAAAACAAGACCTGGAGCTGACTGTGGCTCAGATCATGAGCTGCTTCTTGCAAAATTTCGGCTTAAATTGAAGAACGTCGGGAAAACCACTAAACCGTTCAGGTATGACCTAAATCATATCCCTGATGAATATACAGTGGAGGTGAGGAATAGATTTCAGGGATTAGACCTGATAGACAGAGTGCCTGAGGAACTATGGACGGAGGTCTGTAACATTGTTCAGGAGGCAGCAACTCAATCCATCCCAAAGAAAAAGAAATGCAAGAAAGCAAAGTGGCTGTCTGATGAGGCTTTACAAGTAGCTCACGAAAGAAGGGCAGTGAAAAGCAAGGGAGAAAGGGGAAGATATACCCAACTGAATGCAGAGTTCCAGAGAAGAGCAAGGAGAGACAAGAAGGCCTTCTTAAATGAACAATGCAAAGAAATCGAGGAAAACAACAGAATGGGAAAGACTAGAGATCTCTTCAAGAAAACTGGAGATCTCAAGGGAACGTTTTGTGCAAAGACGGGCATGATAAAGGACAAAGAAGGCAAGGACCTAACAGAAGCAGATGAGATTAAGAAGAGGTGGCAAGAATACACAGAAGAACTATACAGGAAAGATCTGAATGTCCCTGATAGCCATGATAGTGCGGTCACTGAACTTGAGCCGGACATCCTAGAGAGTGAAGTCAAGTGGGCCTTAGGAAGCATTAGTAACAACAAGCTAGCGGAGATGACAGTCTTCCAGCCGAGCTATTTAAAATCCTAAAAGATTATGCTGTTAAAGTGCTGCATTCAATATGCCAACAAATCTGGAACACTCAACAGTGGCCACAGGACTGGAAAAGGTCAGTTTACATTCCAATTCCAAAGAAGGGCAACGCCAAAGAGTGTTCAAACTACCGCACAATTGCGCTCATTTCACATGCCAGCAAGGTGATACTCAAAATCCTACAAGCTAGGCTTCAGCAGTATGCGAACCGAGAACTACTGGAAGTACAAGCTGGGTTTAGAAGAGGCAGAGGAACTAGAGATCAAATCGCCAACATTCGCTGCATCATGGAGAAAGCAAGAGAATTCCAGAAAAACGTCTATTTCTGCTTCATTGACTACGCTAAAGCCTTTGATTGTGTGGATCACAACAAACTGTGGCAAATTCTGAAAGTGATGGGAGTACCAGACCACCTTACCTGTCTCCTGAGAAACCTGTACGAGGGTCAAGAAGCAACAGTCAGAACCAGACATGGAACAACCGATTGGTTCAAAATTGGGAAAGGAGTACGACAAGGCTGCATATTGTCACCCTGCTTATTTAACTTCTATGCAGAGTACATCATGAGAAATGCTGGGTTGGATGAATCAGAGGTCGGAATTAAGATTGCTGGGAGAATTATCAACAACCTCCGATATGCAGATGATACCACCCTTATGGCAGAAAGCGAAGAGGATCTCAAGAGCCTCTTGTTGAGGGTGAAAGAGGAGAGTGCCAAAGCTGGTTTGAAACTCAACATTAAAAAAACTAAGATCATGGCATCTGGCCCCATCACTTCCTGGCATATAGAAGGGGAAGAAATGGAAGCAGTGACAGATTTTACTTTCTTGGGCTCCAAGATCACCGCAGACGGTGACTGTAGCCATGAAATTAAAAGACACTTGCTCCTTGGGAGGAAAGCTATGGCCAACCTAGACAGCATAGTAAGAAGCAGAGACATCACCTTACCGACAAAGGTCCGTCTAATCAAAGCTATGGTTTTCCCAGTAGTAATGTATGGCTGTGAGAGCTGGACTATAAGGAAGGCTGAGCGCTGAAGAATTGATGCTTTCGAACTGTGGTGCTGGAGAAGACTCTTACGAGTCCCCTGGACTGCAAGGAGGTCAAATCAGTCCATCCTAAAGGAAATCAACCCTGAGTGCTCATTGGAAGGACAGATAATGAAGCTGAAGCTCCAATATTTTGGCCACCTAATGCGAAGAGAAAACTCCCTGGAAAAGACCCTGATGCTGGGAAAGACTGAAGGCAAAAGGAGAAGGGGACGGCAGAGGATGAGATGGCTAGATAGCATCACGGATGCAATGAATATGAACTTGAGCACGCTCCGGGAGAGAGCGCAGGACAGGAAGGCCTGGCGTGCTATGGTCCATGGGGTCATGAAGAGTCGGACACGACTGAACGACTGAACAACAAAAACAATACAACCAGAATAAAACCTAGCAGCAATGCAGCGATTTAAAATACAGATTTAAAACAGTAAAGCTAAAAGTCTAAAGAGCTAAAATGTTAAAATGCCTGGGAAAATAAAAAGGTCTTTACCTGGAGCCGGAAAGAATACAGTGTAGGTGCATTGATACAAGATTCTTGACATACAAGAAGGCAGCTGCAACGGGTTCAAAGACACAGTCCCAGAGGGGCAGCTCGCACAAGGAGGGAGGGAATGATCCCATTACAACCTATCTGTTTATTTCCTTTTCAATATCGAGGAAAGCCTAATGGTGATAGTGCACAAAGAAATAGAAGGAGGAGCTGTAAGGAATGCACGTGTGCTCACACACATCAGATCATCTAACTATGCACCAGCCCTCTCCCAAAGACACAGCTAGCGCAATCAGCGAACACAGCCTTTCCCTGAAGTATATACCCCCCTCCTCCACCACTCTCCCTGATTGGAGACTGCTGGTGTCGGTTCTGGCCAAGAGTTCCTATTCGCCAGAGCACACTCCCTTCCTTCCCGCCTCCCCCACCTTCCTGCATCCGCTTGCCTTCCCCCTCCCTCCTCTCTCCTCCCTCTCCTCCTCCTGCCCCTCCGCGTAAGCTTCAGAAGTTGATATGTTTTGGAGACAGCCTGTCTGGACTGCTCAGGCATTAAGTAGCACTCTGAATATATGAGGTGGAGGAGGCGCTTCGTTGGGGAGGTGCTGCGCCTTGGGGCACCTCGGTTCTGCTCTGATCTAGGGATGTATGAATCCCCTACCTGCCAGTCCGGGAGGGGGGGTCTGCTCCAACTCTGCGGAGCCGCTGGCTGGCTCTGAAGTGCCAGTGATACGGCCGCCATGCAGTCAGTCCCCTTCAGCCAGCGATACAGCATGGCGGCCGTATCACTGGCAATCCGGAGCCGGAGGATCCGGCCGAAGAGGATTCCGTGTGGAGGCCGGGGTAAGTCTTCCGTTCTGCCACAGACTCCTGGGGCCCAGATTCTTTAGAATCTGGCCTCTTTGGAGTCCGTGGTGGAATTCTTCGCCATCCTACTCTGATCCACTTTGTATCACAAGGAGGCTGGTCTGAATCTGCCCACTTTGCCTCGTTATTTGGGCGTCGTAATGAGGCTGTGCACAGCCCTTATTTCCGCAATATAAAGTACTGGGGGAAATGGGTGCACTTAAAAAATGTGCACCAAAATGCGTACATTAGGGAAAATGCACACACAAAATGTATGAATTTCCATACAGAGTAAAAATAAATGAATCAGAAGCCGGTGAGAAAATAGATTGGGACAAGCTAAAATATCTGTCAGTTTCGGCAAGTCTGAGATTGACAGATCAGTCCGTTCCTGCTTATGTATGGAAAGCATCGGTTCTTGCACTGAACACGTTTCATATTCTCCTAAATTTAGCAGGGATGCTTCTTCTGTAAACAAGATGAGAGAACCAGGCCCAAAGACCTGAGATGACTTACCTGACGTCAGCTGTACTTTACATAAATCAAACTGCCCTGTGATGTGGTTGGAACCAAAATAACTGCACTGTGATGTTCCTATGGAGGTGGTATTATTTTAAACTTTCTCTGTGAACGATATTTCCCACAGGTGTTAGTGTGCTTCTACATCTGAAGCCCCTATCTTGAATTTTCTGTCAAAAATTGAAGTATACTTTCTTTTAATTCAATTTGGGTTTTCCCCCAAGATTTCACTTATGGATGCTGTTGGATTTTGCAATAAAATGGGAGAAAGGGATCAACCATGCTATTTGCAAATTGCCACTTTTGTTGCTTTAAACTTAATTGAGAATTAAAATTTAGGATTTTTTTTTTACAAAAGGTATTGTTCAAAGCTTCATGCTAAAGACAAAATTCAAAAAGATTAAGGATGCAATCTTATGCATGTCTAAACAGAAAAAAAGTCCTTCAACTCTCAGCATTCCCCAGCTGGGAGTTGTAGGACTTCTTTCTTTCTAGACATGCATAGGATTGTACCCTAAAACAAACTAATTTGGAATGTTTGCCATATCTTGTTATTAGTTGGGATATGGGGGTGGTGAGATTTTGTTTCAGCTCTAGTTAAGAAAATGTGTAATATTCAGAAAAACCTTACTTAAATAAATACAAAAAAAAGTCCTTCACATTTCAAACATGACATTTGAAAATTTCATATGAAAATATGTGATTTAGCTGAATTTTAGATTTATGCAAACTTTCATTTTAACTCCCCCATGTTCCCTGATGACTGAGTGTACGCAAGAGATAAGGGGACTGTTAGTACAATCCCAGAGTGGGAAATAAGCCATGGTGGCTTATTTCCTCCACTGTGTGTGCCAGTTGCATGCTAGGGGTGGTGTGCATAATTACCCTTGCCAGCACGGCTTGACGTGTTGTGCAAACCTGTTGAGAGTGACTTGTTTTCGTGGTTAACAAGCCACCCCAGAACCCCACAAGGACCCACAGCGTCTGAGTGGCATATTTCCCCCTCTGTGACTGTGCAAACCCAGTCAGAGTGTACATAAAGGATACTGTCTTCTCTCTTCTCATGGCAAATGGTTAAGTAATTCACTACAGGGGAAATAACAAAACAATTATGACTTTAACCAATGGATAAACCAAGCAAATTAAGTTCTAAAAGTGAAAATGAGTGCCGGAAAATCCTTGCACAGCTTTAGACATTTATATAGGGCAGGGGTGAGGAGTCTGGTGCCCTCCAGATGTTTTGGACTACAATGCCCATCACCCTTGACCATTGGCCATACTGGCTTTGCCTTATAGGAGTTGTAGTCCAGAGCATCTTGGAGGTTGCCTACCTCTGATTTACCATAAGGCCATCATTTTGTACACCTCAGCAACCTTCAGCAGGTGTTTCAGGTAGCTCTTCAGAATGATAAGGACTAGAAACCAGCAATTCTCAGAAAGCAAAACCCTCTACCTTTTCCTGGGCAACATACTCTCACAGCTGTGATTATTATAATGGAGCAAGCCCACACAACTTATTCGTCTTGAGCCATGAACTACCTGGTTTGCCTTTTCAGGTGTACTCATTGCTGGCTGTGCAGTAACTACTAAGCTCTGCTACCCCCCAAAACACACATAACAGCCCACATTCTCTGAAGGAAGGGTGAGGCCTGATCCAATCTGTAACCTAATCTTGCAAAAATCTGTAGCAACTTCAGTGAAAGCGCTCGCAGCAGATGGTGATGCTCTGCTCAGATGAACCTCACCCTTGTGAGGACACAGCGTGACGGATGGCTCATGACAGGTCGCCTTCTTGTTACCCAGGTATTGATTTATGGTCTGTTATATAACTCATGCTCCCAAAGCCTCCTGGGTGGACTAGTAAAGGATAGAACCAAAGGGCATCAAATCTTCCTGAAAGAACACAAGCAAGCTACCTCAGTTCACCCCCTCAATCATAATAAACAAACCCACGGAAACCACCGTATCCTTCCTTTTGCCATTCTGAGTCTAATAAACAAAAACAGCATGAGTGCCAACAAAAAAACCTCAAATTCCACGGGGATCTTATTTAACCTGGGCACTGTGGCCTGTTTGGTGAGCTTTCTTACATGTAATGCTGGCTTGATATAATGCAGCTCATACAGAGAGGCCTATATGTGGTCTATATGCCCATTACCCCCAGCCGCCCTTACTCTACTGTTGCTTATCTACTGTGGGTAGGGATGGACGAAAGGGACTTACCTCATCCTTCAGCTTGCTTCGTAGTGGGGGGGAGGCGCTTCACTTCTCCCCACGAAGTTCAGGCGAGGGGGGGGAGGTGCCCGCCTTGCCCGGCCGAAATTCAGGCCGGGGGGGAGGCGCACCATCCCTCGCCGGTGAAATTCAGGCTGGGTAGGAGCGCCCCGTCTACCCGGCCACGAAAAAAAAAGTGAAACACACACACACACACCCATGATAGGCTACGTAACGATTTACGTAGCCTATCACGGCTAGATTTCCAAAGTCAGCCATGATAGGCTATGTAAATCGTCATGTAGCCTATCACGGGTGACTTTGGAAAAAAAAAAAAAGTGTGTACGCAAATGGCGGCTCCCATGGGGACCGCCATTTGCATTCCTTATTTTGGCACGTCTAGTCTATGTAAAGATTTACGTAGACCACGTTGAAAATAAGGGCAACGCAAATAGCGTGCCCTTATTTTCGCCGTAGTCTACGTAAATCTTTACGTAGACTAGATGTGCCAAAATAAGGAACGCAAATGGCGGTCCCCATGGACGCCGCCATTTGCGTACGCGATTTTTTTTCCCCCCAAAGTCAGCCGTGATAGGCTACGTGATGATTTACGTAGCCTATCACGGCTGACTTTGGAAATCTAGCCGTGATAGGCTACGTAAATCTATGTAGCCTATCATGGGTGTGCTTTTTTTTTTTTTACTTTACTTTACTTTTTTTTTTTGCAATGGCGGCGGCGGCAGACGGTTGGGAGACCGGCCGCTGCCCCTGCCCCCGCTGAAACGCTGCCGAAACGCCGCCGGGACCCGCCGCCGAGAGGGACATTCGCCGAAGGTAAGTCCCATCCCGGGGGGGGCGGGGGGGCGGCGGAGAATTTCCCCAACACTTTCGAGGGGCCGAATGCATTGGCACTCAGCCTCCCGAAGATTCGTGGAGAAATTCTCTGCCAACCCTAACTGTGGGTTGAGACATCTGTGACCTCACCCGTTAGGGATTGCCTAAAGGTAGCCGATTCTGTCTTGGTGCCCCTGTCAGATTAGATCACCTTTAAGAAAATATCTGTTCCTTTATTCTGCATTTCCCTCCATGGCTCCACTTAGATTTGGAGTGTCTAAAATTTATTCTACTAAGGGCAACTTGCCATCCCAAGTCCCCCTTCCCTCCAAGCCTGCCTGTCACCTTTGCTGTGCCCCAAATATGATCCTGGGATGATGTCAATTTGTGGTCATCAGCCACAGGTCTTCTGGGGCCAGAGCTGGGCCCCTCCTGCATCCATCTGGGCAATTACAGGCTTCCTTGGGTCCAGCCAGCTCTTTGCCTTGCTGTCATTACTCACTACCTCATCCTTTGCCTTTGTCAGGGGTGGGGTGCCAGGGGCCCTGCAGATGTGGTTGGCCCTGCAGATGTAAGAGTCCAACCCCATCAGGCCTGGCCAGATTTGCCAATGGTTGGGTGATTGGAGTTGTAGTCCAAAGGAGAGATGTACAGATTTTGTTAAATACATTCCATCTGTGTTTTGCAGATCGTCAGGTGTCTTTCATTTCATCATCTGCTCATTGACAGAGGGAGCAATCTTTGTTGTTGTTCAGTCGTTCAGTCGTGTCCGACTCTTCGTGACCCCATGGACCATAGCACGCCAGGCCTTCCTGTCCTGCGCTCTCTCCCAGAGCATGCTCAAGTTCATATTCATTGCATCGGTGATGCTATCTAGCCATCTCATCCTCTGCCGTCCCCTTCTCCTTTTGCCTTCAGTCTTTCCCAGCATCAGGGTCTTTTCCAGAGAGTTTTCTCTTCGCATTAGGTGGCCAAAATATTGGAGCTTCAGCTTCAGTATCTGTCCTTCCAATGAGCAGTCAGGGTTGATTTCCTTTAGGATGGACTGATTTGACCTCCTTGCAGTCCAGGGAACTCGTAAGAGTCTCCTCCAGCACCACAGTTCGAAAGCATCAATTTTTCGGCGCTCAGCCTTCCTTATAGTCCAGCTCTCACAGCCATACATTACTACTGGGAAAACCATAGCTTTGATTAGATGGACCTTTGTCAGCAAGGTGATGTCTCTGCTTCTTACTATGCTGTCTAGGTTGGCCATAGCTTTCCTCCCAAGGAGCAAGTGTCTTTTAATTTCATGGCTACAGTCACCGTCTGCGGTGATCTTGGAGCCCAAGAAAGTAAAATCTGTCACTGCTTCCATTTCTTCCCCTTCCATATGCCAGGAAGTGATGGGGCCAGATGCCATGATCTTAGTTTTCTTAATGTTGAGTTTCAAACCAGCTTTTGCACTCTCCTCTTTCACCCTCAACAAGAGGCTCTTGAGATCCTCTTCGCTTTCTGCCATTAGGGTGGTATCATCTGCATATCGGAGGTTGTTGATAATTCTCCCAGCAATCTTAATTCCGACCTCTGATTCATCCAACTCGGCATTTCTCATGATGTACTCTGCATATAAGTTAAATAAGCAGGGTGACAATATGCAGCCTTGTCGTACTCCTTTCCCAATTTGGAACCACTCAGTTGTTCCATGTCTGGTTCTTACTGTTGCTTCTTGACCCTCGTACAGGTTTCTCAGGAGACAGGTAAGGTGGTCTGGTACTCCCATCACTTTCAGAATTTGCCACAGTTTGTTGTGATCCACACAATCAAAGGCTTTAGCGTAGTCAATGAAGCAGAAATAGACGTTTTTCTGGAATTCTCTTGCTTTCTCCATGATGCAGAGAACGTTGGCGATTTGATCTCTAGTTCCTCTGCCTCTTCTAAACCCAGCTTGTACTTCTGGTAGTTCTCGGTTCGCATACTGCTGAAGCCTAGCTTGTAGGATTTTGAGCATCACCTTGCTGGCATGTGAAATGAGCGCAATTGTGCGGTAGTTTGAACACTCTTTGGCGTTGCCCTTCTTTGGAATTGGAATGTAAACTGACCTTTTCCAGTCTTGCGGCCATTGTTGAGTGTTCCAAATTTGTTGGCAAATTGAATGCAGCACTTTAACAGCATCATCTTTTAGGATTTTAAATAGCTCATCTGGAAGACCGTCATCTCCTCTAGCTTTGTCGTTACTAATGCTTCCTAAGGCCCACTTGACTTCACTCTCAAGGATGTCTGGCTCAAGTTCAGTGACCGCACTATCATGGCTATCAGGGACATTCAGATCTTTCCTGTATAGTTCTTCTGTGTATTCTTGCCACCTCTTCTTAATCTCATCTGCTTCTGTTAGGTCCCTGCCTTCTTTGTCCTTTATCATGCCCGTCTTTGCACAAAACGTTCCCTTGAGATCTCCGAATTTCTTGAAGAGATCTCTAGTCTTTCCCATTCTGTTGTTTTCCTCGATTTCTTTGCATTGTTCATTTAAGAAGGCCTTCTTGTCTCTCCTTGCTCTTCTCTGGAACTCTGCATTCAGTTGGATATATCTTCCCCTTTCTCCCTTGCTTTTTGCTTCCCTTCTTTCCTCAGCTACTTGTAAAGCCTCCTCAGACAGCCACTTTGCTTTCTTGCATTTCTTTTTCTTTGGGATGGATTGAGTTGCTGCCTCCTGAACAATGTTATGGACCTCCGTCCATAGTTCCTCAGGCACTCTGTCTATCAGGTCTAATCCCTGAAATCTATTCCTCACCTCCACTGTATATTCATAAGGGATATGATTTAGGTAATACCTGAATGGTTTAGTGGTTTTCCCTACGTTCTTCAATTTAAGCCGAAATTTTGCAAGAAGCAGCTCATGATCTGAGCCACAGTCAGCTCCAGGTCTTGTTTTTACTGACTGTATGGAGCTTCTCCCCCCTTCATGGATCACTGCCTTGTTGTGGCGAAGGGGCTTGCGTAACTCAGTGAAGCCATAAGCTATGCCGTGCAGGGCCACCCAAGACAGACAGGGCATGGCAGAGAGTTCTGACAAAATGTGATCCACTGGAGAAGGAAATGGCAACTCACTCCAGTATTCTTGCCAAGAAAACCCCATGGAACGTATCACAAGGCTAAAAGATATGATGCCGGAAGATGAGCCCCTCAGGTCGGAAGGTGTCCAATATGCTACTGGGGAAGAGCAGAGGGTATTTCCAAGTAGCGCCAGAAAGAGTGAAGCGGCTGGGCCAAACCCGAAAGGACACTCAGCTGTGGATGTGTCTGGTGGTGAAAAGAAAATCCGATGCTGTAAAGAACAATATTGTTTAGGAACCTGGAATGTCAGATCAATGAATCAAGGTAAGCTGGAGGTGGTCAAACATGAGATGGCAAGATTGAACATCAACATCTTGGGAATCAGCGAACTCAAATGGACAGGCATGGGCGAATTTAATTCAGGTGACCATCATATCTACTATTTTGGGCAAGAATCCCTTAGAAGAAATGGAGTAGCACTCATAGTCAACAAAAGGGTGGGAAAAGCAGTATTGGGGTACAATCTTAAAAATGATAGAATGATCTCAGTACGAATCCAAGGCAAACCATTCAACATCACAGTAATTCAAGTCTATGCCCCAACCACTGATGCTGAAGAAGCTGAGGTTGATTGGTTCTATGAAGACCTACAACACCTTCTAGAACTCACACCAAAAAAAGATGTCCTCTTCATCATAGGGGATTGGAATGCTAAAGTAGGAAGTCAAGAAATTACCGGGATAACAGGCAGGCATGGCCTTGGTGTACAAAATGAAGCAGGACAAAAGCTAATAGAGTTTTGCCAAGAGAACATGCTGATCATAGCAAACACTCTTTTCCAACAGCACAAGAGGCGACTCTACACATGGACGTCACCAGATGGTCAATATTGAAATCAGATTGATTATGTCCTTTGCAGCCAAAGATGGAGAAGCTCCATACAGTCAGTAAAAACAAGACCTGGAGCTGACTGTGGCTCAGATCATGAGCTGCTTCTTGCAAAATTTCGGCTTAAATTGAAGAACGTAGGGAAAACCACTAAACCGTTCAGGTATGACCTAAATCATATCCCTGATGAATATACAGTGGAGGTGAGGAATAGATTTCAGGGATTAGACCTGATAGACAGAGTGCCTGAGGAACTATGGACGGAGGTCCGTAACATTGTTCAGGAGGCAGCAACGAAATCCATCCCAAAGAAAAAGAAATGCAAGAAAGCCAAGTGGCTGTCTGATGAGGCTTTACAAGTAGCTCACGAAAGAGGGGAAGCGAAAAGCAAGGGAGAAAGGGGAAGATATATCCAACTGAATGCAGAGTTCCAGAGAATAGCAAGGAGAGACAAGAAGGCCTTCTTAAATGAACAATGCAAAGAAATCAAGGAAAACAACAGAATGGGAAAGACTAGAGATCTCTTCAAGAAAATTGGAGATCTCAAGGGAATGTTTTGTGCAAAGACAGGCATGATAAAGGACAAAGAAGGCAGGGACCTAACAGAAGCAGATGAGATTAAGAAGAGGTGGCAAGAATACACAGAAGAACTATACAGGAAAGATCTGAATGTCCCTGATAGCCATGATAGTGCGGTCACTGAACTTGAGCCGGACATCCTAGAGTGAAGTCAAGTGGGCCTTAGGAAGCATTAGTAACAACAAAGCTAGCGGAGATGACAGTATTCCAGCCGAGCTATTTAAAATCCTAAAAGATGATGCTGTTAAAGTGCTGCATTCAATATGCCAACAAATCTGGAACACTCAACAGTGGCCACAAGACTGGAAAAGGTCAGTTTACATTCCAATTCCAAAGAAGGGCAACACCAAAGAGTGTTCAAACTACCGCACAATTGCGCTCATTTCACATGCCAGCAAGGTGATGCTCAAAATCCTACAAGCTAGGCTTCAGCAGTATGTGAACCGAGAACTACCGGAAGTACAAGCTGGGTTTAGAAGAGGCAGAGGAACTAGAGATCAAATTGCCAACATTCGCTGTATCATGGAGAAAGCAAGAGAATTCCAGAAAAACGTCCATTTCTGCTTCATTGACTACGCTAAAGGCTTTGATTGTGTGGATCACAACAAACTGTGGCAAATTCTGAAAGTGATGGGAGTACCAGACCACCTTACCTGTCTCCTGAGAAACCTGTACGAGGGTCAAGAAGCAACAGTCAGAACCAGACATGGAACAACCGATTGGTTCAAAATTGGGAAAGGAGTACGACAAGGCTGCATATTGTCACCCTGCTTATTTAACTTCTATGCAGAGTACATCATGAGAAATGCTGGGTTGGATGAATCAGAGGTCGGAATTAAGATTGCTGGGAGAATTATCAACAACCTCCGATATGCAGACGATACCACCCTAATGGCAGAAAGCGAAGAGGATCTAAAGAGCCTCTTGTTGAGGGTGAAAGAGGAGAGTGCAAAAGCTGGTTTGAAATTCAACATTAAGAAAACTAAGATCATGGCATCTGGCCCCATCACTTCCTGGCATATGGAAGGGGAAGAAATGGAAGCAGTGACAGATTTTATTTTCTTGGGCTCCAAGATCACCGCAGACGGTGACTGTAGCCATGACATTAAAAGACGCTTGCTCCTTGGGAGGAAAGCTATGGCAAACCTAGACAGCATAGTAAGAAGCAGAGACATCACCTTGCCGACAAAGGTCCGTCTAATCAAAGCTATGGTTTTCCCAGTAGTAATGTATGGCTGTGAGAGCTGGACTATAAGGAAGGCTGAGCGCCGAAGAATGGATGCTTTCGAACTGTGGTGCTGGAGAAGACTCTTACGAGTCCCCTGGACTGCAAGGTGGTCAAATCAGTCCATCCTAAAAGTGCTTCCCTGAGTGCTCATTGGAAGGACAGATACTGAAGCTGAAGCTCCAATATTTTGGCCACCTAATGCGAAGAGAAAACTCCCTGGAAAAGACCCTGATGCTGGGAAAGACTGAAGGCAAAAGGAGAAGGGGACGGCAGAGGATGAGATGGCTAGATAGCATCATGGATGCAATGAATATGAACTTGAGCACGCTCCGGGAGAGAGCGCAGGACAGGAAGGCCTGGCGTGCTATGGTCCATGGGGTCACGAAGAGTCGGACACGACTGAACGACTGAACAACAACAACAATGGAGCTTCTCCATCTTTGGCTGCAAAGGACATAATCAATCTGATTTCGATATTGACCATCTGGTGATGTCCATGTGTAGAGTCGTCTCTTGTGCTGTTGGAAAAAAGTGTTTGCTATGATCAGCATGTTCTCTTGGCAAAACTCTATTAGCTTTTGTCCTGCTTCATTTTGTACACCAAGCCCATGCCTGCCTGGTATCCCGGTGATTTCTTGACTTCCTACTTTAGCATTCCAATCCCCTATGATGAAGAGGACATCTTTTTTTGGTGTGAGTTCTAGAAGGTGTTGTAGGTCTTCATAGAATCGATCAACCTCAGCTTCTTCAGCATCAGTAGTTGGGGCATAGACTTGAATTACTGTGAAGTTGAATGGTTTGCCTTGGATTCGTACTGAGATCATTCTATCATTTTTGAGATTGTACCCCAGTACTGCTTTTCCCACCCTTTTGTTGACTATGAGTGCTACTCCATTTCTTCTAAGGGATTCTTGCCCACAATAGTAGATATGATGGTCACCTGAATTAAATTCGCCCATGCCTGTTCATTTGAGTTCGCCGATTCCCAAGATGTCGATGTTCAATCTTGCCATCTCATGTTTGACCACCTCCAACTTACCTTGATTCATTGATCTGATATTCCAGGTTCCTAAACAACATTGTTCTTTACAGCATCGGATTTTCTTTTCACCACCAGACACATCCACAGCTGAGTGTCCTTTTGGCTTTGGCCCAGCCACTTCACTCTTTCTGGCGCTACTTGGAAATACCCTCTGCTCTTCCCCAGTAGTATATTGGACACCTTCCGACCTGAGGGTCTCATCTTCCGGCGTCATATCTTTTAGCCTTGTGATACGTTCCATGGGGTTTTCTTGGCAAGAATACTGGAGTGGGTTGCCATTTCCTTCTCCAGTGGACCACATTTTGTCAGAACTCTCTGCCATGACCTGTCCGTCTTGGGTGGCCCTGCACAGCATAGCTTATGGCTTCACTGAGTTATGCAAGCCCCTTCGCCACAACAAGGCAGTGATCCATAAACGGGGGAGCAATCTTTACTCCTGAATAATAGTGAAAAAAGAAAACACATAGCTGTTAGACACACATTTAAAGGAATGTGGCTTTGGTTTACATGAGAGCCTCCTTCAAATATCTGAGGAATTGTCATGCAGGAGATGAGCAGAGCAGACTTGTTCTCTGTTGTTCCACCAGGCAGAATGAGACCTAATGGGCACAGCCTGCAACAAAGCAGATTAGGAGAGTATTCCTAATGGTAAATGCTGTTTGACAGCAGAGCAAACTGCCTGAGGAGGTGGAGGGATCTCCTTCACTGGAAGTATTTAAACAGAGGCTGGACAGCGATCTGTCAGGGATTCAGAAGTTGGAAGCTTCCTGCATGGAGTAGGGGGTTGGACTAGATGAACTCTAAAGACTTTTGCAACTCCATAATTCCGTGATTCTTAAAAACAATACCCCCATCCTGGGTCCCTGCTTTACACGAGATTGGGAGAAGTGGATTGTCCCCAAATTACTGGTATTTGAGTGCTTGTGGGACTTGATAAGCCACTATCACACTGCACCTTATCACTTCAAAGGCTATGTTAATATAAGCAAGTGTCTTTGACAACAATACCTGATCGTTTGAGTATTTCAGATCATCTTTAATTAAAGTGGGTGCCTTTGGGGATTGCTGCTAAAAATTCAGAGGAAGCATTCCCGGCAAACTTCACATTCATTTGCATAACAATGCTCATGACAACCTCGGGCTGTAATTTTGAGTTTCAAAAACTCTTATTTCCTGTGTCCCTCCCTCCCTCCGAAGGCATGGAAAACACTTTCCCTCTTTGTAGCTCTGACACCCCTGTCAACCGATTAAAGCTACTTGCTTGCTGAATAATAAGCCCAGGCAGTCATTAAAAATCGATAGCTTTGCTCATTTGCTTGCTGGAATTAAACTGGAGCCGCGCAGATGAGAGCTTTAATGTTGTGTTGGAAGGGTGACAATGTTTCTTTATTACACACGATCACAGACTAGGAGAGAAGAGAGAGGCTAAAAGGGAGGTTATGTCCCCTATGTCAGAAAATACCATCACATTGTCCTGACACAGCCTGGGGTTATTTTACTTGATCTTCTTATTTTATATTCTTTTATTTACTAAAATATTTTTACCCTGCCTTTCAGCTTGAAGATGGCAAACAAGCTTAATAAAAACAATTTAAAAGACATGCAATTTTTAAAGCAAAAAAAAAAAGGGGGGGTGCACAGAAAAGAAGAGCAAAAAGCAACCAGTATAGCAAATGTTTAAAAACTTGTGCAGTCAGTTTAGGACTGGAGAGATTGGTTCAAATTCACACTAAGCCATGAAGTCCCTATCTCCTGGCTTACCCTACCTCACAGGGTTGTTGTGAGGATAAAATGGTGGGGAGTACCATGTATGCTGCCAGAGTGTCTCAGAAGTACAAATGGGCAAATCTGTCAATCTTGATCTTGTTGAGATTCCTATTTCCTCAATGCCAAGCTTTTTCTGTCCCAGTTCTGTGCAAGGTTTTTTCCCCGCACAGGAATACACGTGTATTTTTGTGTGCATTTCTCAAAATGTGTGTATTTTTTGTATGTGTTTTGCCAGTGTACACTTTTTGTATGCATGCCCGCATGCCTGTGCACATTTTAGATATGTACCTATTTTCAAACGTGTGTGTGTTGCCTGATGCATTTTGTTTTGTGGCATGCACCTCAAGCTCAGAAACATGGATTTCTGACCACAAATTGTCTCATGTACATGTCTGGTTGGAAGGTACTAAAGGCATAATTTCACATTAAATTATGAACTGAACCAATTTCTCATCCCTCCCCTCCTGGAAGATGGCTAGGATATAAATGTCATAAATAAAGCCAGCGCTTTGAATCATTCCCAGAAAGAAATTGGGAAACAAATGGAGCTGGTAAAACATAGGAGTCACATGATCAGAAAAAAAATCCCCCACCTCCACCCCAGGTTGCATTTGGGGTCCACAGCAGCCTCAGAACTCTTGTCTTGCAAGATTACAATCCCCAGGGTTCTTAGTAGGACATCATTATACTTAAAACAAATAGCTTTGTAGGGAATTGCTACATTTAAAGTAGTCTTAAGCGGGCTTTCAATTTGAAGTGCAGATGTGTTCCCCTATCTTCATAGAAGGGAAGTCACTGAATGTCTTATAAACCAGAGCCTAATTTGAAAGCTTCCTTATATTTTCAAGAGTGGTTCATATTTTACATCCGGCTTTAGCTAGGGCTAAAATCCAGTAACTGTTGGAGATTAAACAATATCACACTGCAAGACATCAGCATAAACCATCTTGAAGCTGGCGAACAGAAATGCTCTAAAAGACCTGGAACACTCAGTGATCTATATATAGTCAAATTACAGCCTGATTTATTAACAGATGGCCCGCTTATGGCTTCAGTTTTCTGCAGGCATGTTACCTTTTGACAAGGGTGCCTAATTTGTCTATATCAATCGAGATTTGAAATGGAGCAAAGCCCAGCTTGGTGGGCTCTGCCAGGTGGGAGGCCAGGATACAGTTGACATAGCATTTGCCATTCAACAAGTGAACACGCTCAACCCCAGCACAAAAGTGCCCATCACCCCATGAAGAGGAAAAGCATCTTTTAAAAATTGCTGAACAGAGACACCTACTGGATAATCAAGGGCACCATTCAAATGACCAAAGGGCAGTTGCTTCAAAAGATGTCTCTTCAGAATTCTCCTCTTCACATGTTGATGTTAAGAATATAAAAAGAGCTGTGTTGGATCAGACCAAAGGCCCATCTAGACCAATATTCTGTTCCCAAAATGGCCAGACAGACATCTATGGGAAGCCCACAAACAGAACATGAGCACAATAGCACCCTCCCTCTCATGTTCCCCAGCAATTGATATCCAGGGCCATGATATATAGTCATCATGATTTGTAGCCATTGATACACTTATTCTCCATGGATTTGTCCAATCCCCTTTAAAAGCCATCCAAGTTGGTGGCCATCACTACATCTTTTGATAATGAATTCCAAAGTTTACCTTTGCACTGTATGAAGCTTTCTCTTGCTGCCAGCTAACCAGGACTATACAGGATTGCATCCCTCACTACCTATACTGGCATGTACAAGAATGGATTCAGTTTCCTTCTTCCTGCCGCTGGAAGAAATTCTCTAATCCCCTCTTAAAGCTGTCCAAGTTGGAAGCCATCACTACATCACATGGAAGTGAATTCCATTGTTTAACTAGGTGCTGTGTGAAGATATATTTCCTTTTGTCTGTCCTGAATTTCCCACCATTAAGCTTTATTGGATGCCTCCCAATTGTAGCACTGTGAAAGTTGGAGAGAAACTTCTCCCTAGCCACCTTCTCCACAAAATATATGAATATCTGCTTGACAACTCTCTGAATATTTGCCAAATGTTGGCTGAATATTGGACATCGGTACCTGACACCTGATATTTGATATTTTACAGTGCTCGATAGCTGACATGAAATGGTTTCGAGTATTTGACAACTGACATCTTGTGAAATTTCAAGTCAAAACAATCAAGAGATGATAACAGATTGAATGTATACTGATTTTAAGGCAAGATGTCCCAATCGAAACTTGAAATCTCAAACTAGAAGGGCAAAACTTGAAATATTGCTGAATTTTGAATATTTACAAAACTTTGTATGAGCTCAAGAGAGTATATATGAACCTGAGCACGCTCCGGGAGAGAGCGCAGGACAGGAAGGCCTAGCGTGCTATGGTCCATGGGGTCATGAAGAGTTGGACATGACTGAATGACTGAACAACAACAAAGAGAGTATATAATTACAGAATCTAGAAATATAAAGCCAAGAAAGCTTAGGAAGTAATGTAGAATATACCAGGGGGTCTCCCCTTCTTGGCAAATCTTCCTATGGTTAGGGTTCTTCTTCAGTGTATACATTTCTTTATTCATTTTAAAAAATCCTTTTTTATTTTTACTAAACTGCTCCCTAGAATGGCTTACAGACCATCATTAAAAATCATTATAATGAAACTGCAAAACAGAACACAGCAGATAAAAATAGTGTAAAACAACAGAGGCAATCAACTCCGATTATGCTCTGATTATTAACTTTAATAAGTTAATTTGCTCTGATTATTAACTTTTTTGCTGGCTCTTTGATATTTTAAACTGTTCTTAATATTTCAATATTCTGATATTTTCATTAGTTATATTATTATACTAGTTGTTATTTTATTGTTGTTTGGGGGTTTTAGGATTTTAAACCTCCCCAAGGTCATTTGTCAGTTATGTGGTATCTAACTTTAATAAACAAAGAAGGAAATAATAAACTTCTGTTAAACATTTGGGGAAACAAAGTGGCTTTCTCTTGGCATCTAAAAGCTAACAGAGAAGGTGGCTGAGGAATATAAAATATTGGAAGAGAGTTCCATAAATAGGTACCTACCATGGCAAATACCTTGTTCTTGGTAGCCATCCATCTCCCCTCTGAAGGCAAGAGCAGTTGGAGCAGAACCTCCACAGCAGATGGTCTGAACTGGACAAGTTCATATGGCAGCAGGCTGTCCTTCAGATATCCTGGACCAGTGCTTGCTTCAGGTTTTTGAGGGCCACCAGCCAAGACTTTCAATGGGCCCCTTCCCTCAGTGGGTCCACTTTCTCACTGCCATCATCATCAGCTGCTCTAGCTCCTCACCTCTTTTCTCATCCTTGCTACCACTTGCTTGACAGGCAGAGAGCCAGGGAGCAAATAGCCAGTGGCATCTACTGCTCCTCCTCCTTACCATCACTGTTGACTGGGCCAGGGTGAGAGGCAGATGAACAAGCAGTTGCAATGGTGAAGAGGAACAGCACATCCGGGGAGCTCTGTCAGCGGGCCCCTGCAGGCATGTGGGCTCTTGGCAGGTGCCTGATCATGGCTACCTTTGAGGCTGGCCCTGTCCAGGTCCCAGAAGTTTTACAGCTTTATAGGTCAAAATCAACACTTTGAATTGAGCTCAGAAAGAATCTGGAAGCCCCTGAAGTTCTTTAACTATTGGCAAAATACAATCAGCTCTACAGATCCTAGTCAACTATGTTATCCATAAGTACGTTACACAAAATTATTGGAAGCAGCTGTTTGAATCATCACATACATGACGGGGAGTCACATGCATAATGGAAATATTTATGGATTCCCTTTCTTATGGTTTTCAGGAGAAATCTACCAGAAAATAACCTTTGGGTTTGTACAGACATGCATCGTTTCAGTGGTGGGACCACTGTGGAAGCACCTTCTTTGCATTTAGATGCATGCATCATCATTGCCCCCAGATCAGGCATACGGAAAAGCTGTCTTTCTGGTTTTCAAGAGAATCTGACTTTGCACCGTGCTGGTTCACCAGCCCTTCTGTGAAACTATTTCCCTGGGCTGTGCACAGTGCTGATTGGCTGGCCCTTCTGTCAAGCCTAAATTCACCCCGCCCCTTCTAAGAGCAAATTTTTGATTGTAAAACAACACCTAAGTGCATAAAACACCGAATGATTCAGCAGATAACCATACCAAGCAAATGAAAGCAAAACAAGTAAAAAAGTGGACAGCCTAGCTCAAACATGGGAAGGGGGGCTACAACCATCTGCATTCCACTTGAGCCAGGTACTCTGAGGAGCAAAGGCAGGGAGAAATAGAGTGCCCTGCAGCAAAAAAACAAAACAAAAACACCTGCCCACCCCCTTCCTGTTACCATGTACATCCATATAGAGCTTAAATTACAGAAGTTCATTTAACTGGGGAAGCAAGGCATGCCAGGGCCTTTTCTTCCCCCCCCCACCCCCGCCTTGTGGCTTTCAAACATCCTGTCTGCTCCATCTTCCTGTGAGCTGGAAAGCTTAGGCAAGAGGTGACTATTTTTCTTTTAAAACTGACATTTGATGTTCTTTAATCAAACACATCCCCCCCCCGGGGGGGGTATAGCCAATGAAGAGATTGGCACCCAGTTTTTCCCAAGCTCTTCTCTGCCTCAGTTACCCTCATCACTCGAAAACTTAACTCATTGCCTATCCCAAAGAATTGGAATGGAGTGCACTTGAAATGTGAATAAAAGAATGTGCATTGATTTGGCTGTCTGGTGGCTGGTCAATGCAACTCTGCTCCTTTCTACAACCTCCTGGCTTTTGTGACAAACCCCAATGGCACACTTGCGCATTTTGTAAGAGATGTGGCAACTATCTTTCAATCCGTGGATATAATCCAAACGAGAAAGTTCATGCAAAGGTCTTGCTCTTCCACATTGTTCCATTGCTGAGAACAGGAGCCTGAGAACAGGATATACACACTGCATGCACTCACTCCCATCTTACAATGGCGATTTCCCATGGAGGAAAAGCAGCTTCCCTAAAAGGCTAATGACATTGATCTTTACTCTGCCCAAAGGTATTTCCTTTAGGTTTGGCAACAGTTGATGACAATGGACTCCATCCATAGCCAATGCTGCCAAGAAGAAGAAGAAAAAAACCCCAACAAGCCCAATGAGCATTGGCTGACCAGTTCGGCTGATACCCTTCAGATAAATGAGTTTTGCCCAATTCCAAACATGCCCCTGCAAATTCAAACTCCAGCCTTTCTGAATTCACCACAAACTGCATTAATGGAAAATGGCACACCTGAATTCTTCTTTCATGTTACAGCAGCAAGGCAGAGAGCAAGTGCTGTGCACAAATGAGCTAGTTTGTCATGACCAGCTCCACACCTGGCAAGGCAAACAGCTGCCCAGGCCCCATGGTTCTTCAAAGATTTCTTTGCATTGTTCATTTAAGAAGGCCTTCTTGTCTCTCCTTGCTATTCTCTGGAACTCTGCATTCAGTTGGATATATCTTCCCCTTTCTCCCTTGCTTTTCGCTTCCCTTCTTTCCTCAGCTACTTGTAAAGCCTCCTCAGACAGCCACTTGGCTTTCTTGCATTTCTTTTTCTTTGGGATGGATTGAGTTGCTGCCTCCTGGACAATGTTATGGACCTCCGTCCATAGTTCCTCAGGCACTCTGTCTATCAGGTCTAATCCCTGAAATCTATTCCTCACCTCCACTGTGTATTAATAAGGGATATGATTTAGGTCATACCTGAATGGTTTAGTGGTTTTCCCTACATTCTTCAATTTCAGCTGAAATTTTGCAACAAGAAGCTCATGATCTGAGCCACAGTCAGGTCCCGGTCTTGTTTTGACTGACTGTATAGAGCTTCTCCATCTTTGGCTGCAAAGGACATAATCAATCTGATTTCGATATTGACCATCTGGTGATGTCCATGTGTAGAGTCGTCCCTTGAGCTGTTGGAAAAGAGTGTTTGCTATGATCAGCGTGTTCTCTTGGCAAAACTCTATTAGCCTTTGTCCTGCTTCATTTTGTACACCAAGGCCATGCTTGCCTGTTATCCTGGTGATTTCTTGACTTCCTACTTTAGCATTCCAATCCCCTATGATGAAGAGGACATCTTTTTTGGGTGTTAGTTCTAGAAGGTGTTGTAGGTCTTCATAGAACCGATCAACCTCAACTTCTTCGGCATCAGTGGTTGGGGCATAGACTTGAATTACTGTGATGTTGAATGGTTTGCCTTGGATTCGTACTGAGATCATTCTATCATTTTTAGGATTGTACCCCAGTACTGCTGTTCCCACCCTTTTGTTGACTATGAGTGCTACTCCATTTCTTCTAAGGGATTCTTGCCCACAATAGTAGATATGATGGTCACCTGAATTAAATTCGCCCATGCCTATCCATTTGAGTTCGCTGATTCCCAAGATGTTGTTCAACATTCCCAAGATGTTGTTCAATCTTGCCATCTCATGTTTGACCACCTCCAACTTACCTTGATTCATTGATCTGACATTCCAGGTTCCTAACAAAATTGTTCTTTACAGCATCGGATTTTCTTTTCACCACCAGACACATCCACAGCTGAGTGTCCTTTCGGCTTTTGCCCAGCCGCTTCACTCTTTCTGGCGCTACTTGGAAATACCCTCTGCTCTTCCCCAGTAGCATATTGGACACCTTCCGACCTGAGGGGCTCATCTTCCGGCGTCATCTCTTTTAGCCTTGTGATACGTTCCATGGGGTTTTCTTGGCAAGAATACTGGAGTGGGTTGCCATTTCCTTCTCCAGTGGACCACATTTTGTCAGAACTCTCTGCCATGCCCTGTCCGTCTTGGGTGGCCCTGCACGGCATAGCTTATGGCTTCACTGAGTTACGCAAGCCCCTTCGCCACAACAAGGCAGTGATCCATGAAGGGGGTGTGTACATATATATACAAAACATACATAAAAACCTCCAAAACATACATAAATACATACATATACATATATATACATATAGTGTGTACATATATATGTATATATATATGTATATGTATGTATTTATGTATGTTTTGGACGTCTGTGATGATGATGATGATGTGTCACTTCCCAGCACAAAAAGCAATCTTGAAGACCAATCTTATGGCACCACCTAGCATCTGGGGCAGGGGGAGATAAGAGTTTTTGGTTTCCTGGATCTGAGGCCAGAGACAGCACTCTGAGCTGGGACCCAGGAGTCCCAGATCCCTGCCCCCTCCCCTTCCCAGCCAGCATAGAGAGAACTGCGTCAGTTGCCTCTACAAGTTCACAAATGCAAGCTTGGAGAGAAGGGGTGGTTCTGTGGGTGGGGAGGGGAAGAGACCAGGGTGGCCAGCTTATGAAGAATCCTCTGGCTGCCCCAGCCCTCTTTCCTCCCACCTCACAGAACCCCAGCTAGGTGGGCAAAATTGCCCATCTAGCAAAAATGCAGGGTGAGAGGTACATGGAGGTGACGATTGCCTCCGCACTCCTCCCACCTTGCATAGGATGCTCATTAGCCTCTGAGTTCGGAGGCTGATGAGCATCTGGATAGGATCGCACAACCCTATGCATGTTTAGACATAAAAAAGTCCTACAGCTCCCAGAATGCTGGAAATCTTAGGACTTTTTTCTGTCTGAACATGCTTAGGATTGCACCCTTGCACACACTAACATGATAGCCATTGTGAATATAACAGGGAAAACAAAAACAAAAACCAGTCAGTACAAGAATACATTAAAACACACACACACAAAAAATGTAATCTAAAAATAATACAGTATGAAAGAGTACATCCTCAAGACTCAAAACCTCCCCTCCATCCCCCCGTAACAGCCTAGAATGAACAGCACAAAAGCAGCCCACAAGAATGGGGCCGTAAGTAATGTCCAAAGGCCTGGGAAAATATGTAGTTCTTTGCCTGGCACCAAAACCATGTTGGCATCAGACAAGCTTCCATGGGGAGAACATTCAATATATATGGGGCTATCACAGAAAAGGCCCATTCCAAACTGCCTCCCCCAGTATTTCTTGGAGGAGGCACACAGAGGACAGCCTCTGAATCTGACCTCAGGAACCAGGTAGACTCATACAGGGAGAGATGGTCCTATTGAAAGTGTACATTTCCCTACCAGCTATAAATGCACGTTTTTCCCTTCGAATGACACAAATCTGAATGTTT
Source organism: Heloderma suspectum (assembly GCF_057233095.1). Lineage (NCBI taxonomy): Eukaryota > Metazoa > Chordata > Lepidosauria > Squamata > Helodermatidae > Heloderma > Heloderma suspectum. Next base: position 22,414,680 of record NC_139461.1, read on the forward strand.
ATTTGGCATATTGTACAAATTGTGTTGTCAAATAACACTATCATGTTTAGAATTTCAAAAGCAAGTGTGTGTATACAATTGAAAAATGTGTATCAAAGTCCTGTTCATTCCTGGTAGTTGCATGGTTAAACTATGGAATGCATCCCCAGCCTCAACCTCCCTCAGTGTGTTCATCCCTGCCTCGAATTAACTGCTGAACAGGGCTGAACAAGTCAAGAAAATTAGTACGCTATTGCAAGGGGCATCTGTAACAAAATGGGGGCATATGAAGTGCTTCTGATCACAATTTCAAAGACACCATTCCATTCAGCCTCCCCACCCACTCCCACCTCTGTTTTCTGTTTCTAGCTCCCCCCACCAAAATGGAGTCTATCAGCAGTCCCTGCCAGGGCTGGCCCAAGACATTTTGCTGCCTGAGGTGAAGGACAAAATGGCACCCCCCATTCCACATACAGAAGCTGACTGGAGTGGCAGTTAAATTTTATTTCACCAGTGGTGATGGGACAACATTGTCCACCATACTTCCATACAGCAAGATCAGGGCCGGCCCTACCATTAGCCCGAGTGAAGCAGTTGCTCCAGGCAGCAGATGCTGGGAGGCAGCGGCAACGTGTTGGAGGAGAGAGCTGTGGGCCATGTGGCCTGCTCTGCCCCGCCCCCTAAGTTAGCCCCCTAAATTAGCCTTCAGGGGCAGTGGAGGATACTGTCCCTGTTATCAGTGTTGAAGACAGATCCATCTGCCAGTGCAGCTGGCTTTTATACATGGACTGGGAGGGGGCGCTGTCTTGTCCTTCGCCTCACACAGCAAAGGGTCTTGGGCTGCTACTGAGCAAGACAGCTTAAGGGTTGCAGGGGGAGGCCACGTAGCACACACCTCCAACACCTCACCACTGCCCACCACCTGCTCAGTATCTGCCACTTGAGAAGGCAGCCTCACTTGTCGTAATGGTAGGGCTGGCTCTGTTCTATGCCCACTCAGCGTACTCAGTCCTCATGGGACTATTTGAGGTGGTTCCTCTCTGATATTTGTTCCCCTAAAGTTTGTTTTGTCCTTCTGGAAACTTCTGGGTTTCCTAGAGTCAGTTGATGCCTCCCTCTTGTGCATGGATGGTGCATTTTGGCTACATAGATATCTGCATTCAGAGAACTGAGATCACAGTATATAAGGTGATGATTCACTGCAGAGGAGTGTAGTCTCATGCGTTCAAAGAATATGCTTCAAAAATACACCAGCACACAGTACACATTGGGAGAAGAAAACAGGCAAAATAACCTATTAAACAGAGCTGGAGAAGCTTTTTATAGTGGAAGCATTAATTCAGGAATTAGTGTAAAGGCTTCCAGAATAGGCTTCCTATGCTGCAAAACTAGTTTGTGGTATTTTCAGTTATGGCTCCAAAACTGTATCCAGTAGAGTATCATAATTTTGCTTCTCTTGATACAACACATTAGCTAATCAAAAACAACAGTAAGGCTGGAATGATACATTTTGGGTTTGAGCAACTGCATAGTGGCAGAGGAGGGCAACATTTATAGCAGAAACAAGGCAGGTGGGAGGGGATGCTTGACCCAAACCCTGATAGCCATTTTCTCCCATGATGCAGCAAACATATGTTTGGAAAACGCGGTGGGGGGTGTCAGGGAGGATTTTCCGGAAAAAAGTGGTGGGAGAGGAAAATCTTAAGCAATCTCCTTCCATCTGCCACTTTCCACATCTGACTACACCCTCCTCCTGTGGCTTTTCAGCTGCTGGACAGACACCCATCCTCCCAGACCCAGGTCTCTGCTGAATGTTTAGTTCTGCCTGGTCAACTGGCAATTAGTGTGACATTCTCTGTTCCATTATTGCAATACCTGAGGCTTTATATATATCCATCCCTCTAAGGAAGGTGATTTATTGTCTTTCTCATACTTGGCAGTCATTAGTCTGGCTGATGTCAACAGAATTGACACAAATTTTGAGTTCTTCTTTAGTATGAAATAATTGTTGTAGATACTAATGGGGATTTTGGAAGATCATACCCCAGTGTCTCATCACAGAAATTCTGGGCTTGCCTTTGCCCTGTTTCTGATCTATAAAGATATTGGCACTTTTTGTGTGTCTAGGAAAACCTTACCTCATAATATAATTCTGTAGGGTTTTCTTTCCATGATTTTTCTGGGAAGATATTACTAGGAATGTACAAAACCTGCTGAAGGAATTCCATTTGTAATACCATTGTCCTGGTTCAGCTACAAAGATTTCCTGGGGAAATCCATCCATTGCCCCCAGTTGAAATGCAACTTCTACCCTTCAGTGTGCTTTCAATGATTTACTTTCATGCTCCCCAACTGTTTGGCTCACAGTCACAAAGCAGTACTGGTTTTGTAGTGTTAAAGCAGCATCAACACATTTCTCTCTCACACACACATTTGCACTGTTTCATGGGACTTGTGGTCTTAAAGTTTGTGCAAACATTCATTCAAGTAAACAGGGGAATAAGCATTCACAGTTTGAAATTGGCATTGGTGAGCTTTGACATTTCTTCCCGGAACCCTTTTCTCTTCACTTCCCAAAGGACTTGACCTCTGCTGTTCTACAACCTCCTTGGTTCTCTAACTTGATAATTCCTGACTGAAGTGCTGCTGGCCTGCAGACTTACTGCTCAGCTGTGGCTAACAGGTAACAGCTGCCCATTGGAGAAATTGCCACATCACCAGTCATAATGGGATAAACCAAGCACAAACACCCTGCCTTTCCAAAAGTTGTCCTCCTTTGCCTTGAATGATTGGTTTAATTGGCTGAGTTCCAATGAGTTATAGAAAACCAGACCCTGTAACAGTTTCAGGTGGTGCCGTGCTCCCAAATCAATAGCAGCAGCACAGTTACTGCACCAAATAATGCTATTCCGCTACAAGGTGTGTTCTTACAGCTCCATTTCAACCACAGTTGTGCCTATTATATATTGCCTAAAATGGCAGCCAGAAGTCTACATTGGCCAAGAAGGCTAATGTGAAGGAAATGTACGAAAATGGACAGAAATCTGAGATCAAACCAGAGATATAGTACATCCTGCAAAGTGCGCATTTCAGCCTCCTTGGACTTCCCAACAGAGTGTGCCCATTCTCCAGAAAATCCATTCTGCTGGGCATATGGAATGTGAGGCAACAGAACAGGAATTCAACCCAAAATGTGACTATGTAAATTAGTCATTCTTCACTATTTTTCAAGCAGGAGCTACTTTGGCCATAGGCCCCTAGTGGGGGCCTTTCACTTACAGCTGGCCAATCGTGTTGCTCTTTGCCTCTTGGGCTCTCCCCCCAGCACAGCTAATTGGCTGACCGCTCCTGCATTACCCTCTTCACCCCATTCAGCCACCTTATAGTTGACAAACAGCAGGTTTTATGACTCCACACCCCTGAAGCCTCCTCCAGTAGCCCAGATCATAGTAGCCAACCCACTAAAACAAACCAGGCCAAGCCAGAAAGCAGCTACTGTAAAGAGAGAACAAGTGAGTGACTCAATGAGAGAGGGAGAGGTGGAGAGCTGTACTTGAGGTTACTCAGAGCTGCCAGGAACACTCGGACCTTACAGTAAAGAACAATAATTTCTCACAATACTAGAACCCAGTGGGGTCATCCCATGAAGCTGATTGGTGGGAGCTTCAGGGCAGTTAAAAGGAAGTGCTTCTTCACACAGCGGCTAGTTAAACTATGGAATTCGCTACCACAGGATGTAGTGATGGCCACTGAGTTGGGTGGCTCTAAAAGGAGGTTGGACAAATTCCTGGAGGAGAAGGCTCTCAGTGGCTACTAGTCCTGGTGGCTGGCTATATGCTGCCTCCAGTATCAGAGACAGTATGCCTAGTAAAGAATACCAGTTGCTGGGGAACATGGGCAGGAGGGTGCTCTTGCACTCATGTCCTGCTTGTAAGTTTCTCTCTGGCAGCTGGTTGGCCACTGTGTGAACAGAATGCTGGACTCGATGGATCCTTGGTCTGATCCAGCAGGGCTCTTCTTATGTTCTTACATTCTTATGTAATGGTGTGAACTAAGTAATAAACAGGAACTATGAGTGCTACTCCCATTATAACGACTGAGTGACTAATTTACAAATAATTTCCTCTCACTTTTTTTAAAAATATAGACTACTGTCCTTTTAAAAATAGGATTCATTCTTTGAGAAACATATCCCTACTATAACTGATCAATAGCCAGTATATGCTGAGAGCAAGATCCTCCTCCTCAGGGATGGCATCAGGAGTTGGCATCACTGGGTACCTGCTGAAGCCTACATCCCAGTAAGGGCAGGGGGCACTTCCAGTCCCTGGAACTTGCTCCACATCCCCCTTGTCCATTTGTTCATTGGCCCTCCCTGAATAAGCAAGCAGTGAAAGGAGCAAGGTGAAGGAGCAGTAACCCCTGCATACCTGGCCTTCTCCATGAGAGGTGGTACCAATTGGGTCCAGAGGGAGAAAGCAAGCAAATGAGCAGTGGGAAGCAGGAGCTTTAAACTAAAATATGTTTAATATTTTAGATCCTGGACTCTGAGCTAACTGGGGAAGCCCAGGTGACTGCGGTGTCCAGGAGTGCTTTTTACTAGCTCAGGCTGGTACACCAGCTGCAGCCCTATCTGGAGAGGATGGACCTTGCCTCAGTTATCCACGCACTAGTGAAGTCCAGGCTGGACTACTATAATACGCTCTATGTGGGGCTGCCTTTGAAGATGGTTCCAAAACTCCAGCTCATGTAGAATGTGGCTGCCCGAGTATTGGTGGGGGTGAGGCAATTCAATCACATAATGCCTATACCACGTCAGCTGCACTGGTTACCGGTGTGTTTCTGAGACCAATTCAAAGTGCTGGTTTTGACCTTTAAAACCATAATGGTTTGGGACCAAGTTACTTGAAGGAACACCCTCACCCATATCAGCCTGCCCACACTTTCAGATCAGAAAGAGAGGCCCTTCTCATTTGCCCACCCACAAGAGCAGTCGGGTGGGTGACCACACGTGAGAGGGCCTTCTCTGCAGTGGCCCCACATCTTTGGAACAAGCCGCCATTGGAGGTCCATAATGCTCTGTCATTGCAGCCTTTTAAGAAGGGCTTGAAAACGTATTATTTTAACATGGCCTTCTCTTGATATGACTGCTGCTGTTGCTGTGACTGCTGGTTTTATTGTTGGCATTTATTGCTGTGTTTATTGTTTTATGTTTTTATCTCTTTTAGTATTTTAACTGTTTTTATGTATTTTATTGTTGTGAGCCACCTTGGGAGGACTTCTGCCCTGAAAGGCAGCCAAGAAATGTTTTAAATAAATAAATAAATAAAATGTTGGCATTTTTGCATTTGGTTTTGCCCACCACTGCTCCACAAAGCTTCACCAAAAATGGAATTTAGCCCTGAGGCTGAAATAGGTTCTGCTCCTCTGACTGAGAGCATCTCATCCAATGCTCCCAAACATTTTTACTCCTCCTCTCATACTGCATGAGTGGGACTTCCAATTATATGACTTTAAAATATGGTATTTTGGCAGATTCCTAATTTACCCATGCAGGATCTTCGTCTCATTTGGTGGGATATCCTGTTGGCGTCAGCCATCATTAAGATGTTTTAGAATTCAGGTCACAGTCCAATGGAAAACAATTACAAATGTTTAATACCGAGTAATCCATCCAGTATCATCAAACGCTACAGCTGTGCACACATTTTAACAGAGACTGATAATGTTTTTTTGGAGAAGATGAATGTGTTGGCAGAAAGATGAAGCACCAACTGTTGAAGCTTCTGAAATAAACAATACATTACAGTTAACTCAGGCTTGGAGTGCGGGGCTGCAGAGGACTTCTTGCTGTGAAGTTATTATTCACGCATGCCCCAAGCCCCTACCCCCAGTTGAAGGAAGTCTCTTTACATCAGAGAAAGACTCCTTCTGCTGGAAGAAGACAACCTTTGGATCAAACCCACGGAGCTTAAGCATTAATGCAATCATAGAATCGTAGAATCACAGAACAGTAGGTTTGGAAGGGGCCTATAAGACCATCAAGTTCAACCCCTTGCTCAGTGCAGGAATCCAAGTCAAATTGTCTTCACTGCAAGAACTGAGGGCCACTGGTAGTTCCCAATGACCTCAAGTACGAGTCTCTGCTGCTCTCTCTCGCTCTCAATCTCTCTCTCTGCAATAGGTGCTCCCTCTGCACTCTCTAGCTTTGTGGTTTGCTTTAGTGGTGAGCCAGCTGCTGTGATCTGGGCTACCAGAGGAGGCTTCAGGGGTGGGGAGCCAGGAGACCTGTCACTCATCAACTGTAAGGTGGCTGGGGGCAGGAAGAAGACAATGCAGGAGCAGTCAGCCAATTAGCTGTAGTGGAGAAGGAGCCCAAGAGGCAAAGAGCAATGTGATTGGCTCGCTGCAGTGATGCTTCTCACAGGCACTGGGGGGGGGGGTTGAATGCGCAGGGGTGAGAGAGAGAGAGAGAGAGAGAGAGATGGACCTGCACTGGGAGATTTTGCAGCACTGAGTAGAGCAGAGCACTCTCTCAGTAATGAGAATAGGATCCACCCAATCCAAGGACCAAGTGTGCCTGTGAGAATTTGCCTGCCTGGTGACTGACGGATGGTTCCAGGAGCCAATGTGGCTCCTGCTTGACAAATAGTGAAGATCACTGCCTTAATGGGACTTAATTTCAAGCAAAGCATGCATGGAATTAAGCTGCATGGCTGCAACCTTATGCACATTTGCTCAGGAGCAAGCCCCATTTAATATAGTGGCACTAACTTGAAAGTAAGCCCAGAGAGCCGTTCAGGCTGAATGGTAAACAACCTTTTGCCAGTGAAAATGCAGTCGTGTGACAGAAACAGTTCCCCCCCCCCGCCCCCACTCACTAGTGAAGTTACACCAAGGGCATGTTCTGGTCAAGATGTTCTTCTGCCCAGAGCAGCCATGAATATTAGCGATGGCATCTTAAGTCCTGGGAGCTCCTGATATTGACCTCGGGTTCATCAGGATGTTGACTGTGCTGCATGAACCCTTTACAGGAATCTGGCCTGATTTATGATTGCTTGCAAAACCAGATGAGTTTCGGCTCTCGGGAGCTCACTCAGAATGTTTGGGCTTCTTGGAACTTAAAAGCTTAACTGTGATGCCAAAGTGAAGCCTGGTACACATTGTGCTCCCCATGGGTGACGGCTGCTGAGAACAATCAGCCCCAGAGGGCGTCCTCCGACTGATGTCTAGGCATGCGACAGAATGTGGAGGTAGCACTCCAAAGCGGTAGGGCAGATTTTGCCGTGCCAGACTGCAGCTGGGGAGAAGATCTCATTCTTAATGCTTGCCCATAAGGGAGTTCAGACCCATGTGTCGAAACCATGTGTGCACAAGCTAGCCCCGCCTCCACCATTGGCATGTGCTGTGACATGCACTCCTCGCCATCTGCACATTTGGCTGGCCTGTGAAGGGACTCTATGCAAGTGCCAAAGTGTGCATGTAGAGCCCTTTCACACACTGGCTGAATACATGCACGGTGGAAGTGGGATAAGGCCACTGCACACATCGGTGGCGAGGGTGGGGCTAGCTTCCAAAGCTCTGTGACCCCCTTTCACGTGTTCATTCAATGCATGTTGTAGGGATTTCATCTGAACCCCCCTTCTATTTTTTATTTATTTTTTCACCCCTGGAAGTAGACAATTAGCATACCAAAGAGAAAGGTTCCAACCCTGCTGTGATCACATTTTACTTGCAAGGAATGGCACATAGGAACATAGGAAGTTGCTTTCTACTGAGTCAGAACTTTGGTCCATCTAAACCTGGTATTGTCAACAATGAGTGGCAGCAGCTCTCCAGGGTTTTAGGTAGGAGTGTTTCCAGCTCTACCTGGAGACACTGGGGATTGAACCTGGCACCTTCTGCATGCAAAGCAGGTGCTCTAGGACTGAGCTATAGCTCCTCCCCTTTAAGTACAAGTCTTATTGTGGATTGTTAAAATTGTTAGGGGGGTGTGTGTGTGTGTGTGTGTGTGTGTGTGTGTGCGCGCGCTGTCTGTTTACATGGGTGTATATAAACTGTTTATATATTATGTACAATATTGTATTTTAAGGATTTGTAAACTGCCCTGAGAACTTTGGGTATGGGGTGGTATCGAAATGTAATAAATGAAATGAAAGTCCATTTGACCACCCCAGAACTCTACTCCCTCATTCCTACCTCATTCTGCCACATGCTTTAAAAGGGGATTAGGCAAATTCATGCAAGGTAAGTCCTCACATCTATCAACTGCTATAGTCATGATAGTGTAATAGAACCTCCATCTTCAGAGGCAGTATACCTCTGGATATCTGTTTCTTGTGAGCAAATAATGGTGGTGTAGGGCAGGATCTGTTGCCTTTCTGCCTTGCTTTTAGGGTTCCCATGGCATGCAGGTGGGCATCTGGCTGGTCACTGCTGGGAACAGGGTGTTGTGCTAAGTGGACCCATGTTAAATCCAGCTCTTCCTATTTTCTTACAGCAACTTTGGGAGCATTCAGTCATTTCTTTACAGGGAAAACAAATAATTATGAAGTGACTTTTCCCTACAACCGAGGGTCAGCTTTATATTTCATTATATGTTTGTGTTTAAATTGTTTTAAAAATAGTTAAAGTGTGTTTAAAATATGGTTAGTCAATAAGTGAAACACTTTGACAAGAAATTTGTGGGGGATCTTCTCTTAGTCCACCATCCAACAAGTCATCAGTAGGGATGCCATAAATATCTGTGGTTTTCATCTCCCAAAGTGAAAATGGCAATTTCTCAATTGGGGTTAAATGGGCCTGAATGAAGCAATAGGTATATAGTCATTGTGGATCTGCAAAAAGAAAGAAAGAGGAAAAATCCAAGTAGCTCAAAATGTATATAATTAATTTAACTGCGCTAAATTGGGAAGGCTGCCCAATAGTTCAGTCACTTCTTCTGACTGGGGAAGGATGCAAAAACCCCAGTTGAGGAAGGATGTCACTTAGTCCCTGTGTTCTTTTAAACAGGGCACAATGCAATTGCCCTGGGGTCCCCAATGTGGTGTCCATGGGCGCCAAGGCACCCAGAGACATCTCTCTTGGTTCTCACCAGGCTCCCTGCCCCTCTTGATTTAAACCAAAATGCTAGATTTGTTAATTAAAACGTTTAAGTGTGAGCATCACTAGCTTGCCTTCTGTGAAATGGGTGCTCTGTTTTCCATTGTGGGGACAAATATGTGAGTTTGGAGACAGAGGGACTAGACCTCTGCCTTGTACTCAGTTTCTTGGCCAAGTTACTTGTCTCTGATCTTCATCACTTTGCCTTCCACAAAATGGGTATTTTGCGATCGGCCACACCCACCATGATGGCCATTTTGTGAATGGGCAAGCCCTCTTATGGCTGCCATTTCGTGAAACCACCCACCATAACATTCTCTCAGAATTCAAAATGTGCCCACCAGCCCAAAAAGGTTGGGGACCTCTGGCCTGACAGGTTCTCTTGAAGGGGAGAAGTGTCACAATAGCAAGGGAACTGTACTTTTGGAGAGGGGATGGTGCACAATGCCTGTGCCTGGGGATGAACAGATTTTGTGGAACAGATTGAAACAGACAATTTCACAGATTGTCAGGTGCCCCTGGTTCTGTCGTCCACTCATTGACAGAATCAGATTTTTTTCCAATTTCCCAAACTGGCACAAATTTGCACTTGCAAAAATGTGCAAACTCACTCCAAAAATGTGCAACCCCCCCCCCCACACACACACACAATGTGCAATTTCATGCTTTAGGCTATGGGAGAAATGCACAATTTTGGCTTTTTTATTTTACATATTTTTCTATTATTAACTTTGTGTAAAATTCCAAAAAGTTTAAAACAAACAAACAAACATGTCCACAAGTCCACAGAATCTGTGGGAATTGGGAAAAGCCAGTCAGCTGCAGAATCTGTGGGTCAGATTCATAGAAATCTGAACTCATTTGATTCTACTGTAGATTTCTCCAACATCACTACTTGTGCCTTTAAATGGGAAAACAAGATGCAGTTATGCCAGAATGCAAAATAACACCTGCAACAAGAATAACAAGTAACCATTCAGGAAAACCTCCCTTGGGAAGGGATGGGGGAGGAATTCCATATCTACTTTTGCAGATAAGAGTCCCAAGCATATGATACAATTTTTCAGCAAGGCAGAAAAAGCCATGGAATGGGAAGGGACAGTTTTGTATATTCCTGGTGATTGACTGATGCTAACCAAAGTGACTGTGCTGCAGCTGCTCTGGAACCAGGTCTGCAGGATCCAAAAGTCCCCCTTGCAGCACTCATAGGCACAGGTGCAAAGGGGGAACTCACCCACGGCCACCTCTTTCCATGTGCAAACCCTCCCCATCCCCCCCCCCAAAAAAAAAGATCAGGGCTGAGAGTGCAATCCTTATTCCCAGTGGAGGCTGGTGGCTCTGATTTCGGTGGGGCTATGAATCCATTCTGGGTTTCTGTCAGAAACCAGCCAGAACTCTAACGGAGCTATCCAAGGTGCTGTACCCTACTTCTTCCAATAGGTTCAGCACCTTAGATAGCTCCTTTAGAGTTTTGGCTGTTTCTGACTGAAACCCAGGATGGATTCACAGCCCCTCCGAAGCCAGGGCCACCAGCCTCCTCTGCACATCCCATTGAAATGAATGGCAAACCTTCCACTGATTTAATGCATTTCTATGGCACTGGTAATCCACATACATACACAGACTTATTTTGGGATATGCCCACAAGATTTACCGAAGCAGGTGAGATAAAAGTCAAGTCAACAAGAGAGGATAAATTATGTACTATTGAAGGGGGCCGGGAGGATGGGTATTCTTTACACCAGATGTTTTGTGACCTTGGGGCAGATGCATTTTTTATTTGTTCCATTGTGCCCTTGAACTATGAGAGAAAAGGCTGATTATACTAGAAGGTACTTCCTAGAGTTGATATTGCTGCTCTCCACTTGCGTTGGCTATAGGCAGCTGCGCTAATCTCCCCATTTCCTCCAGGATAAAAACTGACGACATTTCTTACCATGTCATTACCACCCGTTGCCAGGATTAAGTGTCCAAATACAAAAAGCATTCATTAGTGAATGGGAAAAGGGAGCTGAGTAATTTAATTGTATTATTTTTCCTTGGGGTTCTTTTATGTTTCTCCTGGTGGTTCAAAGCAATAACACCTCCATTTGTTCTGCAGAATGAGAAACACAGGGCACTGTTAGATGGAAGACACATATCCACTGTGCTTCTGAAAACTTAATATTTTTCACTTATACAGCCCTTCTCTCTTTCAAAGAGCACTTGACTTGCCTCATCTATTTCAGCCTAAGCATGTAACATCTATCTTTTCCCCAGTTTCACTCTAAATAACCAACACCAAATGAACCACTCTTTCAAGGACCACTTTTAATATTAAGGCGAACGGAAGGCATTGCCTCACTTGCTTGTCATATTTTCTCAAACACCATGGAATGATTTTTTTTTTAATGCCACGTTTAAAGAAAAAGTAGTTTCAGTCTCAGTGTTATGCCAAATACTTTCACGTTTTGATGGATACGTGTATTGAATGTTCTGAGGTGTTTGTAGGAGGGTATCCTCTGATTCAGATTGGATGAGCTGGTGTGATAGCATGGAGTGTTCAGTTGCTCAATCTGCAGTCCAGGTTCTGTGAGGGAAGGGATTGGGACAGTTGACAGTTTGGCTAGGATTAAAACTTCGCTCTAGGAAGAAGTCCCAGAGGATAGGAAAGGTAAAGGACAAGGAGCTCAGATGAAGGATGCAGAGTAGGCAATGGAATGAAAAAGAGGAACCTGCAGAAGGGTAGTTGGAGGATGATGTTCAAATAAAAGGGCAGAAGAAAGGCATAGAGAAAAGGAATTGAGGTAACGGGGGGGTAATCAGGAAGTGGGCTCTGAAGAGGAGAAGGGGAGAGCAAGAGGAGAGCAGCTGCCTGAAAAGGAAGAACCTGAGGAAACAATGGGTGGTGGTGACATGACCACTGTTCAGACATCTTCTGATCATCTTAGAGGGAGGACAGACCCTTGCCTGCTCCAGCTGGCTCTTGCCTGCTGGTCTCACCCTCACCCCAGGTGTAACGTCTGGAAGATCCTGCACAAAAACTGTATCTGCAGAAGCTCTGCCTGTATGAGCAGAGTCATTGCCTATTCAGAAGTCCTCAAAAGCACTGACAGAGAATGTGCATGTTCAGTTTGTAGAATATCTATATAGGCTTTTTCAGACATTGTGCCCAAGATGCATAGGGGGCAGGTGTGGGGCCAGTGGGCATGATCCCAGTCTCACCTCTATATGCATTCAGGAAATTGCTGAGCAGTGAGAAGGAGTTGCAGAAAGGAGGATGCAAGGAAAAGGTAAGTATTGGGGCAGAACTATGCAGAAGAAGATAGAAGGGGCTACTTACCATGTGGGCAGGAAGAAAGTAGGCAGATAAAGGATGGGGCCACAGGGGGGTGGAGGAACTCGGCCTACAGCAGCCCTAAATTTCCTGCATGCTGATCATGCAAGCCCCCCTGAGTATTTGTGGCCTCAAGGAGATTTTAATCATGTGTGGGATCGGATGCAGTCTGTGGATTGCTGTTGCTCGGGGCCTTCTGTGTGCTGTTGTCTCTTGGAATAAGGAATGGCTGCCAGCAGGGGAGGAGATTTGCTAGGCAGCAGCAGAGAGGGAGAAAGTCTATGCCCCATGGCTGGCCATTTGCAAGTGCTGTTAGGCAGGCAGCAGACAATTTGCTTGCCCCCTTGCCTGACTACTGTATGTGCAGAGGGCTGGTGCCAGATTTGAAGGGTCCCTGGGTCAAGTGTCTTCTGGCGGCCCCCCTTCTTTGTCAGTGGACCCAGTGGCACTGCCGGGTGGATGCAGTCTAGCTAGCCTTTTAATTATCCACAATGCCCCAGAGCCCTGCTAGTTCAGCCGCATTGTGGGCAATTAAAAAGGGGGGTTGATCCAGCCACCTTTGCTCAGAGCATCACACCAGGAAAAAAGCCCCGCCCCAAGCAGTTGCCAGCACTGGGACCTGTGATGGCATCGGGGCCTTGTCAACTGCCCAAGGATGCCAGATGCTGGCACCAGCCCTGGTTCCAATTTCTGCAAGGAGACCTGCCCCCTAGTGAGGTGGTGAGACACTATTTCAAGGCCAATCTCTCCAGTGTCCTCCATAATCCCAGGCTGATGGGCTGCTGCTCAGGGGAAATCAAGTTTCCTATGCTTGGAAGCATAGGGTGCTTCCAGGCAGAGGGCTCCTTGTGCCAGCAATCAAATGGTGTTGTGCAGCTATTCTGTCTTCTCTTCCTTAAACAGTTCTTTTTTTTCCTGATAAGAAAAAAGACAGAAAAGCAGTGGGAAAATGCAGAATGGCTACAAATTGAGGACATCAGTGTCTGAATAACACCCCCCCCCCTAAAATTCCATATATAAGGCAGTACAATTGCACAATAAAAGCCTCCTCTGGAAGCCCCCATACTCATGCTTTTTCAGAGCTAAGCCCTGAAATTATCTATCTATCTATCTATCTATCTATCTATCCCTGGTGAAGATAGTCCTGAGAGAGGATGTGTTTCCCAAAGCCCGGGCGCTGCACCATCTGGGCCTCAAGTGTGCGGGAAGAGAGCTGGATTCTTCTGCTCTGTCAGTAAATGTAATCTGATCATGCTTGTAAAACAGATCACCAAGAAAAGCTTTCCCTGACTTCCAGCTAGGTTTCCCTGATGTAAGAACCAAACATATTTTTTAAAAGGGTCTGGGTGTGTGTGTGCGTGTATGTGTATGTGGAAAGAGAGGAGTGCTGGATTCTTTCACCCAGAAATGGTAACTTGATCATGCTTGTTATTTGGGTGAGAGAATCCAGTTCGCTCCCCACATCTAACCTCTGCAGATACTTTTTGCTTCATGGCTGAGGGAAACTAGATGGAGGCTAAACATTAAGGGTGCAGTCCTATGCATCAGATATGCAGATGATACCACTTTGATGGCTGAAAGCGAGGAGGAGCTGAGGAACCTTATGGCGAAGGTGAAAGAAGAAACTGCAAAAGCTGGGTTGCAGTTAAACCTCAAAAAAAACAAGATTATGGCAACCAGCTTGATTGATAACTGGCAAATAGAGGGAGAAAACGTGGAGGCAGTGACAAACTTTGTCTTTCTAGGCGCAAAGATTACTGCAGATGCTGGCTGCAGCCAGGAAATCAGAAGGTGTTTACTTCTTAGGAGGAGAGCAATGACAAACCTTGATAAAATAGTTAAGAGCAGAGACATCACACTGACAACAAAGGTCCGCATAGTTCAAGCAATGGTATTCCCCGTAGTAACCTCTGGCTGCGAGAGCTGGACCATAAGGAAGGCTGAGCGAAGGAAGATAGATGCTTTTGAACTGTGGCATTGGAGGAAAATTCTGAGAGTGTCTTGGACTGCAAGAAGATCAAACCAGTCCATACTCCAGGAAATAAAGCCAGACTGCTTACTTGAGGGAAGGATATTAAAGGCAAAACTGAAGTACTTTGGCCACATAATGAGAAGACAGGATACCCTGGAGAAGATACTGATGCTAGGGAAAGTGGAAGGCCAAAGGAAGAGGGGCCGACCAAGGGCAAGGTGGATGGATGATATTCTGGAGGTGACAGACTCAACCTTGGGGGAGCTGGGGGTGGTGACAGCTGACAGGAAGCTCTGGCATGGGCTGGTCCATGAAGTCACAAAGAGTCGGAAGCGACTGAACGAATAAACAACAGCAACCTATGCATGTTTAGACAGAAAAATAAGTCCTACAACTCCCAGCATTCCCCAGCCAGCCATGATGGCTAGGGAATGCTGGGAGCTGTAGGACTCTTTCTGTCTAAACATGCACAGGATTTCACCCTAAATTGCCTTTGAAGCCTCTCTTTCACCTCCAGCTATTAACTTACCCTCACGGATGAAGCAAAAATGCCCATCCAGTGACAATGGAGGGGCATGTCTATTTTGCTGCATTTGACAGAGACAGTTGCTGCAGCTTCCTCCTCCATCTCAGGGTGAATTTAAAATGGGCTTGTTGCATCTTGAATTTTGCTGAGCAACATGTGTGATTTCAGTAAAAATGGTTGACTAAAGATGTTAGTGTCACTCACCAACATGCTTCTCCTTGTGAAGCTTTCTTCTTGCATTGAGCCAATTTGTTCATCTGTAGGACAGATGTACGTATGTCCCCCACCCCCTTATACGTTGGAAGGAGAGCATCAGTGGGAATTCCTCCATCATCTCAGAGTGGATTTTGAATGTTGCATCTTCTTAGGAATGTCATCCAACAAAATGCATCTTCATAACCAAGAAGTGCACACGAGTGTATATTGCATATCAGGAAAAGGGTAACCTCCAGTCCATGGGCCAGATATGGCTCACAGGGGTTCTCCATCTGCCTGCAAGTTTCTGCTGCTGTTATCTCTGATCAGTGATCAGAGATAAGAGGGCATTTAAAGGCTAGCAAGCTTCTTCTGCTGTTGTCTCTGATCAGTGACTGAGCGATGGGAAAGAATGAATTTAAACCAGCTCTATTTTTTGTTTAGTTTTTACCAAGACAGGAGTGTGGTCAAGGACTGGGTAGGTTTTAGGTCTTATGCATCCAGAGCCTCCTCCACTTTGTCCACACCATGCCCTTGATCCTCCCCCCTTCCTCCCTCTTTGACATCAGAGAGGCAAGAGCATGGATCTTTCCATGGGGGCAGGGAGCAGGGATCTGTGATCAGAGCACCTCCTTCCAAACCAGAGGTCTGTCTCCAGCCTCAGAGGGGGATTTGTGATCTTTCCAGTGGCCACCCCTGGGACCTAGAATTGCAGCCTAAATGATCTTTAAAAAGTTGCATTCAAATATACTATGTAAGTATTCAAAAACTAGAACACACCAAAAGGACATGTCACAACAAACTCCCTGATTTTGATTAAAAACAAAGCAACGCAAAACAAAAATAGATTTTGCAATACTAGCTCAAATTATAATCTATCAATCTCTATCAAGCAGTATATGACTGCAATCCAATAGATAAT
Source organism: Heloderma suspectum (assembly GCF_057233095.1). Taxonomy (NCBI): domain Eukaryota; kingdom Metazoa; phylum Chordata; class Lepidosauria; order Squamata; family Helodermatidae; genus Heloderma; species Heloderma suspectum. The sequence goes on from NC_139461.1 coordinate 22,430,692, forward strand.
AAAGCCATCCCATTTATCTGCCACATTAACAGTTGGTATATCATTTCTTATATGAATATGATGCAATAGCATGTCCATTTCTGCAACACCCAGACATTTCAGTAACCACTGGCGAACCATTGGCATCTGGAGATGTTTCTAGTGTCTTTCCTGGCTGCTATTAGCCACACACAAAAAGTGATGGTAGTAACATAGGAAGCTGCCTTATACTGAGTGAGACCATTGGTCCATCTAGCCCAGTATTGTCAACACTGACGGGCAGCAGACCTACCAGGTTTCAGGCAGAGGTTTTTCCTGCCCTACCTGGAGATGCTGGAGATCAAACCTGGGAGCTTCTGCATGCAAAGCAGGTCTCTACCACTGAGCTATGGTGCAGGAAAGACAACACTAAAATTATCTTCGTATGCTGACAGCCAATTCATGCAGCCAAGTCAACAAGTTGAGGATATGAGCTTTGTGCAGATCTGGTCAATGTGCTGGATAGGTTGCATTGACATCTTCTGTAGCAACTAGCAACACTCTGGGGGGTATAGAAATGTAATAAATAAATAAATAAATAAATAAATAAATAAAGATAATGTGGACCAGTATAATCTCTGGAACATGGTAAAGACATTGGGTGTTACCTGTGAGTAGGGATGGGTGAACCCCCCAATGTCTGGTCCGGTGGGGGGGTGTCCACCCTGGGAAAATCCGGGCTGCTTAGGGATCTGTGGATTCCCCCAGAGCCCTGACGCATCCACCCTAGTTCGTGGGCTGCCATTAGCCTATCGTGTATCTTATGGCATTTGCAGCTGTAAAGCACTTCCTTCTATATAAATTGCAGCTTTGTGCTGCAGTTTACATAGAAGGAAGTGCTTTACAGCTGCAAATGCTGTAAACTACGCAATTTGCAGCTACAGTTTTCCCATGATAGGCTAATGGTGGACACTACTAGCCTATTGCGCCTTTTAGACAGCTGGAGAGCCACCCGGCAAACTACAGCAGGTGCTCCAGATAAGGGGGTGCCAGTCCACTGCAGAATCTGAAGGTCAGATTCCTGGGAATTTAGCTTCATTTGGGTTTGCAGTGGATTTCTCCAGCATCCCTATCTGCAAGTAGTTGGTGTCATATCTTTCATTAGAAAGTGGGGATTCCCTGGCAGGAGTGGCTTTCCACGTAATGTGCATGGAGTTAAAAGTTGCTGCAACTGCAACACAGAGCTGGCCATCCAGACCAATGCATTCAACATTGAACCATGGCTATCACATTTAAGTCGACCAACTTTCTCTTTCTGCATCCATTTTTTCCAGCCTTGTTGTAAACGTCACTGCCCATCACATCACCGATGCGGTAGAGACAAATTCATTTACATTCGAAAAGTAAACTTTTGGGGAGAAAGAAAAGATCAGTAGAAAATCCAAAGTATTATCTTACGTCTTTGTTTCTTTGAGTTGAAACAGTTTGGCACAACTCCTTTCAAGGACAGCAGTCATGTCTGTGTTCAGTTACAATTCTTTATCTTTAACTTGTCCTGTCAGTTTTCTGGCAGGCCACAGTAAATCTAAAATATTTGGACCTGCACAAATTATTTTCCAGACCATCCTGTCCCAACCCAGACGTGATAGGAAAGCACGAGTGGACTGTCTTAAGTGTCAACTGCTGGATAAGTTTGTTAATTACATGCAGAAAGTATATCCAATCCAATGGGCTGGTTCACTTTTCCTTACAAAGCTGTGGAAGCAATAAAATTAACCAATACCTTACAGTGGTTGGATTCAGACAGCCAACATCTATGCAGTTCCACAGACGTTCTCTCTTCCTACATTGACATCCATTTTTATGGCAATGCAGATGGTCAAAATGGATTAGGCAGAGGGTGCCTGCAAGGAGAAGAAATTAGTGCTGCACTGAATATTTGCAGGGTGTCTGGTGGTGTTGGTGGTCCATTGCACACATTATGCAGCAGCAAGCTCAAATTTGCCACCAAATTGATACTTCACAGGAGCCACTGTGTGTGTCTTGAATGAACACTTACAGTAGTTAGACTCAGAAGCCTCATCTCCTGAGCAGTGATGTAGAGCAAGGGCTTGCGAGCATACAGCACTAACCAGTGCAGGCTGCTAGTTCCAATCTCAGTGGGGCAGGGAATCCACTCCGAGTGTCAGGGCGGAAACTGAGCCGACAGAGCCCCAGAGCAGTTCTGATTCTGAGGAGGATCAGCAATCCGTGGGAGAGGAGCCAGCTCATCCCTGACAGGCACAGCAGCTGGCAGAGATTCCTCCTGCCGGCATTCCTGAGATAGATAGTGATCCTGGCAGTGAGAAAGTGTGGGAGGAGGGCTTGCTGGACACTCGATGCAGATGCAAAGAGCGATGAGCGATGGAGGGCGCAGAAAGGAGGCGTAGCGCCCATTTGGCGTGCAAGCAACGGCCGCCTCCTGTGGACCCAAGGGAAAGAGGGAGGATCTCTCCCTAGCCCATAAGTTCAGGGTCTTCATGTGACTCTCCTTCAAATGGGGATCAACTGCCTACTCGGCGCATAGGCCACTCTGCTATTGCTTGCCTATTCGCAGGTGATTAGCATCTGAAAGAGTCATTAAGTTGTAAAAGGATTAAAGCCTTGAAAAGAATCCTTTCATCTGTGTCTTGAGTTGGCTATTGGAGTCTACTGAAAGAGGCCTCTAGGGTGCCTTCTGACACCGGGTTTCAGTCAGAACCAGTCAGAAATCTAAAGGAACTATCCAAGGTGTGGAAGACACCTTGGTTAGCTCCTTTAGAGTTCTGACTGGTTCTGACTGAAACCTGGAGAGGATTCCCTGCCCCACTGACATCTGAGCCCCCAGCACTAACACTTTTTGATTAGCAGGGATGCAAACATCATCTGCCCCCTGCCCCCACCCCCAGATTCCCTGTTCCCTCTGCAATTAGCTGCCATCCTCACAGTTTCTGGGGGAAATCAACTTTCCCAGCAAATAATGGGCTGGTTTGCATGATGCAAGGTGGTCAGTATGCCACAGTGTGCATGCCAGTTATGTGCTGGCCCAGTTTACATAATTACCCTCACCAGGCATGGCTTCTTGTGTCATCTGAACCTGGCAAGGATGGCTTCTTGAGGTGGTTAACAAACCACCCAGAACCCATGGCCTGTTGCAGGGTTCTGGGGTGGTTTCACCCCAACAAGTTACCCTCTCTGGGTTTGGATGGCATGTGAAGGCTTGCGGGGGGGGGGGGAATTGATGACCTTGCACCTGTGGGCACTGCAACCCACAATAGCTTAAGGAAGCCATGGTGGGCTCTGGTGATCGTGCCAACCCGGTCATTATATCGTTCCCTGTTCTTATGCAAAGTATTCTGGGGTGGCTTGGTCTTTAATGGGTAATTAAGAACCATTTGCTTTACAAAAGACCTGCTTCTTCTGGTGGAGATGTAAACTTATAGAATTTGTTTGTTCAAACCCTGCTTGATTTCCCTTTCCCCGGGAAGCATGGCCTTTGTCATACCTACTTGTTGTTGTTGTTCAGTCGTTCAGTCGTGTCCGACTCTTCGTGACCCCATGGACCATAGCACGCCAGGCCTTCCTGTCCTCCACTCTCTCCCGGAGCGTGCTCAAGTTCATATTCATTGCATCGGTGATGCTGTCTAGCCATTTCATCCTCTGCCATCCCCTTCTCCTTTTGCCTTCAGTCTTTCCCAGCATCAGGGTCTTTTCCAGGGAGTTTTCTCTTTGCATTAGGTGGCCAAAATATTTGAGCTTCAGCTTCAGTATCTGTCCTTCCAATGAGCAGTCAGGGTTGATTTCCTTTAGGATTGACTGATTTGACCTCCTTGCAGTCCAGGGGACTCGTAACAGTCTTCTCCAGCACCACAGTTCGAAGGCATCAATTCTTCGGTGCTCAGCCTTCCTTATAGTCCAGCTCTCACAGCCATACATTGCTACTGGGAAAACCATAGCTTTGATTAGATGGACCTTTGTTGACAAGGCGATGTCTCTGGCTTCTTACTATGCTGTCTAGGTTTGCCACAGCTTTCCTCCCAAGGAGCAAGCGTCTTTTAATTTCATGGCTACAGTCACCGTCTGCAGTGGTCTTGGAGCCCAAGAAAATAAAATCTGTCATTGCTTCCATTTCTTCCCCTTCTATATGCCAGGAAATGATGGGGCCAGATGCCATGATCTTCGTTTTTTGAATGTTGACATTCAAACCAGCTTTTGCACTCTCCACTTTCACCCTCAACAAGAGGCTCTTTAGATCCTCTTCACTTTCTGCCATAAGGGTGGTATCGTCTGCGTATCTGAGGTTGTTGATAATTCTCCTGGCAATCTTAATTCTGACCTGTGATTCATCCAGCCCGGCATTTCTCATGATATACTCTGCATATAAATTAAATAAGCAGGGTGACAATATGCAGCCTTGTCGTACTCCTTTCCCAATTTTGAACCAATCGGTTTTTCCATGTCTGGTTCTTACTGTTGCTTCTTGACCCTCATACCGGTTTCTCAGGGGACAGGTAAGGTGGTCTGGTACTCCCATCTCTTTAAGAATTTACCACAGTTTGTTGTGATCCACACAATCAAAGGCTTTAGTGTAGTCAATGAAGCAGAAATGGACGTTTTTCTGGAATTCTCTTGCTTTCTCCATGATCCAGCGAATGTTGGTGATTTGATCTCTAGTTCCTCTGCCTCTCCGGAACCCCGCTTGTACTTCCGGTAGTTCTCGGTTCACATACTGCTGAAGCCTAGCTTGTAGGATTTTGAGCATCACCTTGCACGCATGTGAAGTGAGCGCAATTGTGTGGTAGTCTGAACACTCTTTGGCATTGCCCTTCTTTGGAACTGGAATGTAAATAAGGATGTCAGAGAATTCCGCCACGGATCTCGGTGTGGCCGAATGTCAGTGCATTCGCCCCCCCAAAATCTGTGGCGGAATGGCCTGCCACCCCCCCGCCACCCCGCGGATCCCCCCTGGGATGAGACTTACCTGGGGCAGATGTTCCGGGTGGCGGCAGCTCTGGCGGTGGCTTCGGCGGCAGCGGCAGCTGCAGTGGCTTGTCTTCCGACCGGCTGCCCCAGCTGCTACTGCTGCCATTTGCAGTCTGGAGGGTTTTGTTTTTTTTTTTTTAACAGGGACATTTTTTTTTGTACAGATTTACGTAGCCTATCATGGCTGGGTTAAAAAAAAAACAAAAACACGTACGCAAATGGCGGCTATGGCCGCCACCATTTGCGTTCCTTATTTTTGGCAGTCTTAATCTACATAAATATTTATGTAGACTATTACAGCGAAAATAAAGGGGAACGCAAATAGCGTAGCGGGCGCTATTTGCATCCCTTTTTGATTCACCATTTTAGCCTACGTAAATAATTTTGCCATTTCCGTACGCGGTTTTTGTTTTTTTTGTTTTTACCCAGAGCCCTCCGCAGCCAGAAATCCAGCTGCAGACAGCTTTGGCCTGGGCTGGGCCTGGCCGGCTGCTCCGCAGAGCTGCCGCGGAGCACAGCCAGCCGTCAAGGATTCCGGGGGAGAGGAACGGATCGCTCCCCCCCGTTGAGGATTCCGGGGGGAGGGACGGAACGCCTCCCCCCCACCATAAACATAATCCGCAGAAAGGTAAGTGACTTTCATACATCCCTAAATGTAAACTGACCTTTTCCAGTCTTGTGGCCACTGCTGAGGGTTCCAAATGTGTTGGCATATTGAGTGCAGCACTTTAACAGCATCATCTTTTAGGATCTTAAATAGCTCAGCTGGAAAACTGTCATCTCCGCTAGCTTTGTTGTTACTAACGCTTCCTAAGGCCCACTTGACTTCACTCTCAAGGATGTCCGGCTCAAGTTCAGTGACCGCACTATCATGGCTATCAGGGACATTAAGATCTTTCCTGTATAGTTTTTCTGTGTATTCTTTCCACCTCTTCTTAATCTCATCTGCTTCTGTTAGGTCCCTGCCTTCTTTGTCCTTTATCATGCCCGTCTTTGCACAAAACGTTCGCTTGAGATCTCCGATTTTCTTGAAGAGATCTCTAGTCTTTCCCATTCTATTGTTTTCCTCAATTTCTTTGCATTGTTCATTTAAGAAGGCCTTCTTTATTTATTTATTTATTTATTTATTGCATTTATACCCGCCTTTCTCCCTCTCGCAAGGAACTCAAGGCGGCTTACATTATCCTCCTCCTCACCGTTGTATCCTCACAACAACAACCCTGTGAGGTAGGTTGGGCTGAGAGTCTGTGACTGGCCCAAAGTCACCCAGTGAGCTTCCATGGCCAAGTGGGGACTAGAACCCAGATCTCCCGGCTCCCAGTCCGTCACTCTCACCACTACACTACACTGGCTCTCAGTGTCTCTCTTTGCTTCTTGTCTCTCTTTGCTCTTCTCTGGAACTCCGCATTCAGTTGGATATATGAATATCCCTTTCTCCCTTGCTTTTTGCTTCCCTTCCTTCCTCAGCTACTTGTAAAGCCTCATCAGACAGCCACTTTGCTTTTTGCATTTCTTTTTCTTTGGGATGGATTTGGTTGCTGCCTCCTGAACAATGTTACGAACCTCTGTCCATAGTTCCTCAGGCACTCTGTCTATCAGGTCTAATCCCTTCAATCTATTCGTCACCTCCACTGTATATTCATAAGGGATATGATTTAGGTCATACCTGAATGGTTTAGTGGTTTTCCCTACATTCTTCAATTTCAGCTGAAATTTTGCAAGAAGCAGCTCATGATCTGAGCCACAGTCAGCTCCAGGTCTTGTTTTTACTGACTGTATGGAGCTTCTCCATCTTTGGCTGCAAAGTACATAATCGATCTGATTTCGATATTGATCATCTGGTGATGTCCATGTGTAGAGTTGCCATTTGTGCTGTTGGAAAAGAATGTTTGCTATGATGAGCATGTTCTCTGGGCAAAACTCTATTAGCCTTTGTCCTGCTTCATTTTGTACACCAAGGCCATGCTTGCCTGTTATCCCGGTGATTTCTTGGCTTCCTACTTTAGCATTCCAATCCCCTATGATGAAGAGGACATCTTTTTTTGGTGTTAGTTCTAGAAGGTGTTGTAGGTCTTCCTAGAACCGATCAACCTCAGCTTCTTTGGCCTCAGTGGTTGGGGCATAGACTGGAATTACTGTGATGTTGTATGGTTTGCCTTGGATTCATACTGAGATCATTCTATCGTTTTTGAGATTGTACCCCAGTACTGCTTTTCCCACCTTTTGTTGACTATGAGTGCTACTCCATTTCTTCTACGGGATTCTTGCCCACAGTAGTAGATATAATGGTCACCTGAATTAAATTTGCCCATGCCTGTCCATTTTAGTTCGCTGATTCCCAAGATGTCGATCTTCCCATCTCATGTTTGACCACCTGCAGCTTACCTTGATTCATTGATCTGACATTCCAGGTTCCTAAACAATATTGTTCTTTACAGTAGCGGACTTTCTTTTCACCACCAGACACATCCACAGCTGAGTGTCCTTTTGACTTTGGCCCAGCTGCTTCACTCTTTCTGGTGCTACTTGGAAATTCCCTCTTCTCTTCCCCAGAAGTATATTGGACACCTTCCAACCTGAGGGGCTCATCTTCCAGCGTCATATCTTTTAGCCTTGTGATACATTCCATGGGGTTTTCTTGGCAAGAATACTAGAATGGGTTGCCATTTCCTTCTCCAGTGGACCACATTTTGTCAGAACTCTCCACCATGACCTGTCCATCTTGGGTGGCCCTGCATGGCATAGCTTATGGCTTCAGTGAGTTACACAAGCCCCTTCACCACAACAAGGCAGTGATCCATGAAGGGGCATACCTACTTAGGAAACTTAAATTCGGCCACAGAACCAGGAAGCTCAGGAGCCACGCTACTGAATCTTTTGTTTAACCCCAACCTGAGTATGCCCGAAGTTGTTGCCTCCCTTATGTTCTTTGTCTGTACTCTATCAGTGCAGCCTCTCAGTGTGATCATAGGACCTAATGTACACAGACAGTCTGTTGCATGAACCTGCAATTGTCCAAATGACTCATGGCATGCTGCCCATTACTCGTTATCTGTTCGTGCCACTGTCCCTCTCCTTGGAGATGAAATTCATATTTCCAGGTCTAACGTATTCTCTCTCCTTGTGCTACCTCCCCCCACACCCAGATAGAGATTCATTAATAAGAACACAAGAACATAAGAAGAGCCATGCTGGATCAGACGAAGGGTCCATCTAGTCCAGCATTCTGTTCACCAACCAGCTGCCCACAGGAAACTCACAAGCAGAACATGAGTGCAGCAGCACCCTCCTGCCCATGTTCCGCAGCAACTGGTATGCAGAGGAATCCTGCCTCTGATACTGGAGGTAGCATATAACCATCAGGACTAGTAGCCATTGATAGTCTTCCCCTCTAGGAATTTGTCTAACCCCCTTTTAAAGCCTTCCAAATTGGTGGCCATCACTACAAGTTGTGGTAGCACATTCCATATTTTAATGATGCAGTGTGTGAAGTGCCCATTGCTGCATCCAGGCAACCCCTATTTCTGCCCAACCACACTGGAAACTCAGCTACCTGCTCAAGATACTTGACTTGTATCTGTCTGCATAGCTACAATATTAGGTCTGAGGCCCTCTGAGTGTTGATCCCCTCAGAGATCCAGGGAGACCCATATCTTGCAGTGGAACTGAGTACCAGGACTGTTATGAGTTGTTGGCTTTAAGCTCAATAATTCACCCTTCCTGGGGCCAATCTAAGAACATTTTGCTAAGGCTCCGCAAAGTCTCGAACTGGGCACATCCAACACCTAAGTAGTTTCCCTCTCTTCCTTCCTCTTCCCCGTTCCTTTGCCTCCTCTCCACGTCTGTTGTTTTCTTCAGGTTAGTTAGGATCTCAGGAGAGGCATTGCTTCATTGGTCTCCACCTCCACTTCCACTTTTGCAATCCCATGCTGCACCACGTGGGGCTCTGGGTTTCCTAATAATGGCTTACTCTCCTGTAAGTCCCCCATCATTGCCTTTTGGGTGGGTTTGCCAACAGTGTGGCACATCCTCTTGTGGACAAGATTGGGGTGATTACCCCATTCTGAATTCATGACCAGAAGTCTGTAGGGGCTAAAGTAGCCATGGCCCTCTGAATTCCCAGGTGATTGTGAACAACCAGGAAGTGAACCCTTTTGTTTCCCCCCTCCTTTGAAACAGGTGAACATACCCATTCTGGCTTTCTTTTCATCTCTTTCTCCTGATATTGCTCTGAATCTGTCCGTTTCGCCTCCTGCATGGCCAACCCTGTGCCACTGAAACTCACATTTCTCCTGTTGTCTTTAGGCCTCCAAATACCACCCCACCATTAACCTAGAGCCCCCCTCCCACTCCTTATCTGGCGAATTATCATCCTCTGCCTCAGTTTTCTCTTGTTCTATTGCTGTTATTGGGACTCATAAGGAAATAAGCTGCCTAAATGGTGATAATCTAACTTATACTTCCTTTCTATAAATATTTTTGGATCAAATGAAACTCATATTCTTTATGCTTCTTTATGTTTATTTATTTATTATTACATTTACATCCCACCTTTTTTCTTCCTCCAAGGAACCCAAGGCAGCATTCATCCTCCTCCTCCTCTCCATTTTATCCTCACAACAACCCTGTAAGGTAGGTTAGGCTGAGAGTCAGTGACCGGCCCAAAGTCACCTAGTGAGCTTCCTAGCCAAGTGGGGACTAGAACCCAGATCTCCTGAGTCCCAGTCTAAAACTCTAACCACTACACCACACTGGCTTAAGATTGGTCTCTTCTGTTCCTCAGCTAATATCTACACTGTATCTAGCATAGCACATAATCTCCTGTGTGTGTGCCATGACTCTGGCCAAGATTTTTGTATTTCTGTGCGCTAAACAAGATGCTATGTGAATGCATAGCATCTAGGTGATCCTAATGTTGTTTTTACTCATGTAGACAGGCTCTCTGATCTGAATCAGGACCACCACCCATGAGTAGCGGGGCAGCGGTGTACCTTCCCACCCAGCTTTTCCTACTTAAATTCTTCCCTGCCCTTAAAAAGGTAAAAGGTAAAGGTGTCCCCAACCAGTCGTGTCCGACTCTAGGCGGTGGTGCTCATCTCCATTTCTAAGCTGAAGAGCCAGTGCTATCCGAAGATGCTTCCATGGTCATGTGGCCGGCATGACTGAACACCGAGGTGCACGGAACGCTGTTACCTTTCCTGCCGAAGCAGTACCTATTTATCTACTTGCAATTTCTTGCTTTCGAACTGCTAGGTTGGCAGAAGCTGGGACTGAAGACGGGAGCTCACTCCGTCACGCAGCACTCAGGTCTCGAACTGCTGACCTGCCGACCTTCCGGTCTGCAGTTCAGTGTCTTAACCACACACTAGAGTAAAAAAAAAAGTTAGGATCACCTAGATACTACACATTTCGGGACCAATCTTATCCAGATAGGTGGCCGCCTCCGAACTCAGAGGAGACCACCCATCCAAAGCAGGGCAGGAGAAACATGGAAGGGATCATTACCTCCTCACTTCTCCTGCCCTGCTTTTTCAGCTAGACAGCTGATTGCGGCTGTCTAGCTGCAGGAGCATGGAGCGAGGAAGCAGGCTGCTGAATGACACATAGGATGTGCTGTACAGGCAGCTACGCTCTTCCCGCCCTGGAACACCCCCAGCCATACCCCTTTCCAGCTGCTCCATGATCCTTTTGCGTGCACGGAGGATGGGGCTGTTCCACGCTGCCTCCGAGGCAGCGCAAAAGTGGGGGGAGGTCGGTTCCCAGAAAACAGCATATCCTATGACTGTCTGGCCACTGTCTAGTGGCCATAGGATTGCTCCCTTAATGTAGCATCTAGTTTAACCCTGTGTCAGTCAGATACACAGGCAGAGATTTATGTTTGCATTCACATTTTATTGGAGACATGGATGGGTTGCAGTTTCAGTAACGTCACCATCTAGCAGGTGCTGTTCCAAGAGTGGATGTCAGTGTTCATTACAGAGATGGTCCAAGGGTGTTGCCTCGAAGCTGCACAGGATCTATCACTGACTGTAATTTAGCATGTCAGAATGGCCAGGACCCCTATAAATAATGCAGGAACCCCAAACCCTGATCAGTCTTTGCCACAAATGTTTCCCTTTCTTCAGGAAGGAATTTCTAAAGAGGAAGATGGGGGAATTCTCACTCCTGAACTATCTTCATCTTGATATAGCATTTTCAGTGAGAGCTCTGAGCGTTGTGGAGTCCTAGACAAAAATGAGGAAGTGATGCCTTCCTTTTAAGACATGGATTAAGCATGAAAAATCTGACTCTCTCAACAAACAAACAGTTATTATGAACCAATGCTTGGCAGTGAAAGGTGTCCAGCCACGACTGGAATTATTTCATTCCAGTCCCAGCGCATGTATGATCCCGTCAGGAGCTGGATTCCTATTCTTGTTATATAGTTCTGGCCCCACAAAGACTAACTTCCAAATGGGTGGGTCCACAGTGAGTAGAAATATGTGAATCAGCAAACCTTGGGCTTGTCGATGTTCTCTTATTTAAATCTCTTAGCTTTTCGCAACTCATGTCCACGCCAGATTGCAAACTTTGTTTTTTTTCTTCTCACACAAAAAATCATGTGTACTTTCATGCACATTTTTTTTAAATGCACACATCAATTGTGCACACTTTTGAAATGTACACATTTTCCCTCATTGATGAAAGCATGTTTGTGCACATTTTTTCCCCCAAAGTATGCATTTTTAATGCACATTTTTCAAATGTACCCATTTTTCAAATGCATTTTTGGTTGTTGCATGAATACCATCACAAATTCAGGAATGCATGCACTTCAACCACAGATTGTGTTCAGGTCTGTGTTCAGTCCCAGGAGGTGCACGTTGGCTAAATTCTGGTAAAAAAATGAACTGAAACTAATTTCGCATACATCCCTAACAGTAAGCCCAGTGTGGGATTTAACAGCCATTGCATTCCATTCATTTCATCAGGACTTGTGAGGGACAACTTCCTAATGCGCTGTGCCCCTAGGCTGCTATTATGCTTGAAACTGAGCATAGTAGCTTTGGCCAAAGCTTTAACTGAAGAATTGCTTATTTTCTTCACATCTCTGGGACGAGGCTGGATTTCCAGAGCATCACTGATGTAATTTCTTACTGAAGATGTGCCAAGCAGTTCAAAAGTCAGCAGACCACTGGAGAATTTGGAGCATTCGCCGGCGGTCTAGAGACTAAACACACTTGCTTTCTGCATTTGCTCAGCTGATAAATTCAAAGCAGATGCTCTCTCCCCCTCTCTGATTTGCTGTGCAACTCTGTGTGTGTGTGTGTGTGCACGCACATGCATATGTGTATGTAAACTAATAGAACCCCAGGTAAGCCACAGTCTGCTTACACTGAGCGTTTTTGCATACTTCACAGTAGGCTGTCTTCTTGGTCTTTCCTTTGACAATATCGAATTTCCCCTACCCTTGCTCCAGCACAGATCACACCCTGATATGGGAGACATAAAAATAAAGAAGTAGGAAAGTCCTTGGAAGCAAATACCTAATCAAACATATTTAGGGATTTGCATGCATTGTTTGCATAACACGTTAGCTGTCTTAGGAGGGTTATGGCTGAGCCAACTTGGAAAGTTTAAAAGGGACATGAAAGCCTTCTACAACCTACAGCTGCACCTTACAAAAAGGGCCCCCTCCTTTTTCTAAAGAGGAGTTGTTCTCTACAAATTGATTTGTAGATCTGATGCTATGATGTCTATTGATGTCTATGGATCCTTCTGTCAGGGATGGGGAAGAGGGTTGTACTCTCGGTAGAATAGCACCATTTATTCATTGCCACCCTACACTTTGGCCCCTCAAGGGTCCCCCAGCACAGTTCACAAGTTAGTCTTAAACACCATCAGCATGATCCATTCTCTCCCACATGCACAATTCAATATGCATACACATAGACGACAGGATCCCTATAGGGTATATTAGAGACGTGTCCTTGGTTGGGCATGAGAAGTGCCAAAGCAAACCACAATGAACTTGGCCATCGCTTCTGTTAGGAGGCCATCTGCACCTTCCAAACATAGATCCCTGAAGTCATATGTGGAGCCTTCCCACGAGCAGAGCATGATGGAGACTGGAGGCAGGCAACAGTTGTTTTTCTCAGAAAATTGAAGGTGATATGATAGGGGCATCTTTGTCCATAGTGTGCATATGCATGCCACTATCTTCTCCAGTAAATTGGTTCTGCCCATTTTTGTAGTGCTTCAAAAGCCTGCAAAAATCTGTTTGACCAGAAATGGTGGGGGATAAAAATAACATGCATGTCCTCCATGGCAAAACCTGCCTCTGTCAGACCATCTTTAGCTCTTCTCCAGCTGCAATGTGCAAAGCTGTCTTCTGCTTCATGTAACTTCTATGTTTTCCATTCTATTGACATGACATTTCAGTCATCCTAAGTTCCCTCCACCGATCAGACATGCTACTTCCCCTCCAAAGGATCAGACCCGCCACATTTCTAACAGAAAGGACAGAAGGTCCCCATGCAGTGCTCATCAAGGTCCCAGCAAACTGGATGGCTCTGCCTCTTTTGCTGGGGATGTCTTCTTTCCTATCTGAAGCCACTGGTAGCTGTGCACACCTCGTGATGGCCAGAGGGTCAATCTGTCTCCTACTGAAATCAGTGGCAGACCCCTCACTAATCTCCATGGTGTTAGAGTGCATATTTCTAATTTCATTCAGTTGATACCGGGGAGCTTTTTTGTCCCCTATATTCAGCATTGCAGAAAACAATCATGCATCAAGCAAGCCATTACTTTTTCTTAAAACTGTACGAGAAGTAACAGATTGTAAATGTAATTAAAGCAATCAGACTAATTCATTAAGAACACATTTTCTTCTTGAATATTTATATTGTGTTGGTAATGAACCAAATCTAGCAACAGAATTTATCAAACACAAACATCCTGTAAAAGAGGAAACACTCAAAATCTTAATTATATGCCATGTTTCTAATACAAGTGTTGATTCCTCTTTTAAGCCATAACAATTTATATGGTAAAGTTTGCCCTCTGGGCTTTTTGCTTCTTTGTTTATGCCAAACGTTAGATCCCCCCTTCAAATAATCGTAACAAGAAGTACATAGGAAGCTGCAGGTACAGCATCAACAGTAGGCATAGTTGGGCACCTGCCAAGGGCACACAGTATGGCAGGGGCCTGCTGACAAGAGCCCCTTGGAGTTGCTCCTCCTCTTCACCATGGCAACCTGCTGGTTCACCTGCCTCTCATTCTGGCCCACACAATGGTGGTCGTGAGGAGGAGGAGGAGCAGAAGATGTCCCTGCCTCCTTGCTCGCTGGCTCTCTGCCTCTCAAGACAGCAAGTGGTGGCCATGATGAGAAAGAGGAGGAGGAGCGAGCGCAGCTGGTGACAATGGTGGTGAGAAGATAGAGTCACAGAGGGAGGGGCCCATGGAGGGTGTTTTGCCCAAAGATCCTCAAAAACCTGGAACCGGTACTGGGAAGCTGCCTTATTTTGAATCAGGCCCTTGGTCCATCTAGCCCAGTATTGTCAACACTGACTGGCAGTGGCTCTCCAGGGCTTCAGGCAGGAATTTTTCCAGCCCTACCTGGAGATGCTGGGTATCTAATCTAGGACCTTCTGCATGCAAAGGTGCTCTACCATTGAGCTGCTCTACCATTGAGCCATGGCCCCGTTGTTTGAGTATTCAAAGGACTTTGTGTATGTAGTCCTTACAGTAGCCCTGTAAGATAGATAATTATTAAAATTATTGCCTCATATTGTAGATGGGGGCTGTGAGAGCTGGACTATAAGGAAGGCCGAGCGCTGAAGAAGTGATGCCTTCGAACTGTGGTGCTGGAGAAGACTCTTATGAGTCCCCTGGACTGCAAGGAGGTCAAATCAGTCAATCCTAAAGGAAATCAACCCTGACTGCTCATTGGAAGGACAGAGACTGAAGCTGAAGCTCAAATATTTTGGCCACCTAATGCGAAGAGAAAACTCTCTGGAAAAGACCCTGATGCTGGGAAAGACTGAAGGCAAAAGGAGAAGGGGATGGCAGAGGATGAGATGGCTAGATAGCATCAGTGATGCAATGAATATGCATTTGAGCACACTCCGGGAGAAAGTGGAGGACAGGAAGGCCTGGCGTGCTATGGTCCATGGGGTCACGAAGAGTTGGACATGACTGAACAACTGAACAACAACAATTGTAGATGGGGGAGGGAAGCTGAGGCCAAGAGAACAGTGGCTTTCCTAAGGCCACTTGGAGAGTTTCTGGCTGAAATGAAACTTGAGCCAAGGCTAAGACAATGCACTCCAATACATTTACTATTGTTTTAATCAAGTTTTTTGTTATGATTGTAAGCCACCATTTCTCTTGGTAGAACTGAAACCAAGTCTGGGGGGCGGGCGGCGGGAGCGAAGCCTATGATATCTCATCAAATTCCACCCCACGAACAGATTTCTCCAACATCCCTATTTGGTAAGGGGGCTGGGAAAGACCCCTGCCTGAAACCCTGGAGAGCCACTGCCAGTCGGTGTCAACAATGTTGGGCTAGATGAATCAGTAGTCTGACTCAGGATAAGGCAGCTTCCTATGTTCAATGCTTCTAAATTCAGTGAAGTCTAGGGCACACTCCCCCCTGCCCCCTCGTGTATAGGATTACACTGCACAGACCTATACTTGCCTACTCAAAAGTAAAATTCATCCAGTTCAATGGGGCGTTTTCCCAGGTAAATGAGTATAAGATTGCAGTGTTATAGCACAATCCTATACATGTCTACTCAGAAGTATGTCCCATTCAATTCAGGAAGGCTCACTCTCAGGCAATTGTGTATAGGATTGTAGCTTTAGCCGCTATGTGATCCCAACAGGACAATAGGACCATCATCCCCCTGGATCAACTTTCAAAATCTGATGGACCAGTAATAAACAATTGTTCTTAACCAGTGCTGAGGGGATGGCGATTCAGCCATGATTAGGCCTGGAGTCAGGACCCAGCCAACTGGTAGTGATGCCTAGTGTCTCTGCACTGGGAGGCAGGCTGGTACAAGCTGCCATTTCAAATTTCTCACAGTGCAGCTCTTCAGAGCCCCTGAACACCTCACCCTTCAGCATTTCCCCTCTGCACCTCTTTACTGCTTATCCAGATATAGATTCAATAGGTTCTGTTGACAGTCTCAGGGATGACCCATAGCTCAGTGGCATGCAAGTGCTTTGCACACTTTGATTGATTTGTTACATTTATATCCTGATTTTCTTCCAAGGAACCCAAGGCAGCGTACGTGATCCTCCTCTCCATTTCATCCTCGCAACAACCCTGTGAGGTAGGTTGGGCTGAAAGTCAGTAACTGGTCTAAAGTCACCCAGTGAGATTCATGGCCGAGTGGGGATTTGAACCTGGATCTCCAGCACTCTAACCACTACACCACACTGGTTCTCAACATGCATAAGGGACCCAAGCTCCAACCCCAAGAACCTCCACTTAAAGACCTTGCATAATAGCAGTGGAAAAGACAACCACCAGGCTTACATTCCTACCACATATCTGGTATTTGTGGCATGCAGTTTATGACTGAATATAATTCTATTCAGAAGTATACAAACAAAACATACTTATGCTATAGATTTAAGCCAGTATTTCTCCAGTATGTACAAAGAATACTAGGTTGCTGTGGCCATATTGAAACCCTTAACCAAAATGACCCAGACTCTTTGTCAGAGGGAGTATGTAGTGTATATTTTGTACATCATATATACACTCTTTCTGTACCAGGGCTACTGGGTGACTGTAATTATATTTGCATTATCTGTGAATAATCTGTTCTATTATTAATAGGTTTTTTGATGGATGAGACCCTACAGGTGTCCTCCTTTGGGTAACATTTCCTTGACCTGCCTGTCTGCATGCATATGGATTCAGTGACATATTGACTGCCAAAAGATATGTTACTCCAAGTCTCTCTCCTTTTTTGGTGGCGGCAGGGGGCTGGGTGTGCTTTCAAATGTTCAAATGTTATCTCCTCCTTCCCCTCAGCTCAGTGCGTATTCTCCTCTTGTAACTCAAATGTTATAACGCTGTGAAGTTGTGAATGTATGGCATTCACTACCATAAGATGTAGTGATGGCCCCTAGCTAGATTGCTTTTTAAAAGGATCCAGCAAATCCATGGAGGATCTGTCCATCCACACCAATTAACAGTAACAGCTAAATACAACCCCCATGTTCAGACTGAGCCAATTTACTTTGGAAACATATTGGTTCAATCTGGCTCAAATTGCCGGGAGGGGCCATAGCTCAGTGGCAGAGCATTTGCTTTGCATGCAGGAAGTCCCAGGTTCAATCCCTCGCATCTCCAGATAGGGCTGGAAAAATTCCTGCCTGAAGCCCTGGAGAGCCACTGCCAGTCAGTGTTGACAATACTGGGCTGGATGGACCCAGGGTCTGACTCAGTATAAGGCACCTTCCTAGGTTCACTGAAGCCATTAAGCTGGCACTGCTTATTCTTTCTCTGGAACATAGGAACTCACCTTATACCAGGTCAACCTCAGTTGCCCCTGGGGCCATAGCTCAGTGGTAGAACCCCTGCTTTGCATGCAGAAGGTCCCAGGTTCAAAACCTGGCATCTCCAGAAAGGGCAGGAAAAACATCTTGCCTGAAACCCTGGGAAGCTGATGCCAGTCCATGTTGACAATATTGGGCTTGATGAACCAATGGTCTGTCTTGGTATAAGGCAGCTTCCTATGTTCCCATGGAATATCATATACTCTGGAAAGAACCTGAGGTGAGCTGTGGCCTTCATACCTGGCTTCCCAGAGGCATCTACCTGGCGGCAGCTGTTGGAAAAAGAGTGCAATGCTAGACAGCAGAGGTGGAGTGGAGTGGGAATGCAGGGGAGAGTAAGAGTCATGACATCATCTGCTGGAGTAGCTAGGTAGTTGGCAGCGTCCTCCTTGTTCCAGCCAGTGAATGAGGTGGTGACGAGGCTGTCACGTTTTGGTATTGTTTGTGACAGGTGCCATAGAGAAGAGGTGCAGAAGTAGTTTGGGGTGGGGGCTAGATGACCCCCCCCACTCAGCTGTCCATGGGCTGAATGACATCATGGCCCAGGCCTGTGATGTCATTTGGTCCCTGGAGAAGGCCGCAGGGATTATCCACCCAGCACTTTGGCTGGTGACCCGGCATTGTTGTGGGTGGGTGGGTTTGTGCAAGCAGCTGTCTCAGCTGCAGTGCCAATTGGATGACCCATCCAGCATGTCATCTTCGTCTGCCTCGTGCATTGTCCCATTGGGGAAGGCATGGGGAAGGTGAAGCTGATTCGGCCAAGGAGCTGGGTGGATCATTCACCTGGCACTTTGACCAGGGAGCTGGCTTTGCTGCACACAGGCTTCCCCTGACCCCTGGCCAGAGTGAATAGAGGAAGTCTTATTTATTTATTAAATTTATTTATTTATTAAATTTATTAATCGCCCATCTGACTGGTCACCCAGCCACTCTGGGCGATGTACAACCCACCATAAAACAATTTAAAACAATAAAATTTTACCATAATTCTTTTTTAAAAAAAAAACCTAACCCACCCCAAATGCCTGCCTGAACAACCACGTTTTTAATGCATGACGGAAGCTCATTAAAGAGGGGGCATGACGGAGTTCCCTAGGGAGGGAGTTCCACAGAGTCATAGAATGAGTCAAATAATCAAGCAGAGGATGGATACTACTTTATTTGAAGGGCTTCCTACTTATGCTATCAGTCTAAATGGTGACATGTCATTGCAAGATGGTTGTGTTTCTAATCGAAAGCTGAAGGTTGCATTTCAGCTGGCTGAAGATCTTTTGTTAAAGGCCAAGGGGCTTCGCAAGTTGATTTTTTTATTTATTTATTTATTTATTCATTCATTCATTCATTACATTTATACCCCACCTTTCTTCCACTGTGGAACTCAAGGTGGCTACCTGTGGTTCCCAGGTTGTCTACCCTCCAAGCTCTGACCAGACCCAAACCTGCTTAGCTTCAGCAAGGTGGCTGCCTCATGTACCTTCAGACTATGATTCTTTGCACTCAGAAGTAAACACCATGAAGTTCAATGAACCTTACTCTCAGATAAATATATTCACTCCCAGGTCAACATGCCCTGTAAATTAACTGTGAGATTTCATTTGTTTTGGATAGCTGCATGCCCCAACTTGAGGCCAGGATATCTGGAAGCCCCCTTCCTCCCCAATATTCCTGCTCATAATTTGTGATTTTATCAGGGGCCTTATTGTATATCTCACCACCTGGAGAGGCTAGGTTGGTGGGTACATGAGATAAGACCTTTTCTGTTGCAGAATCCTGACTCTGCAACTCCCTCCCAAAGGACATCAAGTTGGCTTGATCCAGTAGAGGTTGGTGGCTCTGATGTCAGTGGGGCGTTGAAACCATGGCTAGCTCCCTGAGAGTTCTTCTGATTGGTTCTGACTGAAACCTGGTGTGGATTCACCACCACACTGACATCGGGGCCATTGCCTTCCACTGCCTTCTTCCCTCCTAAGTTTTAGACAGGTACTAAGAACTGCACTGTTTCGCAAAGGTGTTGACAAATCTTCATATTGTTTGGGCCTGCTTTAAAGAATGGTTTGCTTCTGTTTTTATTGTTTTGTGGGTTTTATTGTATTGTTTTAAATTTTACATTGCTTTGACGGTTCTGGGGCAGAAAAGCAATTTATAAATGCTTTCAATTTTAAAATATTATTTTGACTTTTAACCAGAGTGTTGGCTGTCTTGAGCATAAATGATACAAAACAGGATCTATTATATCTATATCTATTAATCTGTCTGTCTGTCTGTCTGTCTGTCTGTCTATTTACACACACACACACACACACACACTTCTAATTGCCCCAGTGGTGTAATTAGGAATGCCACCATATGTTTTTTTTTCAAAGTGGAATTTGGTGGAGGATTAGGGATTCCATCTGCTGCTAAACTAAACAGGACAAGAACCCAAATGTTCTGGAATCTAGAGGATTCCTCTGGAGATCCAAAAAACTTCTGGGAGGTTGCTAAAGGCTTCTCCACTATTATAAACTTCACTGGGCATGGGCAGAAGCCATAGGGCAATAGAATGATTGGCAGATAGGATGTTGGAGAGGGAGTTCAAAGCCTTTCCTTTTTGCTATGTGCATGTATTCCTATATCTGAACCAGAAAGAAGCTTGGCGGCTGGTTGCTAAGCAACTACCAAGGTCTATCTTCCCTCACGCTCCATAAGCGGGGAGGCAGGAAGATATATCTCAAAAAATTGCTTCCTGGAACCATACCTGACCTTATGTGTGGTTTCTGAATCAATCAATAAAATGAAGGTTTCAATCATGTGGTGTAGCTTTGTTTTCTCTTAGTGTCATGGCAATATCCATTTCAAGCAGTTCAGCAATGCTCTTAAATTTTGTCATAATGGAGTGGTAAATGCTGCTGTCAAACTTCATGAATATTCACTTGAGAATAATTCAAGTACATCCCAAGGCACTGGGACTCAATTGAAAATACATATTTACCGGTGTCTCGTTCAATGATAGCTTGGAACAATATTTCAGCCTCCAAGTGGCTCAACATGACATGCAAATAATTGCCCGAGATTGCCTCTTGCACCAAAGGGTTAGTTATTGATTCTTCAGCTTGGCTGTCACTGCCAGTTAAGTATTCAAGGAAGCTGTCACAATAGATTTCTTGGAAGGCTGATGTCTGGGTGGTGGGAAGGACACATTAACCCATGTTGAGACTCTTGCGATTAAAATGCTAAACTGGAGGAGGGGTGGTTTGCTAGCAAAATATATTTTCATTTATGGGTGGATGGATGGTGTGACTTAAAAACAATTAACTCCTCCTTTAATTAGATGTGTATGAATGAAAGTATTCCATCGATACAGATGTTCCCTTCTTTAATTAACCAATAACTCATTGTCTGCCATAGACACTGGATTATTGTTCCCCTTACTGACTCCAAAAATAAAGTGATGCATGGACTAAGAATTGGATTTTGGAAGTCACAGCAGCAGTTTTCTCAACAACCAAGATGATTGCCTAGTAAGTAACTTATGATGTCTCTTGCACTGGCTGCCAGTCCATTTCCGGGCCCGATTCAAAGTGCTGGTGTTAACATTCAAAGCCCTTAACGGCTTGGGGCCAGGTTACCTGAAGGATCGCCTCCTCCCATATGTGCCTGCCCGGACCTTAAGGTCATCATCAGCGGCCCTTCTCCGTGAGCCCCTGCCAAAGGAAGTGAGGCGGGTGGCTACTAGGAGGAGGGCTTTTTCTGCTGTGGCACCCTGGCTCTGGAATGAGCTCCCTAGTGAGGTTCACCTGGCATCTACATTGTATTCCTTTTGGCGCCAGGTGAAGACCTTTTTATTTTCCCAGGCATTTTAGCATTTTAGCTTTCTAAATTTTTATCTTTGCTGTTTTAAATCTTTATTTTAAACTCCTGCATTGCTACTAGGTTTTATTGTGGTTGCATTGTTATATTGTGGTTTTAATGTTCTATATATTTTAAATTGTTTTATTGTGTGTTGTTTGGTTTTAATTTTTGTGAACCGCCCAGAGAGCTTCGTCTATTGGGCGGTATAGAAATTAAATAAATAAATAAATAAATAAATAGAACCTGACTATTGAGTCAGGTTCCACACAGGTGCAGATAACATAGGCTTATTCCCTGGCAGGTCTCCTAATACAGGCCTGCAGCAGAATTTCTCCAAGCCCAAGGGAAGAGAGGGAGGGGGATATCTGGAGACTGGGCTGTTCTTAAGGGGATAATGCACAGTTCATTCACAATGCCTGAATACAACACATGGCCAGGATAATCCTGCTCCTTTTTCTTTTCCAGGTGTGAGATACCACCTAGCAAGTATTTTCAAGTTAAAGGTATTATCTTACTATGTTTTGTTTGATCTTATTACAGTTTTGTTGTGATTGTAACAATTGCAAGATGTCTTGAGCAATGTATACCATTAGAAAGAAAAATGGGGTAAAAACTATTTAAATCATCAGTCGCTCACTGAGACATCAGAACATTCTTGACCTGAGTCCATGAAATCCTGACATTGTGGGTGCTGGGAGGCTTTGGCCAGACTGAGGTGGCATTCTCTGAGGTATGAGAATTTGGGAGTTTTGCTCTATCCCAGTGTGTGGTCTCTTTCACCAGAACTGCCCCCTCCCAAGAAACCCAGGCAGAGATGAAGGATTCACAAAAGTCCATTTCTGCATGCCTTTGCCATTGCCACCTACAACCTGACTGGAGGAGAAGTTGGCAGAACTTTCTCAATGATGGGGATAATAATCTGAATTGTTATGCAGTAAAGGGAATGACGGGAAAAACAGGGGATGAAACCTAGGGTGTTAAGCAGAGTTTTGATAGAAAAGCTAGGTTTCGACATGATATCAGAAGGAAGGGCAAGAATGTAACATGGCTGTGAAATTCAATTTGGGATTTATCAAACTTGGGTAGGGATGTCGGAGAAATCTGCAACACATTTAAATGAGTTCAGATATCTATAAATCCAACCTGTGGATTCCATAGTGGATCGGCTTTTTCCGAGTCATCCAGATTCCATGAACTTGCAAACCAGTTTTTCGGGGGGGGGGGAGGGGAGTTGACACTAATTCACATTAACTAATGTTCATTAGTGCATTTGCACAAGAGTGTAAGAGTGCATTAGCGTGAATGTGAACAGGCGCTAGCAGAGACAAACACAAACAGAATGGATTCCACAAAATCTGTACAACCCTAGATGTGGGAGTTCTGTGACTGGGGAGGTTCCACATTGTATTGGGGTACTAGTGCTGAGGAGGGTTAATTTGAACTCACTACCTATATTCCCAATCTAAATAGCAATGGGAAATGGGGGGGGGATTTAGACTGGGGGTTTGAAGGGAAAAGGGTAATCCATTCCTCACATCACAGGTCTTGCTCAAATTCAGAGCCCACCTTCCCAGGTACCTGCTTTAGAGTGAAATCCTGTGCATGTTTAGACAGAACAAAGTCCTACAGCTCCTAGCATTCCCCAACCAGCTGGCTGGGGAGTGCTGGGAGCTGTAGGACTTTGTTCTGTCTAAACATGCACAGGATTGTGCCTTTAATGTAAAAAGAAATATATATTTTCGAGCAGAAAAATACCAGTTAAAGCAGAAAATGCAGGACTCCAGTGACAGATGGCCCATGCATTTATAGACATAAGCTGCCTTATACTGGATCAGGCCCTTAGCCCACCCAATCCTGTATTATCTGTTCTAACTGGTAGAGGCTCTCTAACAGATGTTTTTCCCATCACTTGCTAGCTGGCCTTTTAATTGGAGATATCAGGGATTGAACCTGAGACCTTCTGCATGCAAAGCACATACTCTATCACTGAGCCATGGCCATTCCCCCAGGTTTGGACCTTAGATTGCACTTATCATCTGCTGCAGCCTCCCCCATCCTAGTGCCCTCCAGATGTGTTGGACTACATCCCCTATCACCCCCAGCCAGCATGGCCATGGTGGGTGTTGTGGTCAAACACATCTGGCATAGTCTACTGTTCTGTCTCAAAGCTGAATGTCACAAAATGTTACCACTGAGTTCCATTGTGATCATTTTTTCTTGGAATCAGTGGGTTCACATAGAACGGATAACCCAATTTGGATACTTTTTGTGTGGAACTATGTTTCTGTGTTACTGAAACTGATGAGGAGAAACAACCATGTTTTAAATTGTAAAGTATGAACTCCTTTGACCTCTCTGCTGATAACTCCTGCTTAATACCAGTAGATACCATAAAGAAATACAGAATCCGCTAATATGCCAGTAATTTCCTGGAAAGTGTCTGCATTGGAAAGCATTGCACATAATCATTCTCCTCTCTTAAGTCCATGCAAATTTTAAAAATATGCAAGATGTGTTACAACAGATATTTCACTTCAGGGTGGAATTATGCCCCTGTCATGTCTTTTGTCATCTCCTTTGCAGAGGGAAAACAACACACCATTTGTGTTTATTTTACTCCTTTTACATAAACACTGAATTCCTTTGGAACAGGGGGAAACCTATCTGAAAGGGTGGATTAATAGTGACTGAGGACCACAAAAGTAGTGTCTTCCCTATGGAATAGCTGGTTGCTATTAATTAAATTGGGAGCTATTACATTGGAAGATGCCTCATACCCAGCCAAATACTCTTGTTCGGTACTGTCTGTGCTGACCGGCAGCAGGACTCCAGCGTTTCAGACAGGAGACTTTTCCTGCACTGTCTGGAGATACCAGGGATTGAACCTGGGACCTTCTGCCTGGAAAGCAAGTGCTCTGCCACTGAGCTGTAGCCCTTCCCTTAAAGTTGCAGTGTAATCTACAGACACAGATCAGCTGGAGTAGGCAGAGTGAGTTGACAGGCCAATGCATCCTTCTCCAACCATATGCCCTCCAGATGTTTTGGACTACAATTCTCATGATTACTATCCATTGATTATGCTGGCTGGGGCTGATGGGAATTGCAGCCCCAAACGTCTAGAAGGTGCCAGGTTGGGGAAGAGCGGTCTAATGGAAGACATGAGCCATCATCACCATAAAACAGAGCTCCTGAAACCCCTGAGAGCTTTTGGACCAAACAACATGTCCCCATAAATTCATGGCCATCTCTGTCACCCCACATCTCCTCCCATGGCTCACTGGTAACGTTCAGTAGTTACAGCTGCTTCTGCATGGCTGTTAGCAGAGAGGTTGCAGGGTATAACTTGTTCTTTTCTCCCCCCCCCTCCTATTTTTTGTTAGTATACATACATGGATTTCTATATATCCATAGCAATTAATAAATATGAAATGCTGGGCCCCAGTGCTCTTCAACATTTTTATTAATGATTTGGATGAGGAGGTGCAGGGAACGCTTATCAGATTTGCAGATGACACAAAATTGGGCGGGATAGCTAATACCTTGGGAGACAGAAACAAAATTCAAAGTGATCTTGATAGACTGGAGTGCTGGGCAGAAAATAGCAGAATGAAATTTAATAGGGATAAATGCCAAATTCTGCACCTAGGAAAAAGAAACCAAATGCACAGTTAGAAGATGGGGGATACTTGGCTCAACAATAGTGCAAGTGAGAAGGATCTTGGACTTGTAGTAGATCACAAGCTGAATATGAGCCAACAATGTGATGTAGCTACAAAAAAGGCAAATGCTATTTTGGGCTGCAGTAAGAGAAGTATAGCTTCCAAATCCAGGGAAGTACTAGTTCCCCTCTACTCAGCACTGGTTAGGCCTCATCTGGAGTACTTTGTCCAGTTCTGGGCACCACACTTTAAGAAGGATGCAGACAAACTGGAGAGGGTTCAGAGGAGGGCAACAAAGATGATCAGGGGACTGAAAACAAAGCCCTATGAGGAGAGACTGAAAGAACTGGGCATGTTTAGCCTTGAGAAGAGAAGACTGAGGGGAGATATGATAGCACTCTTCAAGTACTTGAAAGGTTGTCACAGAGAGGAAGGCCAGAATCTCTCTCGATCATCCCAGAGTGCAGGTCACAGAATAATGGGCTCAAGTTACAGGAAGCCAGATTCTGGCTGAACATCAGGATAAACGTCCTGACTGTTAGAGCGATACGACAATGGAACCAACTACCTAGGGAGGCGGTGGGCTCTCCCACACTGGAGGCATTCAAGAGGAAGCTGGACAGCGATCTGTTGGGGATGCTTTGACTTAGATTCCTCCACTGAGCAGGGGGTTGGACTCGATGGTCTTATAGGCCCCTTCCAGCCCTACTATTCCATGATTCCATGATTCCAGACCAGATATCCAGATCAGTATCTGTTTGAAGGTGGCATCTATATGCCACCAGTTCAAATGTTCAAAGTCTTGCAAGGGCCTCAATCCATTGCATTATTGAAGGTGAGTGTTTATCCTTCCAGTGTTGTAATATCAGTCTTTTAGCTGTCAAAAGGGCAAAGAGAATCCATTCACATTAACTGTCCATTAATTTCCATGAAGCAGGTAAATAATTTAAAAGTGTGTACATCAGCAAATATGAAAGACTGTTCCAGTACAAAATTTATTTGTATAATAAACTCCTCCCCCAAAGAAGCAGCTACTGGACATCACCAGAACTTATGTTCAAAGGAGGCATTGGAGGCAAACTTATGTTCAGAGGAGGCACTGCTGCTTTACACTGCCAGCAATTAGCTGAATTCGACAGGCTATAACATAACCCAGCCTTCTGCAACCTAGTGCCATCCAGATGTTTGGGACTACAACTCACAGCATTCCTGAACATTAAACATGCTGGCTGGGGCTGATGGGAGTTGAAGTCCAAAACATCTGGAGGGCACCAGCTTGCGGAAGGCTGACTGAAAACTGTAAGCTCCTTACAGCAAGCTTCTTACCCATGCAGAAAGATCACCTTATCTTGCTTTCCAAAGAGCTGTTATATTTTGATGGTGCTGTATTAGATATAGCAACACTAATAACATTTTTATGACCCGAATTCCAAGTGCTGAACTACCATCACTGTTCTTTGGATTCAGCAAAGCAATGTTTGTGTTGTTGTTGTTGTTGTTTTAAAACCCTCTCAGATGTTCGTATTAGAGATGTTCTGTTTCTTTACAGAACAAGGACAAAACCCCATAAGGACATTTTAAACAATGGTGCCAAAGTCTGCCCATTAATTCCCATCTTTCTCACAGGGATGAATTGTGATATTTCAGGATTTCGATACATAAACTTGCATTTTAAAATGTCGAGAGATAAAACTGCTTCACTCGGAGGCTGCAGGTGCACCGCAAGGCTGAAAACAACAGCATTGTCTGTCTGAGCATCGCAAGGAGGTTTCTCGCTCACACCCTGACCTCCAGCGGGCTATTTTTAGCAATATAAATGCATGTGTCTGCAAAAAGGGTAAAAATGAATAACGTAGCCAAACAGCCATTAACATCAAGTAAAAACAACAACACACCAAACAAACTGTACATGCTTATAGAGGAAAAAGTCTAGCAACAAATTTAAAAACGCATACACGCATCGAATGTTTCCAAGAATGTCTCAAGAACACAAGAGCACTGTTAGTTGGGGTGGGCAGGGCAGGGAGAGAATGCCACCAAGAAAGATCACCCTGAGTACCTTTAAAATTACTGTCCTATAACTCTCCTATCTCAAATATAGGAACATAGGAAGATGCCTTATACCAGCTCACAACATTGGTCCATCTAGTCCAGAGGTCAGCAATATGGTGTCTGAGGACACCTTCTTTGGAAACTGCCAAGGTGCCCTACCTCTCCCACTTTTTTTTTTTTTAATGAAACATTTTCTTAGCAGCAGCTGGGATTGCTGTCAAATCGGATCCTGTTAGTGCTGGAAACTGTGGGTTCAAAGAAGCTGTTTAGTGTGTTTGTGTTCAGACCCCATCTCTGCCTTCTACTCAGTCTTTTGGGCAGGCTACTTGTCCTTTGCCACACCTCCCATAGTAGCCATTTTGTGGAGGGGCCCAGGACAGTTTCTCAATCTGCCAGATGTGCCCACAGTCCAAAAGGATGGCCTATTCTAGCTAGTACTGTCTACTACAGAGGCAGGCAAACACTCTGGGATCATGGGCCAAATTCCTTTGGGGAAAGTGGTTGGGGTCTGCATACTGGCAGTGGGCAGGTCCAAAGCCAGAAGTGGCAGGACCGTCCCTTTCCCATCCCCATCATTCATCCCTCATCCTATGATTCTCTCTTCCATCTCTCTCTCTCTCTCTCTCTCTCCCTCTCTCCCTGGGACAGAGAGCAACAGAGCCTTGAACCCCCTGGCTTCTCTCTTTTCCCTGTTCTCTCTCTTTCACACCCATCTCCTCACCTCGATATGTATGTTCACAACATCCACCCCCCATCCCCATTCAAACACCTTCACCATTTGGGAGGGTCGCTGAAAGACATGATGGAAGAGATAACTAGGGATGCTGGAGAAATTCGAGATGGACTAAAATGAGCTCAAATTTCTAAGAATCTGTCCTGCAGAATCTGCTGCGAACAACTCCCTCAGGCCACCTGGAGTCCATGGATTTTTGGATTATTATTTTTTTTACTTTCCTGAAATGTATGCATATTTATTTGTAGGGAAATACACTAGTTTCTGCTGAGGGAAAGTTGAATGGAATGGGAGCAATACGCTAAATGTTACATACTGCATTAAATTTTGTAAATGGTTACAAAACCTCTTATTTGCGTATCCATTCTGGGTTTTAGTCAGAACCAGCCAGAACTCTAAAGGAGCTCTCTAAGGTGCTGAATCTGTTTGGGGAGATAGGGTTTAGCACCTTAGATAGCTGCTTTAGAGTTTGGCCTGGTTCTGACTGAAACCCAGAGTGGAATCACAGCCCCACTGAAATAGGAACCTCCAGCCTCCACCACCCCTGCTTCTCTGCTGAATGAGCACATCCCACTTCTCCTGGCTCCAGGAGGAATGAGGCTCCAGCGTATGGGAGGGGGGCTGTGTGGCAAAGATTTGCAGTGGCGGCGGCCGCTGGGAGGCAGGCGGGTCTGAACTAAGCCTGAACCTTGCAGCAGCAGCCCATGCTCGACTTTGGCTCTCTACTATGCCAGGCTCTGGGTTGGGATTGTACAGTATGGTGGCCACTGTTGCTGCTACAGCAGGGGTGGGGAACCTCTCTCAGCCTGAGGGCCGGAATCAATTTTGGAGATGCCCTCAGGGGCCACATTCTAGTGGTGGCTGGAGTGAAGGCAAAGGGGGTGGGGCCAAAAGAAAAAGGGAAAGAGCCATAGAGTAACTAAGCCTTAGGAGAGCATTTCAACCCTATAGAATGAGCAGGAGGGGAAACTGCACCAAAGCAGGAAAGCATGTGGTGGTTGGAGGAAAGGAGGTGGAGTCACAGCCATCTGGGGAAACCTGGAGGTCTGTATTGGGAGCCCAAGAGAGACAGATTTGGCCCCAGGCCTGAGGTTGCCCACTCCTGAGCTACAGTGACAGAGCAGCACCCCTGGTGATCATGGTGATGAAAGCACTTGCTCCCAGGAAGGCATGACGAGGTCATACACACCCCTTCCATGACTGTGTGTCTGTCTGTCTCTCCCTCTACCCCACGGCCATCTCTGAGCAGTGTGCTGCACTGGGAACCACCTTCTTCTCCCATTACACAGTCTATGAGGGGCATGAGTTGGTTAGAGACTATAATAGCCCCTCACAGGAACCTGAGAAAGTGTGTGACATTTCCCCAGCATCACTTTGATTAAGCACTACTCAGCACAGAAGCAAATATGGCAGAAAGTCAGCAAAATAGGGTGGCAGGAGCACCTTGGGCTTTGGAGGGCCACAGGCAGTCCACTGGCTGCCTACATATGCTCTATTTTGATTGGGAGTCACTTTCCAGGATCTCAGGCATGGGTCTTTTCCATCACCTGCTAGAGGATCCTTTTTTAATTGGAGGTGCCAGGGATTTAACCTGGGACCCCTGCATGCATCGTGCCACTGAGTTATGGTCCTGCCTTAAACATGTACTCTGTCTTCACTCTTGTCGGACCAAACTGTGCTAAGAATGATCTTGAACAAGCTGGTTTCCATTCAGCATTGTCAAGTAGGGATGTTGTGAGCACCCACCTTCATCCAGGAGACCGGCAGACTCCCCGACACCCGGACCCTTCGACCCCACTCACTGAGCCGTGGGGCACTGATGAACCAGGTCACTGAGCACCCCGAAGCTTGGTGACTAGCAGGGAACAGCCCAGAGTTGTCGCCCCAAGCGCCCCCAAACTCTCGTTATCTCCTCCTTACAAGGAGGAGATGGCAAGAGTGGCTGGGGCGTGCACGGCACTGAGGCCCCATCCTATCCCCCTAACAGCCAGCAGGACCAGGAGGAGGCCTTGACACCCCAACCGCTCTAGCCATCTCCTCCTAGTGAGGAGGAGATGGCCAGAGTGCTTGGGGCCTGTGCGCAGCACCCTGGATTCTGTGCACAAGGGCTTGACTGCTGGAGTCCGTGGCGCACAGAGGAGGGCAGTTTGCATGGCCAGTGGGTGGGGGCAGGGTGAGCAGAGAGGCTCGCCGAGAGGGTCCAGGCCACATGGGGTGTGTGGGGCTCATCGATCTCCCCTGCACCCCAGACAGAGGTGAGTCCATCCATCCCTATTGTCAACTATTGATTAAATACATTTAGGCCAGAATCCAACTGCCCCCACCAATTTTAACCCCACCAATTCTGTTGTGCAAGCAGCCCCCACTACGTGCGCAATATCAATTTAGTGCTTCTGAGGCAACCCAAAATGAGTGGAAACACTTGTTTCTGGAAAGAGGCAGGTTGGCAGAGCTCAGATAATGGTGCTCTGCTGACCCACCACCTTCCAGAGAAAAACATTTCCACTCATTTCGGGGCTTCCCCTAGGAAGCACTAAATCTTGCTTGAACAAGCGGTGGGTCCCGCTTGCGCAACAGGATAAGTGGAACCCACCACTTGAGGAAGGGAATCAGCAGGGTGAAAGGAGTCAGTGGGGTTGTAAAAGCCCTATTGGATTCTGCCCTTGGTCTACCAACTAACAGAAAAATGCAGAGAATATCGAGGACTACTTTGCTTTGCCTTTGTCAGCTGAATTCAATGCCGAAAACAACATCAGAATTTTGCAGACAGTTGAGTTGCTTAGATAATTTCTGGATTTTGGGGATGACATTAAATCTTTTGGGAACAAGAAAATTGGAGCAGCTGCCATTTCGTTTTCCCAGAAAGCCCTTCTGAGCTGCGTTTTGAAGTTTGGGAAATTTAAAATGGCTGCCACCATTAAAAAAAAAAAAAGTCTGCTGAGTGCTGCATTGGCTATAGAGTTGTTAAAGACATTGTCTGACATTAGCAATGAAAGATGTCTTCTGAGTTAACCCTTTGTTTGGTCTCCTACTTAGGCATCTACTGCATGTTCAGAAAAAGCATAGCTTCCAAGCACTACAATAAAATGAAATGCTCACAGGTCAAGATGACCTGCCATCAAGTCATCCAAATCTGCTTTCAAAGGTGCTCACATATTCTTGCAATCAGATGCTAATTTTATACTGTATTCTGTTGAGAGCAGTCTAGATGTCTATGAATTGTTAAGCATGTCTTGATATGGTAGGGATGTTTTGGGGTGTGGGTGCTTTCTTCTCATAATAAAGTCAAGGATATTTACAGCAAATACTATGTGGTTCAATTAATCATTTTAAAGAGAGAATAAAATAAATAGATTAATCAAAGGCCTTACAATATATTGCCTCCTCCTCTTCCTAGCTCTAGTTCGTATATCTTTGGGTACTGGTGGCAACCCATGTTGTGTTGCCATGATTTGAGGCTCACAGGAGAAGCTGGTAGCAAGATTAAGGCAGGAAGAAGTAGGACCTTGGATAGCCCCAAGTGAGTACTGCTGGTTAGAACTCTTTCCTACTAAGATAATAGGAGCCTGCTGTCTTGGCTTCACAGAAAAAGTGGGCTTCAAGAGGGATTTGAAGTAAGAGAGATGGCATCACACAGGTGTTCTAGGAGGTAGCTCCATGCATAAGGGAGGAAGCAAAGGACAAATGATGGAGTCATTTGAAGGAACAGAAAGCCTTCAGATGGATGAGGGTGGTGAAGCTGGACACAGGCAGTGATAGCAAACTTTGAAGGATAAGCGCTCATGACAGCCCCCACAACCACACCTGCAATTACAGTCCAAAAATGCAGCGAGAGGTGCTTGATCCATTTTACATATCCCAAAGGGTAAGCAGTATTTAATAGCCAAATTATGAAGATCAGCTGACAGTCATAAAATAGTGAGCCGGCCAAGGGTGGTGTAGTGGTTAGCATGTTGGGATTTAGCTCTGGAGACACTGATCAATCAAGAAATTCATTGGGGGACTTTGGGCTGATCACTGTCTAAGCCTAGCCTACCTAACAAAGGGATCACGGGCCGGACCAGAACTGTCCACCCATGCCTCACCCCCAACTTACAACAATGAGGAACTCTGATCCACCAGATGACGTCTTCCCTCCTGTGGTGGAAATAGCACTGGAGCAGCACTCCCCCAAGGTCCTGCTTCACTGTACTGCTAGGCCCAGGCAGGGAAGAGTTGGGGTATAACAATAGAGACATGGGGAGAGGCAGTCATGGCTATGGATATTCTTGCACACAACCTGTGTCCCACCAAGCCAAATGTAGTTTGCTGGACATGTGCAGCAGCCCATCAGGGATATACCTCCCAAGAACTTAAGAGTATAAGAAGAGCCCTGCTGAATCAGACAAAGGGCCCATCTAGTCCAGCATTCTGTTCACACAGTGGCCAACCACTTATTAAAAGGGCATATTGGCCTTATCTTCCCTGGTCTTCTATTAAAGTAGAATTAAATATTTTTTAAAGTCAACCAGCTGCTTATGGGACGCACACAAGGAGCACATGAGTGCAATAACACCATCCTACTCATGTCCCCCAGCATCTGATGTGCATAGGAATATTGCCTTTGATACTGAAAGTAGCCATCAGGATGAGTAGCCATGGATAGCCTTCTCCTCCAGGAATTTGTCTAATCCCCTTTAAAGCCATCCAAATTGGTGACCATCACATCATCTTGTGGTAGTAAGTTCCATAGTTTAACTATGTGCTGCATGAAGAACTCCTTCCTTTTATCTATTCTGAATCTCCCACCAGCTTCATGGGATGACCCTATTAGGGTCTAGTATTATGAGAGAGGGAGAAAAATGTCTCCCTCCAGTTTCTCATTCTTGCTTGGCACTGTAAATGGAGGGGGAGGGCATGCTCAGAAATCATGCTGGTCCCTTCTACAACTTCTTCCACCCAACCCAATCATGAAAAGCCAAGCAATTGCATCTTCAGGGATTGCCATGAATAAAGTGATTATCACTGCTCCAATAGGTCTGGCAAGTCAATAACTTTTTTTAAAAAAAAATCATTGATGGTCCAAATGATTTCACCAGCCTCCACTTACTTATGTATCAATTTATTAAAAGGGCATATTGGCCTTGTCTTCCCTAGTCTTCTATTAAAGTAAAATTAAATAATTTTTAAAGTCAATTATTAATATCCACCATCTATAAACCATGTCTCCATCCAGAAGCCATATTGACATGAAGTCTAGACATTTCAAGAGGGGATTCACTGCATGAATTTCAATAAATGGGTTATATCAAAGATGGGATGTTGGGGAAATGATATTAACTTAAGAAAAAGCATTTGATGGTTGACAATGATAATACGATAATTAAAAGTTCACCTTTACTTAATTTTCTTTCCCTGCAGGTCAGCATTTTTTTAATAAAGGAAGTGCCAGTTCTTTAACTGAATTTCCATGGGTCTTTGGAGTTACATCATTTTATGCCAGAAGAGAATCAAACACATGCTGCACATTTCCATAATAAAGCAACAATGTCTTTGCCCTGAAGCTGGACCCAGGAATTGGTTTAACCTTCCCTCAAGCAGAGTTTGGCATAAGCTTTTCAACAAACCACGCCTGCCAATGAAAATAAAAGAGAGGGATTCTTATGAAAATGTCAGCCCTCTCTTACACTGTGGTCCTCAATTGAAAAGGAAATTTTGGATCAGTGTTTAATCGGAAGAAAAGGTTTCTCCTGTGCAAGCACCGAGTCACTGCTGACTCCTAGAGGGACACCGCTTTCGCTGGCATTTTCATGGCAGACTGTAGTGGGATGGTTTGCCATTGCCTTCCCCGGTCATGACTACCTTTCCCCCAGCAAGCTGGGTACTCATTTTACTGACCTCGGAAAGATGGAAGGCTGAGTCGACCTGAGCCGGCTACCTGGGATCCAGCTTCTGCTGAGATCGAACTCAGGTCGTGGGGAGAGTTTCGGTTGCAATACTGCCGCCTACCACTCTGTGCAAAAATTCACTGCATCCCATCATCGCCAGCCACTCCCCATCTCCCACCCCATCTGATGGGGCATGCTTCAGACCTTTTGTGTGTGTGAAACCATCATTTCTCAGAAAGCTAATGATGAAAGACAGCTGGCCAAAGGTGAGCTGAGGGGCTACAGAGGTTCTTCTTCATGAAAGAAGAGGCCCACTGGTGGGTTGACACATCCCTGGAGGATGCTCTGTATGCCAGCAGAGAGCTCCGTTGGCATAGATGTGGGTTGGTGGGCACATTAGGAATTTTTAAAAAGTGTCATGGGTGCTCTCACAAAATGGCTGCCTTGGTGGGTATGACTGGTCACAAACACCCATTCCCCAGAGGGTACTTTGCCTGTCAAACTTGGAATTAGCCTTGCATACACTCCTGAGTTGAATGTAGCACTGAAAAAATGAAACACAAGTCATTATCACTAACACATTAAGTTATCATCAATATTAGGGCTGTGAATGAACCCCCTGATCCAACTCAGAGGCCGCTTTGGGGCTTCTGAGGGGGGGCCTGATTCGGTTTGGGCTGATTCAGGGGGGTGACTTGCCTCGGCCTACAAGGCTGAAGTGGGTTTCAGACACCTGAATCCTGCTTCGCCCCTCTGCAACACGCTGCCCAGACCCCAACTCCTTACCTGTCCCCTTAGGCTTGTTCTGGGGGGGGGGGGCATGGCTGCCGGGGGAGCTGCCATCGCCGCTGCCAGGCAGAGCTGCCACTGCTGCTGCCGCCAGGGGAGCCTCTGCCGGAGATCCTGGGAAAGCCGGTCCTGACACCGGGGGAGCTGTCAGTGCTGCTGTTGTTCCGAGGGATGGGAGGAGCCATTTTTAAAAAATGTATTCCAGAAATACAGGGAGTTGCCATTTTAAAAAATGGCTCCCCCCTCCGGAACAACAAGACAGCTGCCAGCGTGCATCCAGAGGGCCCAGATAAGGAGCTGGGGGCTGGGTGGTGGCAGTGGCGGCGGTGCGGCGGCTGTGGCGGCGGTGCGGCGGCTGGGCTTCCAGATCGCACCGAAGTGCACCAAAGCATTCACTTTGGGCTGCTTTGCATCCTCTCCGCTTCCCCTTGGAGGTGGCCCAAAGCACCCGAAGCGGTCCGCTTCAACTCAGGCTCGGGCTTCATGCAGAAGTGATGCACAGCCCTAATCAATATTAGTTGTACTTCATCACAATTTAACTCTCCTGCCATACTCAGGGTTAGTATTATTAAATTGTAAAAGGGTGGCATTTCTGATCTTTTGACACTCCCCAAGGTGGATTGGCATTCCTGTCTCACCTTAGCATGCACTGAAAGGGTGAAAAAAACTACTTGATTATGCCAGTTGGGACAATATTAATTCACTTTGTTTTGAGGTTCACCCATCTTAAAGATTGCATTGCTACACGGAGGCTGTCCCTTACATTATGTTCATACCAGCACATCGCATGCAAGTAAATCCACGTCAGGGATTGCTAAGCCTTCCTGCTGTGTAGTGAGGCAACAGAAGACTTGCTGTGCAATCCACAAAACCTTTATTCAGTTAATAACACCTCTTCACACCCAGAGCACTATGCCTAATTAGCTAAACAAAGCAAGGCATCGCCTGGAACCTCAAATGGATGGTTTCCTCGGTGCCCAGGGTTTTACCAGGCTCCTCCTTCAAGGTGGGTCCTCCTGACCCAACTTCTGATGGGCAGCCAATCTGGCAGACTGCCTCCCACCTCCTCTGAACTCCGCCCACTTAACTCTGCGCCACACTCTGGTGTCTGTCGGTTCTGGCGCTGCCTCTGCTACTGACAAAGGCTGAGTTCCTACGGGGAGGAGGGAGGATGATCTCTGAACCTGGGCCTCCTGTTTGCTAAGCCCCTGGGAAGATTCATCCCTGGCTCCTGGATAGTCTTGAGGAATATTGTCGCCCACTCCCTGCCTTGGCTGGGCTTGAAAACACTGGAATTCCATTCCTAGTAAAGTGCTAGCTGTAATTTGGCCCAAGACTTTACTTATTTATTTATTGCTTTGCTAATCTGCCCAATACCAAATAATCTCTGGGTGGATTGAAATCTTTATAGACTGATATTAACCCCATGAGTAATGCACAGAAAGAAGAAGGTGATGGTAGAGAAGCCAGTTCATCATATAAGGTCCTCCAAGGAGTCGTATAGACCAGTGGAAGCTGGTGACTTCTTGGTGGGGCTATAAATCCACTCTGGGTTTCAGTCAAACCCAGCCAGAACTCTAAAAGAGCTATCCAAAGTGCTGAACCTATTTTGGGACTAGGGTTCAGTACATTGGATAGCTGCTTTAGAGTTCTGGCTGGTTCTGACTGAAACACGGAATGGATTCACAGCCCCACTGAAATTGGAGCCACCAGCCTCCACCTAACATCAGTGAACTTACAGATAAAGCAAAAAGTCAAAATAACATCCTTGTCTCTGTGTGTGTTTTAATAAGAAACTAAGAATGATGGTTGGCTGTAGGACAGTAGGACAATGACAGCCTTTCTGGAATCTTTAGCTTACGATGACTGCTTCCTGTCACTTCGTTGTAGGATTAGCCCTGTTGAGAAACGTACCTTGGCTCTTTATTATTGACATTGGCAAGGGGGTGCTTCTCTAATGGGTAATGAAGGAGAAGGAAAGAGAGGAGTGTCAGATGCGATGATGAACAAAACCAAAGGTAGTTTACATTAAAAAATACTGCATTATTTATTAGCCAGTTGTAGCCACTGGCATTTTATGCCACATGAAGAATTCATTACTGTCAATTGTCTTATTTGGTGATTTCCATTGGCAGGCCTCAAAACTGCTGCTAATTTGACTGGGAGATATTTGGACACATGGAAATGCAAGATTTAAAAAGACTAGAATTGATATGAACAGCTCTTTCAAAATCTGAAAATAAGGCATGAGTAACTGTTATCTTTGCCAAAGTCATACATTCAAATTTGAAATGTAATTCATATAAAAACCTGGCCTGTAGCTAAATGTGGGCACGAGGATGGGGCAGACAACGGGATATATACAGCCTCTGTGTAAATTCCTTCCCCTTCTGTTAGCAAAGCAAAGTGTTCTCTAGATTTTCTCCTTTGATTCTGGCTTGATTTTTTCTCAGATGAGTAAGAATATTTCTGAACAGGTAAATATAGAACGATGCATGTTATATTGTGCATAAATATCTGAAGACTATTTTTTTAAAAAATAAGGTTCAAACCTATATTCTAACTAGGTAAGTTAATGCAGAAAACCGAGTACCAAAACCTGAAGGCACCACAAAGGTGCATCTTAATCTTGCCATAACCTGATAAAAGCAAGCTCTCCAGTTTGCTTACCATGTCATCATTTTGCTGTTCCTAGGAATCAAGCAAAGTCTCCAGCATGTCCAGAAAAAAGGCAATATCACCATCCCCTTGGTGTATTGGTGGTCTTGGAGCAAAGAAGAGGTAGGGATGTTGCAATGGAATCAAATGAGTTCATATTTCTATTAATCTGACCCATGGATTCTGCAGCAGACCAGCTTTTCCCAAGTCAGATGGTTTCTGTGGACTTGCAGAGCTTTTTTTTTTCCTTTCCAGAATTATACCCAGATTTAGTCATAGAAAGATATGTAAAAATTTAAAAAAACACCACTGGCTGAAAATGTGCATTTCCCCCATAGGCTAAAGCATGAAAATGCACATTTGGGGGGTATTTGCACATGGGGGGGGGATTTGCGCTTTTTAGCAAATGCAAATTTGTGCAAATATGGGAAATAGGAAAATATCAGATTCTGCCAATAAGCAGATGACAGAACAAAAGGCACCCAGCAATCCATGAAACACAGATGGAACAGATTTTACAAAATCCATACCTCTCTGACAAGAGCAACTTGGAGATGTTCCTGGGCTGTGTCACACTCACATCTATACTAACACCTTCACGCTAGGCTAGGATAACCACTATGAATCACCAAAGAAAAAGGAACACCTCACCAAAAAAGAGGACACAGGACACACTTTTGCATAAAATTTGCATATCATAATTTATACATATAGATGCAAATTTAGAAATAATACAGCCCATCTCACCGTAGTGCTTAGTCTGCCATCCAGGTGCTGTTGATAGGCAACCCATCTTTCTTTTGATGGTTCTTTATCTTTAAACTGGAACTGGACAAGGTAGCCCTTCAAACAGAGGACACCTTCAAATAGAGGACAGTTCCCTGCAAAAGAGGATACATGGCCACCCTGTGCTCAGCTTTAGTCCATTTTCCTAAGGAGGACTGCATTAGGCCTTGCTCCTCAGTAACATCTGAAAGGCATTTGGAGCATATACAGAGAGGCCAAGTTATATCTAGATAATTTGCTCTGGATAATCCAATATGAAGGCTGGTGGAGTGTGGAATGGATTCATTCCACTCTCCTACAAAACCATCTGGAGCAGAACTTGCTGGTTCTTTTCAGGTCTAGATTGTTTCTGTGTGTCAGCATGAATGAAGTAAGCAGAATGTTAGGCAATATGTGGAAACAGCCTTATAACAAAACCATCATCTTCATACTTATAACAAACACTGAGGAAAACATAAAAAAAATACAAAGACCGATATTCTTCATAAAACATCATAATTAATTAAAACAATTCAGAGAATCATTCATCTGTTTTGTCTTTAACATATTAACCAAGTAGGGAAGCACAATCATTATATAAAAAACCATAAAGCCACATCATAAACACCTTAATATTTAGAAAATTAAAACTCATGCAACATAGAATAACAAGTCAGTTGGCTGGGGTTGCTTTATTTTTTTTTTAATTGGGGGGGGGGCAGGTTCCAGGAAAACAAGGAACAATGCCCAATAACCCTGTTTTCTGCTTTTTAGTTGTACATCTTAGGGAAAATAAACAGTATTTTGACTGGACTTGCCCATGGACTTGCCAGAAATGGCTGGATTCCAATCCAGTCTCTATTTCCATAAGGGCTATACATATGATATAATGTATAGGGGGAGGGAGGCTATGACCCTGTCATGCCAGTGGATGTACCTACTAGCCATGCTCCTGGCAGCCATGTGTTTGGCATTAATGAGAAGGGGCCCTACATGCCCAGGTTTTCCAAACATAAGGAAGACCACCATACAGTAATGCTGTACACATGGCCACCAAGTGTGTGGTCAGTGGGTGCATGAGTATGGAAGTGGAGTGGCCAGCAGGCACATTGAACATGTGAAGGGATTCATTTGAACACTCCCACACTCCTTTCAGGTACCAGAACGCCATCTTATTTTAGAATTTAGCAACTCTAGTTGAACCCTTTCATGCGATCACTGCAGGACTATGTAAGACTGCTAGTAAAATGTGAATATAGATTTCTTTGCTTAATAAAACATGTCAGATCAGGAAGGAAGGAAAGAAATGTTGTTTAAAAAATGAAGTAACTTTTGATATGACAGCATGTTCCACCTGTACTCTCTCAACCCAGAGATGTTCTAGAGGGAGGGAAGTTGGTTGTGAAACTAGGTATACTCCTGGATCCATTTGGCTCAATTCTCTTGTTATGGAACATATAATTATCTTTGGAATTACACAGTAATTGTCTGCTACGCTGTGTATGTTACACAGTATTGATTCATGGCCAAATGCCTCCTTCACAGGGAGGAAACATACTTCAAAGAGGAGCCATACATTTTTTGTTTGTTTGTTTGTTTAGTACCCATGAACATACGTTTCAACAGGAGCAACGGCGGAGGTGGTTGGAAGTTACCCAAAGGCAGCCTTCCCCAACTTGGTGCCCTCCAGATGTGTCAGACTACAACTCCCATCATCTCCAGCCAGTATGGTCATGATGGAAGTTGCAATCTAACACATTTGGAGGGTGCCAGGTTGAGGGAGGCTGTTCTAAGGAATGGTTGGCCAGTATGCAGTAGAAGGGAAACCTTGTGTGCCTCAGCAAAATGCAAACCAAACCATTTTGCCTTTTCCCGGGTTCTAACTTTTAACAAGCAAAGTAGTTGATGCAGGTAACTATCTTGGCACAGTTCCAACCTTAATTGGCAACATTAACATTACAGGAAATGCTTCCTTGAAAGAGGGGAGGGGGAGAGAAAGCTTAGCTTCTCCGTTGCCTCAGGCAGACAATGTTAACGGCTTCATTCCAAGGGTGTGGCCATTTATTAATCTGAAGCACATATGGCTTCTGTGGGAACAAAGCCAGCAGGAACAGATGAGCAACCCAGATTGTGCTGAGGGAGAGAATAAATCTGTGGCACTACCAGAGCCAGACTTTTACAAGAACTAGACCCTGGATTAGTAAATGACGGAGGTCAGAAGCTCTTTCGATGAATGATGGATGAGAAGAAAGAGCATGGCAATATTAGTAGAGCATCAGAAAGCACTGAGAGGGCTTGTAAGGTCAACAGATATCCCCCCTTTTTGAGCTCTGAAGATAATTCATCAGGGCTACTAAAAACAGTCTTGATTCCATGTCCAGGCTAGATCATAGAAGCATAGCATTGGAAACGTTCTTGGAGATCATCTAGTCAAGCTCCCTGCACAACTCAGGGCTGCAATGCTAGAGCATCCATGACAGCTGGCCATCCAGTCTCTGCTTAAATACCTCCACTGAAGGAGAATCCACCAACTCCTTAGGCACTGTTCCACTGCCAAACAGCTCTCACTGTTAGGAAGTTTCTCCTAAAGTTTAGCTGACATCTGCTTCACTGTGATTTCCACCAGTAGGTTCTTGTCCTGTCCTCTGGAGCAACAGAGAACAAGTCTTTTCCATCTCCTGCATGAGAGTCCTTCAGATATTAGAAGGCAACTATCATGTCCCCACTAAAGCTTCTCTTCTCAAGGCTGAACATCTCCAGATCTTTCAACCGTTCCTCACAGGACTTGATTTCCAGACTCCTCCCCCATCCTGGTCATTCTTCTCTGGACATGCTCCAGTTTGTCAATGGCCTTCTTAAAATGTGGTGTCCAGAACTGGATACAATACTCCAAATGCATTCTGAAAAGCTCAGAATAAGGATGATGGCCACCAAGAGAGAGATTATGAGGTAAATGGAGGCTACCGCTCCTTCCCTTCACTCTTGATGCTGCTCACTTGCTCAGAGAGATCAAGGGAAGAGGCAATGACAACAAGGAGCAACAGCTAGGCTGGGGGGGGGGGTCTCCAGGGGTTGACAGTGCCCCCTGTGCTGGCTGGGGCTTTCAGCAGGTGCCCAAAGATACCACCTGCTGGTGCCAGTCCTGACCATCACTCCTAGTTGTAGATTACAAATAGAAGCACAAAGGCATCTTGAGAATATCAACTCCCATTCACCCATCAGGCTTACATTCTGCACTGGTTTTACCCTATTCTGTCACCTGCCAAAGCTGAAATTTCACCATTGGCAAAGGTATCCCTTGTGAGTGGAGCTTCCAGCACCAGATTGATTGAGTAAGAGCCACCTAGATATCTATACCTGTCATTTTAGAAAAGGAGAAATTTTGACATCTTTTCCCCAAAAGAATTTGTAGGTTGTGATTACTTCTAAAATGAGAACTCTGATATTTACATTCCACAGCATAGAAAGAAGGTAGATTTCCACTGCAGCTCATTGTGGGAACATCCAAATCTCTCTCTCTCTCTCTCTCTCTCTCTCTTTTTCCAATTTACATTTTGTTCCCATGAGTTCATATTATGTAATGAGCTGAAGCTGTGCAGACTTGAAATAGGTATCCGAAAGAACGTGTTTCCCAGGCTCCTGTAGCTGAAAGGCTTGGAGCATTCAGACGCCCACAGAGGTTTTAATCTTTTAACACCTGGGTTGACGTCGAAGAGGCTGCTGTGAGCTTTTGAAAAAAGGTGTTGCCATGCAGCACTGAGGGCACAACAGAAGGTTCGAGGGCAAGAGTATTGCTACAGCACGCTTTGTGCTGACTCATGCGATTTGGCAGAAAAAGGAAAAATGAAGGGGAAAATGAATCACACCAGGTTGACATATGCAAAACTTCGGCTAGCTCTTATGTACTATTTGCTCAATGTTTTTAATCCCTTAAAAAAAGTCTCCTCCCAATATATGATACAAAGAACACAAAAGTCTAAATAGACATGTTACGTGTGTGTATGTGAGAGAGAGTGATATGGGTGAGTCCCAGATTCCATGTAGAATAGGCCCAGGAGATACTGGCCTTTATATTTCCAACTGGAACAGCTACATATTGGGAAGCATTTGATGCAATAGCATCAGAAACACCCCCCAAGGGCACTAATCAAAAACAGGCCTTAGGCTTAGGGCCAAAGGAGTGACTGGCAATACTATTTTCTTAATGGCAGAAAAACAAGGTTGCCCCAAGGAAGCAAAAAATAAAACCATACTTTTGATTGTTGCCCTATAGGATGTAAGGTCTGCTAGGAGTCTTGCAACAATCTCACTTCTTTCTGTATTGATTTGTTATTTTTAGGCCCCTTTTAAGTAGGGATGTGTATAGGAATGTCAGAGAATTCCACGACGGATCTCGGTGAGGCTGAATGCAAGTGCATTCGGCCCCCCGAAATCCATCGCGGAATGAAGCCTCCTCCCCCCCAACCCAAGAAAGACACACGGGATGAAGTCCCCGCCACCCCCAACCCACAAAAGGTGCGCGAAACAGAGCACTTACCTGCTCCCGTCCGCACTGCTTTGCAAATGGCGGCCGTCCTGCGGCTGACATTCGCTTCCTCTTCATAGCCGTGATAGGCTATGTAAATACTTACGTAGCCTATCACAGCTAACGCAGGGACACCATTTGCGTCCCTGCGGAGGCCGTGATAGGCTACGTATGTATTTGCGTAGTCTATCATGGCAGGGGGGAAAAAACCTGAGCGTACGCAAATACCGCCATTTGCGTACGCTGGATTTTTTTCCCCCTGCCGTGATAGGCTACATAAATATTTACGTAGCCTATCATGGCTAAATACAGGGACGCAAATGGCGGCAGCTACGACAGCCGCCATTTGCGTCCCTGCAGGGCTGCCCAGCGGCCGGATGTCCAGCTGCTGGTGACCAGAGCTGGCCGGCAGCTCCGCGGCTTGGCCGCGGAGCAGAGCCGGCCAGGCAGGATTCCGGGGAGGAGGACCAGATCGCCTCCCTCCGCATCGAGGATTCTGAGGGGAGGGACAGAGCGCCTCCCCCCCAGCAGAAACAGAACGGAATGGAAGGTAAGTGTTCCGTCCATCCCTAGATGTATAAGAATTCTGTTTTTGCTCATAAAATATGTGATCATGCCCTTTTTGAAGTCCCGAATGCCATCACAAGCATGAGTCTACTGAAAATGCTCACAAATTGCTGGACATGTGCTCACGTTCCACTTGCGCAACTTTCCGCAGTTTGATTTTGCACAAATTTCCTGATTTGTGCAAATTTCCCCTTCAGACTGAAAGCCCTGCTTTATGGAAGAAAATTGTACAAATTAGGTATTTGCACAAATTTGGGGAGATTTGTGCAAATTTCATGTCCGATCACTGCTCAGTTTGCACAATCCTCCTGTTTGTGCAGAGCAGACAATGATCGCAAACACAAACAGGAATCAGAGACGAGATAAGCAGCAAGAGGACGTTGGGAGAATCTGAGCAATATTAAACATTGCTTGTTTGCCCATCCCTGCACACAAGAAAAAAGAATCAGTCCAAATTCCATGAAGTCAGCAATTACAAATAAAATCAGCAGCTCCTCCAAATTAATAGAAGGCTGAGAACAAATGGGTTTTCCAGGCTTTCCTGAAGACCTGCAAAGAAGGGGACTGATGAACCCCCAATGGAAACCCAGTCCTAGGTCACCCTTTCAAACCTAAGGTGAAAGAGAGGAAGGCATGTGTGTTTCTGTGTGCATGTCTCAGTCAGGGTGGGCAACCTGTGGTGCCATGGCAGGAGGGTGGCCATTTATGAATTGCCAAAAAAGAGGATATACATCACCAAAAAAGAGGACAAAAGAGGACACCCATTTGGATCAAAATTGCACATGGCAATGTATATGTATAGATGCAAATTTAGAAATAATTATTAGAATTTAAATACAAATACAATACATCTCACCCTAGTGTGGAAGACTGTGACCAGGTGACCTATGTGCCTTGCTCAGTCTGCTGTCCAGGTGCTGCTGAGAGGCAACTTCAAGGCCCGGCTCTCCCTTTTGATGGTTCTTTTGGTTATACCGGACTTGGGACTTGACAACCCTTCAAATAGAGGACACCTTAAAAAATAGAGGACCACTCTCTGGTAGCCCTTCAAATTGAAGACTGTAAAAGAAGACATGTGGCCACCCAACACGATGGCAGCCTGTGATGCCTGGCTGAATTTCATGCAGCTATTCCTCCTTGCTGCCACTTATTTATTTATTTATTTATTTATTTAATTTACAATATTTATATACCACTGCATATCTGGAACAGATTTCAGAGTGGTGAACACAAGAAATAAAATAGCAAAAGAATAAAAAATTAAAACACCACATAAAAATTATACTTCTTAAAAACAGAAAACCGTAACTGGTCATGTTCACCTCCCGAGTCCAAGCATCCAAGTCAGCAATGTCAAGAGCAAGGAGATGGAACCACGTCCTCAGATATTGTTCTCTCAGTCTGTTGTATGAATTGGGCCTAGAGGGATAGAGCAAAGGAATGAGCAGAGTTGTGGTGTCGGAGGCAGGTGGGCTCACTGAGGGCACGTTTCCGAAGGACACCCCCTCCCCCATATCTGGAGCTGGCACAGATTCAGGGCATAAA
The DNA here is from genome assembly GCF_057233095.1 of Heloderma suspectum. Taxonomy (NCBI): domain Eukaryota; kingdom Metazoa; phylum Chordata; class Lepidosauria; order Squamata; family Helodermatidae; genus Heloderma; species Heloderma suspectum. The sequence goes on from NC_139461.1 coordinate 22,475,198, forward strand.
GCTTCTTTTAGTTAAACTTTTAAGATAGTAGACCAAAGCCAAGGGTAGCCAGCAGAGATCTCCCTATTCTGTGGCTCATGGCTTGGGCTCTCAGGGTCTTTTGCTTAATTAATGCATTTATTTTTACAACACAATAGCAGTTCTCTGGTAGCACCCTATTGTCCTATAGTTTGGGACAGCCTTCCCCAACCTGGTGCCCTGCAGATATTTTGTGCTACAACTCTGATCAGCCCCATCCAGAGTGCCCAATGGCCTTGGATTATTGGAGCTGTATTTCAAATCATCTGGACAGCACCAGGTTGCCTACCCCTGTAACAGAGCATTGTATCCACTGGTGGTCTACCCTAAGTATCATGCAGTGGGTCTACTCTAAGTAGGAGTAGCATTGGATACAACCCAGACTCCACATACAAAGCTTATAAAAAGGCCCAAGGATTCAGACAAGGTGCGTGACCAAGTCCAGTCAACCACCTGTGTTCTTCACCCTTGCCTATCATGGCTTATTACATCTAATAGGGAGGGGATGTCTGGCTGGGGCAAGGAGGTTATCACCTTCTCCTTGAGAGAGAGGGAGTGGTGCCAGCCACTTTTAAGGAGGCAGTTATTAGGCCACTCCTAAAAAAGGCGAACCTAGACCCAAAAGATGCTAACAACTATAGGTCGGTTGCTAATCTCCCCTTCCCGGGCAAAGTGCTTAGGTGATGGTTGCTGGTCACCTCCAGGCACTCTTGAATGAAACAGATTGTTCGGATCCATTTTAATCTGACTTCAGCCTGGTTTTGGAATGGAAACTGCCTTGGTTGCCCTGTGAGATGACTTTTGCTGGGAGAGGGACAGGGAGAGTGCAACTCTATTGATTCTCTTGGACCACTCAGCAGCTTTCGATACCATCAACCATGGTATCCTTCTGGATAGGCTATCTGGACTGGGAGTTAGAGGTAATGCACTGCAGTGTTTCCACTGCCATCCTACTTGGATGGCTGATTCCAGAAGGTGGTGCTGGGAGATTATCGCTCTGTCCCTTGGCAGTTATGCCATGGGGTGCCACAGGGCTCTATTTTGTCCCCCATGCTGTTCAACAACTATATGAAACTGCTGGGGGAGGTTATATGGAGATATGGACTGAGGTGTCACCAATATGTGGATGACACCCAGCTCTGTCTCTCCTTTTCTTCAAACCCAGGTGAGGCAGTGGTCATTCTGAACCAGTGCTTGGGCACGGTATTGGACTGGATGTGGGCTAATAAATTGAGACTCAGTCCAGACAAGATGGAGACACTATTAGTGAGTGGTTCATCTGCCTAGCTAAGTGATGTTCAACCTGTTCTGGAGGGGGTTGCACTCCCCCTAAAGGATCAGGTTCATAGTTTGGGAGTGCTTTTGGATCCAGAACTGTTGCTCGAGGCACAGGTGGACGTGATGGTATGGAGCACCCTGTATCAGCTTAGGCTGAGAGACCAGCTATGGCCTTATCTGGACAGAGATAGCCTAGCTACAGTTATCCATGCTCTGATAACCTCTCATCTGGATTACTGCGATGGGTTATATGTGAAGCTACCTTTGAAAATGGTCCAGAAACTTCAGCTGGTCCAAAATAGGGTAATGAGATTGTTAACAGGAACTGACCAGCATGATCATATTCTGCCAGTACTTTTCCAATAGCCTTGGCTATTGGGCAGTATAAAAATGTAATAAAATAAATAAATAAACACAACTCTGCAGCATATGTAGAAAGAAAGGCTAAGATCATTGCCACAGAGTTCATTTTCTCTCTCATTTCCTGCATGGAAGTAATAGATAGCTCATTTCTTTCCATTGGAGAAATTAGTCCATTGAGTAGGGACAATTAGCTGGAGGGTGCTTTATCTGCTCCAGAATCAAATAACCTTGGTGGAAAATGTGCACATTACAAGTTGTGAGGCAGCCAGTTCATTAGGGTTACATCCACAGTAGCATGCTGTATTTATATGTGGCTTGTTTGATAGCTTTCTTGCTAGTACAACGCAATTAAGACAGCATTAGCAAAAAGTTCAGCAACAAAGGTTATAGCAGGCTGAATTAACAAGTGATATTATGTGAACACAGAGGAAAGACAATGAAGTGGGGAGAAGAATCCATTTTAGTATGGATTAAACATGTGGCAGAGACTGTTTCTCTGCTCGAGAAATCTAGTCAGCTACATTAGGACAGCCTTCCCCAAGCTGGTGCCCTCCAGATGGGTTGGGCTACAACTCCCATCATCCCAACAGAACATGGCCTGGGAAGGCTGATTTAGGAATAAATCCCATTACAATCAATGGGACAACTCCAAGTACATATGATTAGGGTCACAGCTGCAAAGAAAGAAAGGGGAACGGGTCAAGATTAGTCCCAGAAAGAGGAATGGGATAAGAACATAAGAAGAGCCCTGCTGGATCTGACCAAGGGTCCATCCCATCCAGCATTCTGTTCACACCGTGGCCAACCAGCTGCCCATGGGAAACCCACAAGCAGGACATGAGTGCAACAGCACCCTCTTGCCCATGTTCCCAGCAACTGGTGTACAGATAGAGTTCTACACTAACAGGAATCGAAGCTAGAAGTGTGCCTTCCAACTGGGGTAGACACATTTCCAGAGGAGACCCAGCAACTGCTGCATTCTAGGGTGCTTTAGGTCTATTCTGGAAATACATGAGAGATGGGCATAATGTGGCTCAGGCTCTGGAGATTTCAGAGGCCTGGAGGACCAGCCCTGGGTCAAGGCGAGGTGACTTCACCTCACCTGCTCTACGGTCTCTGGTGTGCTGAGGGGATGGTGATATTGCCACTACCGTGGCAAGGTAGAAGCCTTGGTACAGATGAATGTAGGCCCAGAGTACCATGCTGGCTGGGGTTGATGGGTGTTGTAGGCCAACACACGTGAAAGACACCAGGTTGGAGAAGGGTGGCCCAGAGCAACCCAGGTTTTGCTAGGACAGAGATCTTTTCTGGTGTTCATTTGTGTAGAACAGGGATGTGGTTCCACATCTGGACTACAGAGGCTCCTTTGGTTCTTCCAGGGGAACTAGAGCAGTGGAGAGTGGTGGCTGTGATGTCAGTGGGACAGTGAACCCACTTCAGGTTTAATTCAGAACAAGAACTCTAAAGGAGCCATCTAAGGTGCAAAGCACCTTGGGTTCTGAATGAAACCTGGTGTGGATTCACTGCCCCACTGACATTGGAGTCACCACCCTCTGTTGCCCTGGAGGAATCCCCCCCCCCAAAATCCCTGCTGTTATTTCCAATCTCAGATTGGAGATAACAGCACAGATGCAGGCCACAGAGGACTCAACCATTTCTGGGAAGAGCAGATGCTCTTCTGAGCACTGGCTGAGTGGCTTTGCACAGTGTGTGTCACCCGCATAGGCATGACATGCACTGCATGAAACCAGGGACTTTGGCAGTGCTAGGAGAAGAGGCTGCTCCTTCCATAGCCAGCCAAGTCCCTTCCTCTATGCTCTGTCCTCAGCATGCAGAAAGGCAAAATGGGGGCGAATTCATATCCATGCCCACTGACATTATCTGGCCTGCAGAGGGCCTTGCGGGGGCCACCATGTTCTCTTTCTGTAGAATGATTATGCATGTGGGCAGGGGGCAGAACATACCACACACATTCGAATGAATGTGGCATTTGGATGAACTTCCATAAGCTGGGGCGGGGGGGAGGGGGAGAGCTTCCCCATCATGTCCAGTCTACATAAATGGATGCTTAGAAAGGACTCACACCATATCTGCCATGAGGTCACTGGTATCCTGTCCTGGTGACAATATCACCGTCTAATTGTGCAGTGACCTTCACTATTTTTCAAGCTGGGGGCACTTTGGCACCAGGAAACACCACTGAGGTCACTTGAGTGCCTTTGCTGGGCTGTGGGAAGCCTCTCCTCCACATCATCCAAGCAAGGCCTAATCAGGCACTCACCAAGTCACCAGGTGGGCAAATCCTGACAAGCTTACTTGGTCCTTGGATTGAGATGGATCTTTTCCTCATTACTTAGAGAATGCTATGGTCTACTCAGTGCTGCAAAAAAATCTCTCTTTCATCTGGCACACTCCATTGTGTACTGTCCAGACAGCCTTGGCTATTGGGCGGTATAAAAATGTAATAAATACAAACATACATACATGTAAAAAATCCCCTCCAATGCCTGTGTGGTGCTCCTCTGTAATTAGCCAAGCACATTGCTCTTTGCCTTTTGAGCTCCTCCTCTACTACAGCTTATTGGCTGGCTGCCCCTGCATTCTCTTCTTCCTCCCCCAGCACCCCTACACTTGATGAGTGGCAGACCTCCTGACTGCTCAACCCTGAAGCCTTGTCTGATAGCCCAGATCACAGTAGCTGGCTCCCCGCTAGAAGTGAGCAACATGTCAAAGCTACAGAGCCCCTGCTGAGAGTGAATGAGCAGGAGAGGCAGAGAAACACACTTGAGGTCATTGGGAGCCACTGGGGGCCCTTGGGACTTCCAGTTAAGACACCGTGACAATGCACCAGAAACATGCACAGAAAGGCCAAGCCATGCTAAATTCTCTGTTTACGCTTGGAATTCCACGGCAGCTCTTCTCGGTGGATGTAGATATCGAATATTTGCAGAATGACAAAATGCCAATAAGTCCAAAGGATTTGGATTTAAAATTTCATTGTGTATTTATTTATTATTATATGAAATATTTATAGGTGGCTGTTTAGGGTCGAACCCCCTCAAGGAAGATTTCAACAACTAAATTCACAATTTCATTAAGGTCACTGAATTAGTTTATAGCTGAGACATCATTTGACCAAGGAAAAGAAAGTTCACCAAAATGGATACCAAACAACTCATAGAATCATAGAATAGTAGGGTTGGAAGGGGCCTATAAAACCATCAAGTCCAACTCCCTGCTCAATGCAGGAATCCAAGTCAGAGCATCCCCGACAGATGGCTGTCCAGCTTCATCTTGAATGCCTCCAGTGTGGGAAAGCCCACCACCGCCCTAGGGAATTGGTTCCATAGTCATATTGCTCTAACAGTCAGAGGTTTTTCCTGATGTTGAGCCAGAATCTGGCTTCCTATCACTTGAGCCCATTATTCCGTGACCTGCACTCTGGGATGATTGAGAAGAGATTCTGGCCTTCCTCTTTGTGACAGCTTTTCAAGTACTTGAAGAATGCTCTCAAATCTCCCCTCAGTCTTCTCAAGGCTAAACATGCCCAGTTCTTTCAGTCTCTCTTCATAGGGCTTTGGTTCCAGTCCTCTGATCATCTTCGTTGCCCTCCTCTGAACCCTCTCCAGCTTGTCTGCATCCTTCTTAAAATGTGGTGCCCAGAACTGGACACAGTACTCCAGATGAGGCCTAACCAGTGCTGAGTAGAGGGGAACTAGTACTTCCCAGGATTTGGAAGCTATGCTTCTATTAATGCAGCCCAAAATAGCATTTGCCTTTTTTGCAGCCACATCACATTTTTGGCTCATATTCAGAGGAATATAGCAAAAGATTTTATGTAACAGCTCCCCGCCCCCCACACACACACACATCCAAAAAAAAAAAAAAGCATTGGCCAATCTAAACCACCTGCACTAGATTTAAATATTGTGTCAAGTTGTTCAAGAAAGTTGCATAAACAATTACAAACTCTACAGATAACTTAGGAATTCCAAGGTTCAAAAACATATGTGAGGTTTCTGAAGACGTGTAGGGACGGATGGACTCACCTCCGTCCAGTCCCTTCGGGCAGTCACTGAGCTGCTGTCGCTGCCCGCCCATGTTAGCTGTGCTGTGGGAGCTAAAGGACGGCTTGGCAACCGCCAGGGAAGCGCTGCAAGGCCATCCATCCCCTAACCAAGCCGCAATTGTGTGCACAATCATAGCTCTAGGTTACTTCTGCATATCTAAAGTTGCATCTGTGGCTGCTTAAATGGGCAATGACTCAAGATTACAGGCATAAAGAGCCCAGAGGTATCAGACATATTTACAGCTATTTGGGTTGTAGTATTAATCTTGGGGGTTGTTGTTTTTTTTCCTTTCTGTTTTTCTTTTAAAGATATCTCTTCATTTTGTTTATTTTTGGAGATTTTTCATATTTTGGTTTGAAACATGTTGTAAGGTACACTGTGTCCATGCGCCAGGGCATGTTTTTTTTTGTTTGTTTGTTGCTTTTTAAACAAAAATTAGGAAAAACCTTGCAAACAATGGCTTGGATCCTAAGATAAATTAACTCAAAGAAGTTCATGGAAGGAAAGTTTGCCACCCTTCCCCTCCCCCTCTGCGGGCACCTGTGAACCCTGAAAAACCTCTCCAGAGAGTTGGGGAGGGGGCACTTGAACATTGAGTGATGAGCCCTGGGGAGGAGAAAGCAGGAAATATTTCTTCCTGGACTTCCATAAGGACACAGTCCTATGCATGTTTAGGCAGAAAAGAGTACTGTACTCCCAGCATTCCTCATGCTGGCTGGGGAATGCTGCAAATTGTAGGACTTTTTTCCTGTCTAAACATGAATAGAATTGCACCCTTAGTTAACCTATCTTAAGATCCAAGCCCAATGTGGAGTGATTCCCCCCTCTGCATGGTCCCACAGTGTTCAGGAGGGTATCCCAAGAGGCTTTTGGAGGGTGAAAGTGGCTGCAGATAGAGGAGGGGTTTCCTTCTATGAACTTCCTTAAATTAGCTTATCTTAGGATCTGAGCCATTGACCTGATAATATCAGCTAAAGTCCCTGCAAATAACCATCTGGGATGGGGCATAAGTACTGGAGATAAAGTTAATTTTAGGGGTAATATCTAGGGTTAGGGGAGAAATCCTTTTGGTTTGCATTTTAATGCCAATTTACCTAATTTCGCCCTTTCGAACCACTATGCTATTCTTCGAAATTTGCACATTTCTAAATTTTGCAATGGAGTCCTCCAATCAAACGTTGCATACAAAAATGTGTATATTAGGGGAAATACTGTTCAGAACTGCATTATATTAGGAAAATTGTTTGCAAAAATATGTGAATTAGGCAAAAATGCATGCAAAAATGCATGTTAGGAGAAATGTGCACAAAAATGGTTATGAATTTTCATGAGAACTTAAAAAAAAATATCTCAAAGCCAGAGATGACCTGAACTTAAGTTTGGAAAAGTGAGAGTTTGAGAAAAATGTAAATGGACATATCCATCCATCCCTACAGCAATATCAAGCAAATTCTTCTAAGATGGATAAACAGATACACACACACACACCAAAAAAAAAGAAAAGAAAAACGGAAACATCAACACGTTTAGATAATTTTGCATAATTTGGGGATGGTGTGGGGAGGTGTCCCCATAAATAAGCCGTGAATCTCTGGCCAAGGGAAGAAACTGTGATGCTTTAATTGGAGATTTAATTGGAGATTAGGCCTGGGAATGCTCTGGATGGAGCCCATATGCTTAGGGATATACGAGAAACTCATTTTAATTCATTTTTTATCAGGATTTACCCAGTTCGCACTTTCTGAACTGAACACAGACTCATATGCAATCTGCAACTGACATCCATACATTTCTGAGCTTGCAATGTGATTTGCCAATCAAAACTATCTATTTGACAGCATGTGTACATTTGAAAAATGCACATGAAAAAATGTGTACTTTTGAAAAATGTGCACAAATATGCTTTCATCAATGGGAGAAGAACGCAAAGGTGCACATAATTGATAGGGCTGTGCACCGCTCCAGACCGAGGTCCGAACCCTGAGTTGAACTGGGCCTGCTTTGGGCCACTTCGTGCCCTTTCCGAGGCAAAGCGGAGGGGGCATGAAGTGGCCTGGAGCATGTTGGGGGCTCACCGAAGCACTCTGGGCACTTCAGAGCTTTGGCCCCTGGCCCAATGCCTCCGGTCCAGTTCCCCCCCCCATTGCTTCCAGGTCCTTATCTGAGCTGCCTTTGCCACTGCTGCTGCCACCGCTGCCATCTCCCGAGGCCTGGACGCATGGTGACTGGTCTTTTTCCAGGGAGTTGCCATTTTTAAAATGGCAACCTACTGGAAGTTCCAAGAAGTTGCCATTTTAAAAATGGCGTCTCCCTGGAAGAAGAGTCACCACACGTCCAGGCCTCAGGAGATGGAGATGGGCAGCGGCGGGCAGCAGGCGGCGGTGGCGCATCACTCCCGCTTTCACCGCTGCCACTGCCTTCACCTTCACCGCCGCCACCACCTCCTGAGGCCTGACGCACAGTGACTCTTCTTGCAGGGAGTCGCCATTTTAAAAATGGCAACTCCCTGGAAAAAGACCAGTCGTTGCGCGTCCAGGCCTCAGGAGATGGCGGAGGCAAACACGAAGGTGGTGAAGACAGTGGCAGCGGCAGGCGGCAGCGAAGAAGAAGACAGAAAAGGCGGTGGTGGTGGCAAAGGAGGAGGCGGCCCAGGTAAGGAGCTGGGAGCTTGTGTGGGGGTGTTGGGGAGGACCCAAAGTAGTGTTCGCCATCTGAACCCCGCTTCGGGTTCGGGGCTGAGGTGGGTCGGGGGGGCCCTGAATCTGCCCGAGTCGGATCGGGGGGTCCCTGCACAGCCCTAATAATTGATGCACACATTTGAAAAATATGCACAAAAATTTGCATGGATTCTCATGAGAAAAAAAAATAAAAAAACAAAGATCTCAATCTGATAAGGACTTGAGTCGGAACAAGCTTCAAGACAGAATTCAGGGGACTTTGGTGAACTTGAATTTAAAGCCTGGTGGTTGAGTGTGGGGTAAGTGGGGATTAAACACTGGCTATTTTTAATATTTCTTTATTATTATTATTATTATTTTAATATGTACAGCTAACAATCCTGAAACACTGGTACTGGGGAGGCTGGAAATGTAAACAAATGGTTAACTTCATAGTAGGAGGGAGCAATCCTATGGCCATTAGTCAGCTGCTAGACGGCCATAGGATATGTGGTTTTCCGGGAACCGACCTCGGAGTCTCTGCTCTGAGGTTTGTTCCTGGAGAACCACCCTTCCCTCCCTTCTGTGCTGCCTTGCAGGCAGAGTAGAATGGCTCCGTGCTCAGAAGAGGAGTGCAGAGTGGCGAAAAAGGGGTGTTCTGGGGGGCGTTCCAGGGTGGGGAAGGAGGAAATGCCGATACGACACATCCTATATGTTATCCAGCAGCCTCCTCCCCTGCTCCACCTTCCCGCAGCTAGACAGCCAAAATGCAGAGCAGGAGGAGCGTGGAGGGAATGATCCCCTCCGTGGTTCTCCTGCCCTGCATTGGATAGGTGGTTGCCTCTGAGTTCGGAGGTGGCCACCTATCCCCATAGGATTTCACCCTAAGTTTGGTGGGGCTTGGGTTGTGTGAAATGTTGTTAGTCATCTTGGATTCCCACAAGAATCCTCTGATATTCCACCTGAGGAGGAACCTTTCCCACCTATTATGAATTTTTCTTTGGGGTGAAATTTTGGTGGCAACTTGAGGTGAGAAATTACCACTTCTAGCATGCTTTGTTGCACAAACAGCTGCTCCAATTTTGAAGTGAGCAACACATATTTCACACACACACACACACACATACACACACTTCTTCATGAACCACAAAGGCTATTCATGCTTGGAAGATATCGCTTAGTACCTGAAAGTCTGGATAGTTGACTTCTTGTGTGTCTTTGCGTCTGTCACTCAAGCCATAAAAATTGATTTGACTCTTGTTTCCATGCAATGTTTGTTCTCTTCTCTCTTTCTCTGAATCAGGCAAAGCTGGGAACTTCTTTTTCTTCTTCTTTTGTGCTTAAAGTACACAGAGGAGATCTCCCGAACAATATTTGGCTTTTACACAGTCGTTAACATTTTGTGTTTGTTGTTCCCAGACCTGCCAACTGTTTATATGCCAAACAGATCATGTTTTGCCTGTCGGGTTTTGATGCTGGGTTTTAAATGTTTCATATACCTGACCGGTTCAGAGTAACTTAAACCTGAACTACACGATGAGCAAAGATGTAAACAGTCTCGTGAACGGCTTTCTGATTGTAAACTTCCTTTGTTTTTTAAGGGTTGGAGCTGTATTTATTTCTTAAAAAAAAAAAAAAGCCTGGTAAAGATATTTTGTCAATAAACAGAAGTACGTACCTTGGGTGTGCTTGGGTTGTGGGAGGGAAGTTTACCAAAGTGCTCTCAGATGTATGCAAAACACCACCTTTTTTTCTGAGTGAAAGCAGAAAAGGTTGCCTCCCTTGTGTTTCATTCCAGCTCTAATTTGCCCTTCCTTTGTCTGCAACTGTGGACAGAAGAATGATAACAGTGCACATTTCTGACATCTGGAAATTGTGGTGCTTAATTTTTTACATCCCTTTAATGCACATTCTTATAACCCAGTGATGTATAATATTTTACCAGACTTCTCAATCAATGTGATGACTGCCATCAGAGAAATGCTGCCCACACAGTGTCAGCAGTCTGAAGCATATATTAAAAATCAACCTTTCTACTGATAGAGCAGTTGACACCTATTTATCTACAGCAGTGCGAAATGATCAATCCTCCCATGTTACCTTGAATATATATACAGATACCAATTCAGTAGAGCAGGGACAGCCAATTTAAGAACAGAAGAAGAGCCCTGCTGGATCACATCCGTCGAGTCATTCACACACACACACACACACACACACACACCACACACAACCTAGTGCTCTGAATGGCACTCAAGACTAGGGATGTTGGAAAAATCTGCAGTGGAACCAAATGAATTCAGATTTTCATTAATCCAGTCTGTGGATTCTGCAGTGGACTGCCTTTACCTGCTCTGGTAGGTTCTATGGAATTGCAGACCATTTTTTTCTGACTTTCCCAAATTTTGTGCAAATTTTGTCTTAGAAAAATATGCAAAATAAAAAATGGCCCAAAATGCACATTTCCCCCATAGGCAAAAGTGTGAAAATATGCTGGGGGGGATTTGCACATTTTTGCATGTGCAAATTTGCACAAATGCACATTTGCACAAATTCAGAAACAAAATAAATCTGATTCCACCGATGGGTGGACAACAGAATGACAGGTACCTGACAATCCACAAAACACAGACGGAGTGGATTTTATACAATCTGTATATCCCTAGTCAAGACTTTCCACGTGTGCGGTTCGTAGGGCAAGGTAGCTTTTGACCAGTCCCAAGAGGCAGCTGGCTCTGGCCGCTCTGAAAAGTGAATTTCGTCAGTTGGAGATGCATTTTGTAAAGAAGTATTTCCTGTTGTTTGTCTTGAATCTAGTGCCAATTGAATTCATTAGGTGACCCCAAGTAGGGATGTATGAGAATTTTGTTTTGGCTCACAAAACATGTGAAACTCCGAACACAAGTGTGAACACCTGAGTGCCGAAAATATTTGCAACTCCTCAGACATGCAGTTCTGGTTGTCTCGTTCGTGATTCCCAGTTCAATTTGCGCAAATTTCCTAATTTGTGCAAATTTCCTCAGTAGACTGAATCAGCCCTGCTTTAGTCTATGGAGGAAATTTGTGCAAATTTGGGGGGACTTGTGCAAACCTCCCATTCAGACACTGCTCGATTTGGGCACATTTCCCATATGCACAGAGCGAGCAGCAATCACAAATACGAATGGGAATTGAGTATGAGATGAGTGCCTAGGGATGGACAGATGCCCCTCCCCCCTCCAGGATCTCCAGGTGCCTGCCCAGCAGCTACCCCCACTTGCACACCCCCAGAACTGCTCGCATGCCCCCCATGCTCACTTGCAGTATTGAGTAGATGGGGCCTTTACGGCCGCTATGTGCATAATATTGCACTTACGGAAGTTCCTGAGTCACCATTTTGTGAAAAAAATATGGCGACTGAGGGAAGATTGGGTTCTCAGGAATGGCTCCAGGTAGGTGCTGGCAGCTTGGTGAGCATGAGGGCAGTGGAGCGGGGGCAGCAGCTTAGCAGGTGCAGCCTGGAGGTGCAAGGGGGGGAGTCTGTTGGACGCCTGGGCTCAGCCGAGCGCCCACACCATCCCTATGAGTGGTGAGACAATGTTCAGGGAATGCTGTCACTTTTGCCCACCCCAATCCCTAGTTCTAAGATAGCCTTCCCCAATGTGGTGCTCTCTAGATTGAATTGCTACCCCCATCATTCGTAGCCAGCATCCCACAAGGTTGGCGAAGCCTGTTCAAATGGGTCTACCAGAACCATACACAGTAGCTGCAGCAGATGCGGCTGGCGCCTGCACCATACATGTAGATAAAGGCATCACACAATACAGGTCATTTTATTTTCAATCCGTTCCTAATAATCCCTAGCATGGAAATTTCCCTTTGTACCACCAGTGTATACTGAACAGATGTTTTCACAGAACATCATCACAACCCCAAGATCTTTCTCCTGGTTAGTCACCATCAGTTCTGAACCCCATCAGTGTGCATGCAATGTTTTTTTAATGCCTTAGGGTGCATCAATCTCCCTTTACACTGAATTCAAGTGTTGCCCACTTCTGTATCGTTGGAGGCACTTCAATTATCCAGGCAGTGGTCAGGATGCTGGGAATGTATTTTGCCACACAAACAACTTCCTCAGAACCTTGAAGGGCTTCCAGTTAAGAGATAGACAGAAACTATGGCACCATGACAGATGTGGGATTCCTTGCTTGCTGCACCTGCTGAGTATGGTTGCTCGTCATCATGGACTTCCAGGTGTTATCAATTCACCCCCTCTTTAGAAGGTTGCTTGGGAGACTTCCAATTCTGTGTTATTTACAGCTTTGTTGTGGTATACAATGCTTAAGAAGGTCTTTATGCATGAATCCAGGGTCATTTGGTTCAAAATGATGAAGAAGCATAGCTTTAAGACAGGGGAAGCAAACCTTTTCTTCTGTCAAGGACCACATTCCCTTGGGGACAATCTTTGAGGGCCACATATCAGTAGTGGTCAAGGCTGAAGCCAATGGTGGGTTGGGCCACAGCCAAAAAAGGCTGGGGCCAGTCATTGTCTCTCTCTCATGCGCACTCTCTCTCCTCACCCCTTTTTCTTTCTCTTTCTGCTAACCCCTTATCTCCCTTGCTCTTTCTGCCACCCCATCTCTCTCTCTTTCTGCCACCCTCTTTTCTCTCTCTTTCTGCTATCCCATTTTCTCTCTCTTTCTGCCACCCTTGTTTGTCTTTCTGCCACCCCTTCTCCTTCCCTCCTCACTCTCCCTTTCTGTGGCCCCCTTTTATCTCTCTTTCTGCCACCCCACCTCTGTCTTCCTGCCCAGAAAGCTGCCATAGGAGGGTCAGATTACGCTGGCCAGAGATCTGAACTGATTGCTTGCAGAGGGCTTTTGAAACTAGGATGAGGACTGCATGAAATTAGGCCAAGAGTCATTGATTTAGGAGCTACCTGCAGTCTAAAACAAAGAAATATCTGGCAGTAACCAGCAACCATATTCCAGAAGTCCATGATATACTACAGCCTGTAATCAGTTAATTTTCTTTTCCCTTGTAATTAATGATCATGTAGTATTGTTATGTGTGTTCCTCCTTTTTTTGTTCCAGGTATTTTTTAACATGGTATCAAAATAGCATGCTAAAATCAAACATACAAGTGACTCCTTCATGAGTGGTCAGACTTGGTAGAAGTTGACGCTATCTAGCAGGAAGTATTTCACAGTTTTGAAAAACATGCACTGGGGCATAGCCAGTGAATTTCTCCCCCAGATTTTGAAGTTTCAGATTACCAGGTCTTATTTCTGAAAATAAAAGTATGAATTAAGTAAGATTAAAGTTTCTAAAAGTAGAAACTTCTGAACCTTTCAAAGATTGCACCAAATGCTTTGGGGAAGAGTCAGATGTGAAAGAAGGGGTACAACCACCTCCCTCTTTCAGACTTTTGGCGGGTGGGCTATGAATTTCAGGGGCAATCTGAGATTTTCCATTACTCTCGTGTAGTTTCATTGGACGGTTGGCATCGATTTCTTCTTTCATCCATGAATGCTCTGTTCCAATGAGTATTCTGAGGGAAAAGATAGCCACCACAAAAAGATGGTGCAGTCCACTAGTAACTGCCTTTTTCTTTTTCTTTTTTAGCAATGGCCACCATTTCCCCCTTCAGAATATTTCCTGAACAGGTCACTTTGGGAGAAAAAGACAGGTCCATTGGAGCTGCAAGGGAGCTCTGGTAATTTCCACCCTCAGAAAACTGTGTTCCTGGCCCGGAGTGTTTAGCTCTTAAAACTCAATTTGAATCCCTGTGTATTAAGTCATGCTTCTGGTACTGAAATTTCATTTATGTATGTATGTATGTATGTATTGCATTTATATGCTGCCTTTTCCCTCCAAGTAGCTCCAAGCGGCTTACATCATCCTCTTCTTCTCCGTTTTATCCTCACGACAACAACCCTGTGAGGTATGTTGGGCTGAGAGTCTGTGACTGGCCCAGAATCACCCAGTGAGCTTCCATGGCTGAGTGGGGACTAGAACCCGGACCTCCCAGCTCCCAGTCCAGTGCTCTTGCCACTGCCCCACACTGGCTCTCATTCCACACTGGAAAGAGTTATCACCCCTGTTTTTTTTCTTAAAAGCTTCTCATCTTTCATAGCTATATGGCAGGCAGGCAGGTCTTCTTCCTGCTGGGAATATTTGCATTGATTGAATTTGGCTGGTGCAGATGGGTGAGAATTTTGTTCAATTTGTTGTTGTTGTTTTATAAGAATGGACCAAAATCCATATATACTTAATTCATAAATGTGACAAAAATAACTTGTGACTTTTTTAAAAAGTGCAACTTACAGCTCCCTCCCTCCCTTGAACTGACCTGATCCATGCTTTCTGGATGAATATGTGGATTGGAACATTACTATCCATTAGAGTTCACAGTTGTTTCTGAATTTTGTGATGCAGTATCAAAATGTGCTTCAAAAATGTGTATTTCAGGACAAAATGTGCCTAGAAATGCATACATTTAGATCAGCTACATACATAAATGTGCATTTTGTGAGAAAATACTTTTAGGGAGCAATCCTATGGCTGCTAGTCAGTGGCTAGACGGCCATAGTATATATCGGTTTCCGGGAACTGACTTCCCCCCCACTCCTGCATTGCCTTGCAGGCAGCTTGGAAAAGCCCTGCACTCCGCACTTAGAAGAGGAGCATGGAGCGGCAAAAATGGGGCATTCCTGGGGTTGTTCCCAGGTGGGAAAGGCAAAAATGCCAGTATGACACATCCAACATGTCGCCGGCAGCTGCTTCCTCTGCTCCTCCTTCCCACAGCTAGACAGCCAAAATCGGTTGTCTAGCCACAAATGCAGGATGGCTGAAGCACAGAGGGACGATCCCCTCCGTGCTTCTCCTGCCCTGCATTGGATAGGTTGTTGCCTCCGAGTTCAGAGGCGGCCACCTATCATGGTAGGAATGCTCCCGCCAAGTACAGATTTAAAAACAGGTTTATATATGAAGTTTTGTGCAGCTTTTGTTTATATGTTGCACATTCATGTGGAAATTGGATGAAACAGACTTATGAATGCATGCAAAACTGACATCATACAGGAAACAGACTGATCTATCTAAGGAGTAGGCCTGCAAAGGGTTTTTCTTAGTCTAAGGGATGAGAAAGATGAGAGGAATTTGGCCTGTACTTTCACAGACAGGGCATAGTTAATTCACATTGCTGGAATATGACACCAGCAGCGTGTATTCTGCTAGTCCTAAAGAATAAGCAGGTAAGAACATCTTAGCATTACCATATAAAGTGATGATACATTTCCATAAGACAATATAAACTATAAGCCATCAAGCGTTTGCCATAACAATCTCCCTGCCAAATCTTGGACGTGGTGATTAGAATTGTTGTCATCACATATCAAAAGCAAGGAGGAGGAGGAGGAGGAGGTAGGCACAATAAATAGAAAAAGCCACAAGAAAAAGCTTTGCAGTGTAGGCCTCCAGTCACATCATATTGTAACAAGGTGGTTGTGTATATCTACCAGCAAGTGTACAGTTCGGCTCAGGTCTGAGTTAAATCCTGCTTGGATGCAAACAACCCATCTTTGGGGGGCAGAATCATCAGGCCTCTGCCAAGGTGCACATCTCGGAAGGGGTCCCACCGCAAACCCTTAGAAGCAGCCTTGCCCTGCTGCTCCTTCTCCTTGCTGCTGCTGCCTGTTCACCTGCCCTCTTTAGGCACGTGAGCAGGGAGAGGAGGAAGGAAAAGGAGCAGCTGCCTCTGCTTGTCTTGCCCTCCTTCTTGGCAGTGGTGCAGATTGGGCCCAGAGGGACAAGTCAAGTGGATGGGCAGCAGTGATGATGGGTCTGGGTCTGAGGTCACCTCGCCCAAGGACTCCCCAAACCCTGGAGCCTGCCTTGCACCATGTCATTGTGCAGATGGCAAAAGCCAGTTCCGCAGAAGCATATCAACACAGGATGACACCTTATACCAATTGAGGCCATAGGTCCATCTAGCTCAGGTTTTGCTAGACCAGGGTTGAGGAAACTACAGCCCTCTAGATGTCACTGGACTACAGCTCCCATCACCATTCATCTGGCTGGGACTGAAAAGAACTGTAGTCCAGCGACATCTGGAGGGCTAAAGATTCCCCAACCTGTTCCTAGGGGATGCCAAGGATTGAGCCTGAAACCATCTGCATCCAAGGCATGTGCTCAGCCAGTGAGCTATGGCCCCTCTGCCTTAGGTGTTAATACTTTTCCTGGGCTGAGCTGCTTCTGGTGATATGGCACTGGATGGTGTCACTGGCATGGGCTGGGGGTCTCACAGGCAATCCAACTTAAAATCAGTGTACACAGGCTGGGGAGAATTTGGTACCTATTCAAATCCTTTAACAGAGGATGGACCAAAAACTATGTGGTGATAATTCTCCTTAAGAACATAAGAACAGAGCCAGGGGTCCATCTCATCCAGCATTCTATTCACACAGTGGACAAACCCACAGGAAACCCATAAGCAGGACATGAGTGCAACGGCACCCTCCCACCCATGATCCCCAGAAAAAGGTGTACATAGGCACACTGCCTCTGCTGCTGGAGGTAGCATAGAGCCATCGGGACCAGTAGCCATTGATAGCCTTCTCCTCCAGGAATTTGTCCAATCTTCTCTCAAAGCCATCCAAATTGGTGACCATCACTACATCTTGTGAAAGTGAATTCCTTAGTTTAACTGTGCATGCTGTGTGAAGAAATACTTGTTTTTATCTTCCTCGAATCTCCCAGCAATCAGCTTCATGAGATGACCCCACTGGGTTCTAGTATTATGAGAGAGGGAGAAAAATGTCTCCCTATCCACTTTGTCCACATCATAGATAATTTTGTACACCTCTATGATGTCACCTCTTACCTTTCCTCTAAGGTAAACAGTTGCAGATGTTGTCACTTTTCCTCCTAGGGGAGTTGCTCCAGCCCCTTGATCATTTTAGTTGCCTGTTTCTGAAACTTTGCCAGCTGTACAATATCCTTTTTTTAGGTGCAGTGACCAGAAGTGTACACAGGATTCCACGTATGGTCACACCACAGATTTGTATAAGGGGAGTATGATCTTGGCAGTTTTGTTTTAAATTCCTTTCCTAAATATGTGTAACCTGGAATTTGCCTTTTTCACAGCAGCCTTCTCCAAGCTGGCAATCTCCAGATGTGTTGGATGATAATCCCAACACATCTGGAGGTGGCAATTTAGGCTGTTCTACAGTATTGCGTAGTTCTTTCTCTGCTTAAGGAGTTTGGATGGTACCATTTCAGGCTGCTTATGGGGTACGGGGGAAGAGGCTTTCCACAGGCAAGCCATTTTTCTCCCCACCCAAGCAGTCCACCCAAGTGGTGCAGTCCTGATTCTAGCAATGAGTGTAGAAGCTGGACCACTTCTTCCTTGTTGCACCATGCTCTGAAGTGGTGGGGTGAAGACAGAGGCCACGAAGAAATCCTCCGTATGCTAGCAAAAGGAATAATGCACTGAATCCAACCCTCTGGTTTGCCCGTATACAGATGCTTACCTCTGATAGGACATCTTTTATGGAGCTATCCAGAAGGGGACTATAATGCAATCAAATCTGAAATTACTGCACATTGGTCAGAGATAATACTGCACGCTGTTAAAATGCCGTAACGGAGGACAGACTGAAACACTACAGTAATAATTCTGCTGTGTGTAGTTATTTCTCCATGTGCCAGACTTCAATTCAAACAGAATCTCATTTTAACCTGGCCAGGTTTGCTGCGCTTGGTATGGCTTGTGTCTTGAGTTTAGCCCAAACAGAAAACAGAGTTTGTTGCTAAAGAAACCTGAGCCTAGGCTCTTTGCATTTTTAGGTGTGTTTTGATATTATCAGTAAGCACTAGGTCCTTCCTCCACCTGTTCTCAATTCCTCCAAGTCAATGGAGCAAGAGGAGGTATTTGGATTGGTCAAGTGATAACCTTTGGATAAGAACCTCATGCTTCACTCGTCTGTTGGGGCTGCCTAATTGTCTACTTGCTAATAGCTTGCTGGGCAGGTTATCAGTCCCGTAAAGAGATTTTATTTTCTCAAAAGAAGTGAAATGCAAACATAAGCCAGAGTTTAGGAATTTTAATACCAGCCTTTTCAGAAATAAATGGGGCGCCGCCATCTGACCTTAGGTTGAGGGCATACATGTAATAATTAGGGCTGAAATGAAAATTGCCCAAAGTAGAGTTTGGCCAGTTTCAACTGTGTGTGTATGCAAATGAATGTTGGTCCCCAACTAGGGGGGCATATCACTATTTTTAATTTCCCCCAAGAAATTCACCACCAGGTGGTGGGGGTGGGGTGGGGGGAATCTGCCAGTTTCAGTTTCTCCCAGTTCCTTATTTTCCCAAGCTTAGGTACAGTTCCTCTTACACTTTGAGAATGTCTCCAGTCTCAATTATGGTTCACCCCGCACATTTAGGATTTTTTAAAAGTTTGCATAAAAATTCATATGCATCTTTGTGCACATTTCTCCGAATACATATTTTTTGTATGCATTTTTGCCTAATGCACCCTTTTTGCAAGCATTTTTTCTTAATATAATGCCTTTTTTAATGATATTTTCAGATTTTGGTATACATTGTTTTGCTTGGAGTACTCATTGCAAAATTGGGAGAAGTGTGAATTTCAAAGGATAATGGACTTTTGTTTTGCATTGTGGTTCAAAACTGTGAAATATGGTAAATTTGCATTAAAATGAGAACTCAACAAATTTCTCCCTTATCTGTACAGCAGTGACAGTGGCCTATTTTATTCTTCAAGTAAACTTTATTTTGCAATCACCACAGGTGAGGGCAACAGGACAGCTCCCTTCTCAGAGGTGTGGCCACCATTTACCTTACACTCAATGTTACAGATGTTGCATTTTTCCAGGGCATTGTGGAAGGGGGGAAAGGCAGCAGCTGCCACACACACACACACAGAAGCCCCCAATAATAATATTCACTATGGACATAGCACATCTGAAGAACTCAAAGCACTTCTCATGTCTCATCTCTTACCAGTGAAGGCCGGTGGCTCTGATTTTGGTGGGTCTGTGATTCCATTTTGGGTTTTAGTCAGAACCAGCCAGAACTCTAAAGGTGTTATCCAAGGTGCTGAGCCCCCCAAATGGGTTCAACGTGTTTGATAGGTCCTTTAGAATTCTGGCTGGTTCTGACTAAAATCCAGAATTGAATCACAGACCCACCAAAATCAGAGCCACCAGCCTCCATTGTATCTTACAACAGCCTTGTAAGGTTGCCTATTATTGGTTTTGTTATCACCATACTGAAGACAGGGAACTTGGAAACACAGTGGTTTGCTTAAGGCTGCCAATGAATTATGGCTGTGCAGAGATTTGAACTGGAGGACATCCCAGGTCACGCTCCTAGGGAGAAGAAGAAAAAAACAGCTGGAAGAGAAAGAGTTAATGAAGATTCTCCCCTATTTCACTGAACATCTGCTTTATACTGCAGCCTCTGTGGCTGCATTTTGTAAAATAATAGGGGGGGAAACATTGGGGACAAACAACATATGACTGAGTTAATAATGTCTAATTAATTCTGTTTGTCTACCTACCTTCTGTGCATGTTTTCTGATAGGAGATATATTAAATTTTCATTCATTTCATTTTGGGTATGAAAATGAATGGGTTGAAGGAGCAGAAATGTGCAGTAGTACAGCCAGAAAGGTGCTATGTCTCAGACACAGAATCTTTTGAAACTTGTTTCCCATGCCATAAGCAGCATGTTCCACTTATTATTTACAAGCCATCAGCGTACACATGTACAAAAGATAGTGAACATATTTGTTATACTTACTATACCTGGGAGAAAACCAAGCACACAGCTGGAGTTTTGCTTGCAGGTTGTTGTTGTTGTTTTTTAACCCAAGTCCCATCCACTGCTGAAGAGACAAGCCACACCTTAAATGGAAAGGTGGCTTGTCTCTTCTGCAGGTGGAGCTGATACAGTGAAAACAGAGAAGCTCTGCCAGAGTAGTTCTCCCCTGTGCATGCAAGTCCCTTCTTTTGGTTCTTGCCAAAGTATTTTCTATGTGGCAATGCAAGGCATATTTGTTGGAGTCAGATATACAAAATTGTTTGCCAGAGGCTGTTGCCAGCCATCAAACCCTGCTCTTTCTCATATACTGAACAAGTTTACTGGGGGCTGGCTCCAGGTTTGAAAGGGCCCTTGGCAAAGAACCCTTAAGTGGTGGGTACCTTCTGACATTAGTGGGCTTACTTGCAGGTGATGGCAGGCAGATGTGTACTGAACAGCTGCGAGCCTCCCACCATATTAATTGCCTTCAACATAGCAACAACCTGGGGCATTGTAGGAAATTTAGATTGTGGTTGGCTCACAGACTCAGCCCATGGGCCCTGCTGGGATTCTGAAACCCTGGCAACTGTCCAAGGATGCTCAGAGCTGAGGCCAGCCCTGAGCATACCCAATGCCACCTGACCCATGTTGGAGGGTAGATGGCCACCACCATGGAGTCATAAAAACAGGTGTGTGCATACATACACAGAGCTAATACTCCATTACAGATCAACTCTTCTCTTTGTAAACATGCTTTGAATCTTGACTGGCTTAGATAGCGACTTGGGCTAGTCCCATCTTGCTTCATTGTTGAGAAGAATGCCAGGTTGGTAGAACAATTCTAAACACCTTTCTTTCACATGATTCATATCCACTTGTTTACTGTTTACTGAAGCACTTTTGTGTGTGGTCTGCATTAACTATGGGAAGCCGGAGTTAGTCATCCTCTGTGTGTGTGTGTGTGCGCGCGCGCGCGAGCGCACACGCATGTGTGTTATTAAATTAAAATCTTATGGAAGCCATTTGCTTTCACTGAAGGATATGCTCTAGCTCGTTTCTTTAAATTTCATCATATTTACCTCCGGCCTCTTGTGTGAAGAGAACAAATGAATACATACCTCTTTTGAAACCCAACGTCATCACTGACTAAAGACCACCTGTTCTTCCTGAGGCTGATGGCTTAGTCATAATGACACAGCATTTTTCTACACCCATCATCTGCTTAGAAGTGCTGTTCTGACTTTTTAAATATAGACTATCAACAGCTCTTTACCTCATTGGTCCCATTTTTAAGGCAGTATTTTAATTAGGGCTCTGCACTGCTTTGGCCTGAAGCCCAAACTCTGAGCCAAAGCGGGGTGCCTTGGGTCATTTGGGGCCACTTCTGAGGGAAGGCAGAAGGGGCACAAAGCAGCATGAAGTGGGTCTGGTCACTCCGAAGTGCTTCAGAGCACTTTGGAGTGATCCGGAAGCCCAGATGTGCTGCTGTATTTCCAGAAATGTAGCATACTAGACGGCTTGACAGCTACCATTTGCATAGGATCTATTTCTGGAAATACAGGGAGTCACCATGGAGACTCCCTGGGACAAGATGGTGGCTGCCGGCAGGCATCCCAAGGGCCAAGGTAAGGAGCTGGGGGTGGCGGCAGCAGCAGCTCCCTGGAACAAGAAGATGGCTGCTGGCAGGCATCCCGAGGGCCCAGGTAAGGAGCTGGGGGCTCATGTGGCAGGGGTGTCCAGGGGGGCGAAGTGGGATTTGGCCATCTGAATCCTGCTTCAGCTCCGGAGGCCAAAGCGAGTTGGGGGTGAATCAGCCCGAAGCGGATTGGTCCGGTCTTGGAAGCCCTTATAGATGCCTCTAAGGAAGATCAGAGGGTCTCTCTGTAGCCCTAATTTTTGTCACCCATACTACCATTGAATACAGTAAGATTTACTTTCACATAAGCATGCATTGGATCGGGGTGTATAAATTCTGATTCTGATTCTAGCACTGTGGAGGCTCAGCTGTCAGGTCCCTTGGGTCTCTCCCTTTGCAATCACACACTCCAGGATAGCAGTCTTCAGGGTCATTACTTTATTAGTTAACAACTAGGTCCTTTACAAATGCAAATCCTCGGAGACTCTCAGGCTAGAAAGGAAAACCTCTACTCCACACAATTACGAATATCAAAAGAGGAGCCAAGTGGGAATCAGAGACATTGCCAGCAGTTTGAAACAAGAGCTTGCCGGCCAGAATAACTTAGGGGCCGATGCACCTCCTTTACAGTTGTGCCTTCCTATGTAGGCTATCACACACAGCCAACTGGGTGGAACGTCTGAGCTCCACCTCTAACTTGTCCCGCTTTGCTCTGCGCTGGACTCTAGCATCCTTCAGGTCACACCCCGCGCTCTCCTTCTCCTCCGAGACCTGAGTTCTCATGGAGGAGGAAGGGGGGGCTTCAGTTCGAGCTATCAGTATGCCAAGGGCCTGAGAAGAATGCCTATCTATATCTGAGCTCACCAGGGAGGAAGCCTCCCCCGGTTCTGGCTGTTCCCATTCTGAGTCTGAGCTGCTAACTATCTGCACACTCAGAATTGTTCCTGACATCAGCTGCCTGCCCTAATCACTCATTAGCTTAAAAAACAACAAAGTATCTTGTGGCACCTTAAAGACTAACACACTTATTGCAGCCTAAGGTTTCATGGACTAGAGTCATAATCATTTCATGGACTTCATTTCATGGACTTCATAAGATGCATAAAATGTAATTCTCAATTGCTGTAATCCTCAGTTGACTGTAATCCTCAGTATTTTACACACATGGGTGTAAGGTGGGGGAAAGGTAGAGGTTGAAGTTAAATGATGATGGAATGCAAAAATACAGTCTGTGACAATTCAAGTAGAGGACATATGTGCACAAAATAAGCACAGTGACACTTCATGACAGCAGGAATAGGTGCAAACACAATCAGTTTAGCAATACTGTGGAAATCAGCATCTGCAGTGGGACAGGAAACCATTGTCTCTATTCAGGATCAAATGAATAGTAGTGAACTTCTTCATAAGTTGTGATTCAGCAGTTTCATGCTGGAGCCTCCCACTGAAGTACCTTTGTTCAAGGATGACCACCACCTTAAGGTCGATACCAGGGTATTCTGATAAGTTGAAATGTTTCTGAATATTACCATTTCTGATCTCAAATTTGTGTAGTGTCATTAGCTTTGGTATCAAGATTTGCTCCACCCTGCAGTAAACAGGGAAAGAGGACAGGCAACAGGATCACTGAAATACCGATCTAGGGAAGCTAGAAATGGCCAGGAATTCCTGTAACAGAGCTAGCTGGAATTTACAGCCTTATCACAACCTTGCAATAGATGAGGCCTGCTCAGTTTGTGAAACACCAAGCAAAACACAGCTCACCAGCCATACAAGGCAGTCCACAGAGGCTTAGATAAGCCTCCTGGTTTTTCTGCTTTTCTAGAATTGCAAATATGGAGTGGGGGAGACCACAACACTTGACTGATCTCGATAAAAAGGTGCTGGGCTGCATTAGTCTTGGAAGGTCCCTAATTACATTTGTTGTTGTTGTTGTTCAGTCGTTCAGTCGTGTCCGACTCTTCGTGACCCCATGGACCATAGCACGCCAGGCCTTCCTGTCCTGCGCTCTCTCCCAGAGTGCAATAAAAATAGGTTCCTGGGTGAGGGAGAAATGATGGAGGGAGAATTCCCTCTTGGCTATCCTCTACATCTCTGAAGTGTGGGTAGCCGTTCTGATCCTGTTCAGTTTTACTAGGAAGTAAATCCTATTGGGAGGCCCTTTTCAAGCCAAATTTCCACATGGGGGCAATTTTGCAGGGAGGGGTTCCAGATTTGGCACTTAAAAAATGACCCAATTCTACTTGGACTAATTTAGAGGCTGTGGATTCAATCTAAGATGAGATCCGGAAAGCCTAGGCTTCATGCCTCCCATTGACTATCATGGGAAATACAAAAATGGTTATATCTTTTTAATATTTGTCCTAAGTGGATGAAATTTGCAGGCATAGTTGCCTCCTAGGAGGCAATTAAGCCTGCCAAATTTTAGAAAGCTAGAGGTAGTGGATGTCATGTTATGCAGCTTTATATTTCAATTTGTTTAAAGGGAGCTGCCAATAATGTTTTATTTATTGGCCAAACTGGATGAAATTTGCAAAGATAGTTGTCCCTTCTGAGGGAATCTGGACAACCATGTTTCTGATGAATAGTTGCAGGGGTTTGTCTGCAAGATCTGCCTTTACATTTTGAGGGTATTTCCTTATGTGTTTTTTTTTTGTGTACCATTCCCCTGGAAATGACAAACAGCATAGATGTGGCCCTAAGTAAGAAAATGGCAAAATTTCAGAAGGATAGGGGCAGCAGTTTATGTAGAAGGGGAACACTTGTGTGTGTGCGTGCATGCGTGCGTGCATCTGATTTGCTTCCCCTTCCTTCCCCGCATTTTTTTTTTTTTTTTTTTTGGTGAGGGAGGAATTTCTGTGAAAATAGCACACATTGCAGAGGCATCACAGAGGCATCTGACCTGTCAGCCCCTTTTTCTGAATGGTCCCTGTTGAAGTATAGACAGAGATGTATAGTTATCTACAACTACAGTCACATGAAATAGTCAGTTAGCTACTGACTGAGTAGAGATTCATAAAATATCTATCTATCTATCTATCTATCTATCTATCTATCTATCATCTACTGTATCTATCTAAAATGCTCTGAGATGCATCCAGGCTGATTATCCAGAGCTTAATTTAAGATTTCAAAATAACAGCTTCTCTTCTGACTCTGTCGGACTCATTGAAAACGAATGTGCAGCTGCTAAGTTCCATCATGGTCACAGAATCCTTGCAATGCATTCATACTAGTAACAGAGGCCCACTTCATACATACTGTTGGCAGTGACACCCAGAACACAAACTGTGTGTCAACACAGGGCTAGAGGTGGCAAAAGCCAAACTTCAGAACCTGCATGGATCAAAGGGACATTGATGCCAAGGAGCTCTGGTAGCATTGGTTTGAGGTTCAAGGCATTTGGCTCACCAAAATGGAATCACTTCCTAGCCAGGGGTTTCATCCAAGGTATTTTCCAGATGTAGTGGAATTCAAGGAGATGCTGGCAGTGTCAGCAGTGCCACCATTGCCCATCCAAGCAAGAGAATGTTTCTGTCCAGCACTAGCCATGGATGGAAAGGAGATAAATGATTTTGATGCAAATTTTCCTAATTTTGCATTTTCAAGTGAATACACAAATTCATGCCCAATGTACATCATTTTACACTTGCTTACATTGAACTACATTTGCCATTTGGATGCCCATTCTCCCTGCCCCTCCTGGAGCTCCTCACAATCCCTTTTGGTTTTAACCACCCTAAATAATTTGGTGTCATCTGCAAACTTGGCCATCTCACTGCTCACACCTAATTCCAGATCATTTATGAACAAGTTGTAAAACATTGGTCCCAACAGCGATCCCTGTGAGACCCCACTATTTAAATCCCCCCATTGGCAGAATTTACCATTTATCCCTACTCTCTGCTTTCAGTTCTTTAACCAGTTACTGATCCATAAGAGGACCTCTCCTTTTATTCCATGACTACCAAGTTTGATCAGGAGTCTTTGGTGAGGGACTTTGTCAAAAGCCTTTTGGAAGTCCAAGTAAACAATGTCTACTGGGTCACCCCTGCCTACATGTCTATTGACACTCTCAAAGAACTCTAAAAGATTTGTGAGACAGGATTTACCTTTGTGGAAGCCATGTTGATTCTTTTTCAGCAGGGCTTGTCCTTCTACATGCCTACTAATTTTATCTTTAATGATGCTTTCAACCAACTTACCCAGAACAAATGTTAAGCTATCCAGCCTGTAATTTCCTGGATACCCCCTGGATCCCTTTTTAAAAATTGGTGTTACATTGGCCATCTTTCAGGCCTCTGGTACAGAGAATGATCTTAGGGACATGTTGCACATTTTGGTTAGAAGATCAGCGATTTCGTATTTGAATTCTTTGAGAACTCTAGGATGGATACCATCTGGGCCCAATGATTTATTTGCTTTCAATTTATCAATAAGGTTTAGAACTTCATCTTTTGTCATTGCTATTTGCCTCAGTTCCTCAAACTCCCTTCCTGAAAACATCATTTCAGTGTCACCCCCCCTTTTTTTAATTAAGCAACTTACATTCTATGTGTGTGTGGTTTCTCTAGAACTAAATGAAGGGAAGTGGGGAAATGGAGCAGTGAGTATGTACATGATGTGGGTGTTTTGATCTTGTCAAATGTTGGCATTACATTTCAAAGTGACTTCTGCATGCCAATTCCAATGTTACCGTCATTGAAATGAGCATGTGTAGACCACCACCATAATGAAACTTCTCTACCAGCCAGAACTCTAAAGGAGCTATCCAAGGTGCTTCACCATGTAGGTTCAGTACCTTGGAAATCTTATTTAGAGTTGTGTCTGGTTCTGACTGAAACCCAGAATGGATTTACAGCCCCAC
Organism: Heloderma suspectum; assembly: GCF_057233095.1. Lineage (NCBI taxonomy): Eukaryota > Metazoa > Chordata > Lepidosauria > Squamata > Helodermatidae > Heloderma > Heloderma suspectum. The sequence goes on from NC_139461.1 coordinate 22,501,893, forward strand.
CAAAATTGGGGTCACCAGACTCCACTGCCTAAAGGACTGGAAGACTGTGTGCCCTATGCATGGCTCTTCTGCCCCAACTGGGCACTGTGTTATTTGTTATATTGCTCCCTAGTCTTTCCATTTAGAACTGCTTTTATTGTCACTGTATAGATCTGTCAGCAACTGATCAGGATTCATTATCTGCTATCATGCATTGCTTGGTTGTTCTTAGGAAGAGCTTCTAATCCTGTTTGGAACAGTTCTTCCACAGTAGAAGTAAAGGCTCCCTCTGACCTGGTTGTCCTCTACTACCCTGACTTGCAAGCTAGAAGGCCAGGCCTTGTATGCGTTGTCTTCCCCCTCATCCTTGCCACTTCTTTTATCTCAGCCTGCTTCAGCCTTCCATTCAAGTCTTGATCTTCTGAGTGTATTCGTTGTTTGCAGTTCAGGACCTGTTATCAATAAAGCTGAAGATTGATTTACATAAAAGTATGCATTGGATGTGAGTTTAGCTGCCTGGATAGACCCCCCACCCACCCAATGTGTGTTAAAGACAGAACAATGTCTACTCAGAAGTAAGCCCCACTGAGTTCAATGGGACTTACTCCCAGGCAAGTGTACCTAGGATTGCAATCTAATACAAGTAGGCATGAGAGTACCAACAATTTTCAAGCTCACCTAAATTCTCCTAAAAACACTCATTTTGGCTCCATCCCACTTTTCATTTCAAGATGTTTTGAAGCTTGAAATGCTCATTCCAGCACATTCCAGCACATTTCTATGCATATTTTTTTTAAGTGCAGGCTTTTCCTCAATTGACAGAGGGAGCGATCCTATGGCCCCTAGACAGTGCCTGGGAATCCGTGCTCCCTTCCCCTCCTCCTCACAGCCAGTGTGAACAGAACTGCACTGGTGACCTCAGAGAGGGGATAGGGGGTGTCTCTGTGGGCAGGGAGGGTAGGGGACTGGAAAGGCTGGCTTATGAAGTCTCCCCAGGGCACTTCAGCCTCCTTCCCTCCCCCTCCACAGTGCCCCAGCTAGACAGGCAAAAATGACCATATAGCAAAAATGCAGAGCGGGAGGAACGCAGAGGTGAAGATTGCCTCCTCTCCTCCCGCTCTGCATTGGATTGCCGATAAGCCTCCAAGTTTGGAGGCTTACAAGCATTGGGATAGGATTGCACCCTAAGACATGAAAATGTGTATATATTGGGATATGATTGCACCCTAAGATGTGAAAATGTGTATATATTGGGATAGGACTGCACCCTAAGACGTGAAAATGTGTATATATTGGGATAGGACTGCACCCTAAGACATGAAAATGTGTATATATGGGGATAGGACTGCACCCTAAGACGTGAAAATGTGTATATATTGGGATAGGATTGCACCCTAAGGCATGAAACTGTGTATATTTTGGGACAGGACTGCACCCTAAGACATGAAAATGTGTATATATTATTTTTTAAAAGTGCATTGCAAAGTGCACATTTTTAAGTGTTTTTTTCAAATGTGATTGCAAATTTGGGTATTTGCAAACATACAGGATTGTGAACAGGATATATCTGCATGATTTGCAAACAGAAATTATTTTTTGGTATACCCGTAAATATGGAGGTACATGTGCATAGGATTGCAGCTGAATACAAATTCAAAGATCCAGTCACACCAATAAAGAGATGCAATAGCCAGTGATACAGTGGTCCTTTCCAACTTCATGGGAAGAACGCTATGTGCCTACGCTTTTATGCACACAAGCTCTATGCAGACATGGAACTGGATGTATGGAGGTCAGAAGTGGGTCCATCCCAACCCCATCCTGCTAGATGACATGTGGATGGGTATGTATGGTAGCCTTCCCCAACCTGATGCCCTTCATATGCATTGGACTGCATATCCCATGATTCCCCGCCAGCACGGCCAAGGCTGATATATAGCAGTGCTGTCCAAACTGTGAGTAAAAGGCTGAGATAACTGCCAGACTCATAAACACTTCTGGTAGACTGTCTTTGTGAATGATACACTGAAGATCATGTCAGCCAGACTGGCACTGCAATTTCTGGAAAGAGCATCTAGCTAAACTGGCAACTCTTGTTCTTCACACACTTTGAGGTTATTCCATTGCCCTGCTGTCTGGAAGAATGGGTTAATCCAGGCTCAATGTCTGACCGAGCTCAGCTCCTCTTGTTTATTAAAGGGAAAGCTCTTAGTCTCAAACAGAATTTTACGAGATTGGACTGGAAATCAGCCTTATCAGTGTGAGAATGAAGCCAAATGTAATTGAGAATTCTAGGACTTGCACGTATTAAGGAACTGCTTCTCCAAGGCATGAGTGACTCTCCCCCCCAAAACCTGCCAGCTCATCAGATGTCCATGCTATTTGTAAGCCTCCACTCCTACACAGTAAAAGGATGGTAAGAGGTGAATCGGAGCATATCCTCCTGCATATCCATTGAAACTGGCTGGAGAGTCAGGATGGACAAAAGGAGGAACTTCTTTACATGGCACACCATTAAAGGATGGAATTCACTGCCCCCAGAAGAGCTGATGGTGTCAAAGGGGGATTTAGATGTATTCATGGAGGAAATCTATCAATAGCTACTTGTTGGCATTGGAACACAGTCAGCCTTTGAACGATCCATTTCTCCAAATGTTGCGGTGGAGTTCTTGGCCCAAATGCTGCATACAAAAACGTGTATATTAGACAAAGTTGCATACAAAAATACATATATTAGGGGAAGATACATATTAAAATGTGTATATTATAGAACATTGCATACAAAATTAGGGAAAGTTTTTTAAAAATGGAGACTGATGTGGAAATTTAATGGAACAGATTTATGATGGAATATATGCAAAATTGACATGGATTAGATTTAAGGGATGTTCAGACAACAAGCTAACCCACACTTAGTGGTTTGTGCGGTTTGTTAACCAGCCTAAACAACTCAGTAACAAACCATGGGTCCTCAAGGTGGCTTGTTCAAGAAAATAAGCCACACTGCATGGTTAACAAGCCACCCTGTGCGTGGACATTCAGACAACATACTAACCCACGGTTCAACAAACAACCCCCGGTTCAACAACAGCCCACATTCAACCACTAAGTGTGGGCTGGCATGTTGTCTGAACAGCCCCAATGACTAGTTAGCCCTACTAGTCATTATAGATATATGCAATTCAGAAGTAATATGTAATCAGTTGGTGGGAAGCAACAATGGGAGATGGCTTGTGCCCTCCTGTCCTGCCTGAGGACTCCTCAGAAATATCTGGTTGGTCACTGTGGGAAACAGGATGCTGAATTAGATAGATCATTGGTCTTATCCAGCAGGGCTCTTTTTAATGTTCTTACATTCATTTAAGGGGGGGGGGCAATAGGGCTAGTCTTACATACATGTAATATCCCTAATCTCACCCCAAGTATTTCTGCATGTCTCCCCCCAAACCACCACTGTTTAAGGCTCTGCTCCAGGTGCTGTACATTGTATTATTCTCATTTACCTTGCAATAGGTAATCCTGAGCTGACTTATGAAGCAGGGCCTAGGAGAATGCATTCCAAAACCAGGCCACCATCAGAGAAAAGGATCTTTCCACCCAGTCATCATGCATCTAATATTTGATGAACTGATGGATAGGCTCTGATATAGACTCTTGTTTTCTCCCAGAGCTAGGGTGCCCATGGAAGCATCAAGTGGATATGTTGTAGGAACTCCAGGTAAATGTCCCTGTCTTATAATGAGTTGGATATGTTTAGCTTGGAGAAGAGATGATTAAGTGGTGATATGATAGCCATTTTTAAATGATAGTCATATCATTTGAAGGGCTGTTGATTAGATTATGTCTTTGGTTGCTCCAGAAGGTAGGATCCAAACCAAAGGGTTCAAATGACATAAAAAAGGGGACTTCTTGATGGTACGAGCTGTTCAACTGTGGAACAGTGTGCCTCAGAAAGCGGTGGACTCTCCATTATAATTTTTTTAAGCAGAGGCTGGATGGCCACATACCAAGGAGATATCAGAAGATTTCCCTTTGAACTCCATGATTCTATGAATTGTCTGAAGCATTTTCCTGTAAGCATGAGTCAAGCTAAATGGAATAAAAACATCCTGAGTAAGGGCTGTCATTATATTTATACACCAGAAAATGTGCTGTATTGTGCTTTCTTGACCAAAGTTGTGCCCTAAAACTGTATTCTAAAAATAGACTAAAATGCCTTTGTTTAAAAGAGGGGGGAAGCAGCCCAAAGGAGAGGGGAAATGGCATAAACATATAAATGTCAGGAATCAAAAGGAAACAATCAGCCACCACCACCACTCCCCTCCCAGAGAATAAATAAGAGGCAATAAAAAACATTTTACTTCTGGGACACAAATGGTAGACAAAATTGTGTGCCATAAATCCACCCTTTTTTATCATACCATAAATCCTGCCACTGTCCAAGCAACACCAAGCACATCCGTATTTTGTCCCTATCAGGAAAGGAAAAGAAGGGCCAGGTGACAGGATGCAAGGAAGTTAGAAAATAGCTTTGCCATTCTGGAGAAAGGGAGCCATTAACAAAAAGAATGGACTTCAGAACAGAAATGGACTCTTAACACTCTCTCTGCAAAGACTCTAACTACTCAACCCCAGTGTCCATCCACCACTTTCTGAAGAACTTTTGGTGAACAAGAAATTAAGGCTGAAGTTCGGTGCACACTGACAGGAGATTCAATCCCACTGAACTCAGTTGGGCTTACTTTGAAGTAATCATGTACAGAATGACATTGCATGACTCCAGAAATCCCTACTAAATTTTGCTAGGCAGGATAACATTTTGGTTGAACTGCAGGTGTATCTTGCAAGTGTGTCTTGACTCTGGCTCACACTTTTGGTGGACTCATGGACTTGGCCCAGAACCTGGATGGCCATGTTTTGGCAGTGGCCAGGAGTGCACTTGCACAGCTGAGACTACAGTGCCCATTTCTAGAGATGGCTGATATAGCCACGGACATGCATGCCTTAGTTACATCATGGTTGGACTGCTGTAACATACTCTATGTGGGGTTGCCTTTGAAAACTGTTCAGAAATGTCAGCTAGCCCAGAATGCTGTGGCCAAACTGTTGACTGGGGCTGGTGACAGGGAGCACATGAGAGGGAGCATGCTGGGGGAGGGGGGATCATGAGGGAGCATGCTGGCTGAGGGGGGATCAGCAACAAGCAAATTATTAAGGGTATGATCTTGGCACAGTAAAGTACTAATTGAACTGGGAAAGGTTAGCCATTTTCAGATCATTGACATGTGGAGGGGATCACTCCTCCTTGCTCCATGCATTCTTCTGAGCCATGTCTATGTACATGAGTAAAACATGTATGCATCTTGGCTCTCAGTGTGCAGGTAGGGACTCTGCAAAATGCAAATCAGCCCAATATGTGGAAGTTAGGCCTGGGGACAGTAGCCATCATCTTGCTCCCCTCCCACATGTTGATTGCCCACATGTTCAATACAGCCAAACAGATTTTTGAGGATATGTTTCACCCTTCCTTGGAATCCATGGGCCTTCCATGTGCTCAGCTTTAGCTGGATTTGTGCCCGAAGCAGATTTCAAATTTGTTTTTGTTTTGTCCTATTTATTTAAGTAACTCCTTGAAACATAACAGAGCTTCAGCTATTGGGCAGTATAGAAATGCAATGAATGAAAACAGTAAGGATTTTTCTGGATCAGACCAAGGGTCTAGCTGTAAGGGAAAAACTGGAGGCTAACATTTCAGGGCCACTGGCAAGGGATACCTAAGCACACTTACTTCAAACAGCCTCAGCTTGGCCCTGATGTTGTAGGTGAGGTTCCTTTGAGGACTCAGTTAGCATTTTCACATTCACTCAGATTTAGTTAAATTCTACAAAAAAGGACTAAAACAAAGACATAAGCTAAATGCATTTATTAAAGAAAGATAAATAAAGTCTTACACACACTCAACCCTTCAGCCGAGCAAAGCCATACTCGCACATCCTGCAGCTGTATGCCTATCACTCATACCTGTACTTTACCAGCAAGGGGATCCTCCTTTTTCTGGCAAAGATTTGGAACTTTCATTACAATACAAGACACACACACCCTCCAACTGGAGGCCCTGTAACCAGGACAAAGACACCCCTGTCCCATTATGCATGGACTTAAATAAGCTTCTAAACTTGGTAACCTCCTTTTTATTAAATATTCTAAAATTTTTACATCTGTTGGTCTATGTCACACTATAAGTCATCCTATTCCCAGAAAATCCATACTTTTGTCCCTAAAATCACCTCTGTCCTTGACATAAGGTGTTGAGTCTAAAATGGGCCAAAGTTCTCCTTTAAAGTAGTCAACAGCTCCCCACCCCCACACCGCTTTATTTCCAGACAGGAGAATCCCAAACCATGATGTGTTCTTTTCTATGACCCCTTTACCCAGTTTCCTTATAAAGAAGAGACATTTGACAACCTTCCAACTGACAAGGCATCTCTTATCAATTTATATACGGCATCAAGGAAACTTCTCATACAGTAAATTTTGCTCCCCTACCTGCCCCATTGTTGTTGTTGTTGTTGTTCAGTTGTTCAGTCGTGTCCGACTCTTTGTGACCCCATGGACCATAGCACACCAGGCCTTCCTGTCCTCCGCTCTCTCCCGGAGTGTGCTCAAGTTCATATACATTGCATCACTGATGCTATCTAGCCACCTCATCCTCTGCTGTCCCCTTCTCCCTTTGCCTTCAATCTTTCCCAGCATCAGAGTCTTTTCCAGGAAGTTTTCTCTTCGCAATAGGTGGCCAAAATATTTGAGCTTCAGCTTCAGTATCTGTCCTTCCAATGAGCAGTCAGAGTTGATTTCCTTTAGGATGGACAGATTTGACCTCCTTGCAGTCCAGGGGACTCGTAAGAGTCTTCTCCAGCACCACAGTTCAAAAGCATCGATTATTCGGCGCTCAGCCTTCCTTATAGTCCAGCTCTCACAGCCATACATTGCTACTGGGAAAACCATAGCTTTGATTATACAAATCTTTGTCGGCAAGGTGATGTCTCTGCTTCTTACTATGCTGTCTAGGTTTGCCATAGCTTTCCTCCCAAGGAGCAAGCGCCTTTTAATTTCATGGCTACAGTCACCATCTGCGGTGATCATGGAGCCCAAGAAAATAAAATCTGTCACTGCTTCCATTTCTTCCCCTTCTATATGCCAGGAAGTGATGGGGCCAGATGCCATGATCTTCGTTTTTTGAATGTTGAGATTCAAACCAGCTTTTGTGCTCTCCACTTTCACCCTCAACAAGAGGCTCTTGAGATCCTCTTCGCTTTCTGTCATTAGGGTGGTATCGTCTGCATATCAGAGGTTGTTGATAATTCTCCTGGCAATCTTAATTCCAACCTGTGATTCATCCAACCCGGCATTTCTCATGATGTACTCTGCATATAAATTAAATAAGCAGGGTGACAATATACAGCCTTGTCGTACTCCTTTCCCAATTTTGAACCAATCGGTTGTTCCATGTCCAGTTCTTACTGTTGCTTCTTGACCCTCATACCGGTTTCTCAGCAGACAGGTAAGGTGGTCTGGTACCCCAGCCTCTTTAGGAATTTGCCACAGTTTGTTGTGATCCACACAATCAAAGGCTTTAGCGTAGTCAATGAAGCAGAAATAGACGTTTTTCTGGAATTCTCTTGCTTTCTCCATGATCCAGCGAAAGTTGGCGATTTGATCTCTAGTTCTTCTGTATCTTCGAAACCCAGCTTGTACTTCCGGTAGTTCTTGGTTCACATACTGCTGAAGTCTAGCTTGTAGGAATTTGAGCATCACCTTGCTGGCATGTGAAATGAGCGCAATTGAACGGTAGTTTGAACACTCTTTGACATTGCCCTTCTTTGGAATTGGAATGTAAACTGACCTTTTCCAGTCTTGTGGCCATTGTTGAGTGTGCCAAATTTGTTGGCATATTGAGTGCAGCACTTTAACAGCATAATCTTTTAGGATCTTAAATAGCTCAGCTGGAATACTGTCATCTCTGCTAGCTTTGTTGTTACTAATGCTTCCTAAGGCCCACTTGACTTCACTCTCTAGGATGTTCAGCTCAAGTTCAGTGACTGCACTATCATGGCTATCAGGGACATTCAGATCTTTCCTGTATAGTTCTTCTGTGTATTCTTATTTATTTATTTATTTCTATACCGCCCAATAGCCGAAGCTCTCTGGGCGGTTCACAAAAATTAAAACCAAACAACACACAATAAAAATTATTTCCACCTCTTCTTAATCTCATCTGCTTCTCTTAGGTCCCTGCCTTCTTTGTCCTTTATCATGCCCATCTTTGCACAAAACGTTCCCTTGATGTCTCCGATTTTCTTGAAGAGATCTCTAGTCTTTCCCATTCTATTGTTTTCCTCGATTTCTTTGCATTGTTCATTTAAGAAGACCTTCTTGTCTCTCCTTGCTATTCTCTGGAAATCTGCATTCAGTTGGGTATATCTTCCCCTTTCTCCCTTGCTTTTCACTTCCCTTCTTTCCTCAGCCACTTGTAAAGCCTCATCAGATAGCCACTTGGCTTTCTTGCATTTCTTTTTCTTTGGGATGGATTTCGTTGCTGCCTCCTGAACAATGTTACGGACCTCCGTCCATAGTTCCTCAGGCACTCTGTCTATCGGGTCTAATCCCTTCAATCTATTCCTCACCTCCACTGTATATTCATCAGGGATATGATTTAGGTCATACCTGAATGGTTTAGTGGTTTTCCCTACGTTCTTCAATTTAAGCCAAAATTTTGCAACAAGAAGCTCATGATCTGAGCAACAGTCAGCTTCCGGTCTTGTTTTTACTGACTGTATAGAGCTTCTCCATCGTTGGCTGCAAAGGACATAATCGATCTGATTTCGATATTGACCATCTGGTGATGTCCATGTGAAGAGTTGCCTCTTGTGCTGTTGGAAAAGCGTGTTTGCTATAATCAGCATGTTCTCTTCGCAAAACTCTATTACCCTATGTCCTGCTTCATTTTGTACACCAAGGCCATTCTTGCCTGTTATCCTGGTGATTTCTTGACTTCCTACTTTAGCATTCCAATCCCCTATGATGAAGAGGACATCTTTTTTTGGTGTTAGGTTTAGAAGATGTTGTAGGTCTTCATAGAACCGATCAACCTCAGCTTCTTTGGCCTCAGTAGTTGGGGCGTAGACTTGAATTACTGTGATGTTGAATGGCTTGCCTTGGATTCGTACTGAGATCATTCTATCGTTTCTGAGATTGTACCCCAGTACTGCTGTTCCCACCCTTTTATTGACTATGAGTGCTACTCCATTTCTTCTAAGGGATTCTTGCCCACAGTAGTAGATATGATGGTCACCTGAATTAAATTCGCCCATGCCTGTCCATTTTAGTTCACTGATTCCCAAGATGTCAATGTTCAATCTTGCCATCTCATGTTTGACCACCTCCAGCTTACCTTGATCCATTGATCTGACATTCCAGGTTCCTAAACAATATTGTTCTTTACAGCAGCGGACTTTCTTTTCACCACCAGACACATCCACAGCTGAGTGTCCTTTCAGCTTTGGCCCAGCCGCTTCACTCTTTCTGGCGCTACTTGGAAATTCCCTCTGCTCTTCCCCAGTAGTATATTGGACACCTTCTGACCTGAGAGGCTCATATTCCAGCGTCATATCTTTTAGCCTTGTGATACGTTCCATGGGGTTTTCTTGGCAAGAATACTGGAGTGGGTTGCCATTTCCTTCTCCAGTGGACCACATTTTGTTAGAACTCTCCACCATGACCTGTCTGTCTTGGGTGGCCCTGCATGGCATAGCTTATGGCTTCACTGAGTTACGCAAGCCCCTTCGCCACAACAAGGCAGTGATCCATGGAGGGGACCTGCCCCATTACAAATTAGCATTAACTCTGCTTATAAGCACCATCTCTTGCCCCTTAAACTCTAAACTCCCCTTACCCCATATTGTACATAAATATAAATTGCAAGGCCCAGGAAAATCCTTACATAGTATACTGTTCCTACAGTGGCCAATTAGATGCCTATTGGAAGCCCAGAAAAAGGACATGAACAGAGTAGCACCCTCCTGCTCCAGTTGTGATACCCAACAGCTGGTGTTGAGAAGCATATTGCCCCTGATACTGGGGATAATATATGGCCCTCATGACTAGTAGCCATACTTTCTTATAAATGGAGAGGAATACAAATATAGCTGTACAATGTTTCCTTACTTGCAAAATATCATTTATACACTCCTACTCTTATTTTCTGATATGAGAGTTACAAAAGGCACTGGGTTCATGCAGCATACCAACCCACACTCAAGGCTGAGTATGGGTTGAGTGTGGGTTATCATTGAACCATGGGTTGTTGTTAGAATGTGGGTTGTTGCAGTGTGTCAACCCCGCCTCATTGACAAACCATGGTTTGTTAATCACAAACAACCCATGAAGAGAACCCATGGTTTGTTGTTGGGTGTCATCCTCACCCCACCCCCAGCAGGAGAGCTGCTGGAGCCTGTGGACCACTGCCCCATCTGGTGATGAGTCACTGAACTGCATATAGCAGCTCTTCTTTGAAGTAACCTCAGGCTCTGAATTGTCTCCACCCAGCCATCTGGCCATTGGATTCTCTTGGACAAAGAGGGGTATAAGAGAACTTCTTCTTCCAGCTGAGCCTTGATCAAACAACAAGATCTAGCTGAGCTCTGCCATGTCCCAGTATCCTTAATTATTAGTCAGTGGAGGCTGGTGGCTCTGATGTCTGTGGGGTGGTGAATACACTCTGGGATTCAGACAGAACTGGTTAGAACCCTAAAGGAGCTATCCAAGCTGCATCTTGGATAGCTCCTTTAGAGTTCTGACCAGTTCTGACTGAAACCCGGAGTAGATCCACCACCCCACTGACATTGGCGCCACCAGCCTGCACTATTATTAGTTTGGCCTTTGTCCCACATACTCTTCTGTCCTGATTACTGGCTTTGTCCCTCTATCCCAGGTTCCTAGCTCCTGGCTCACTTCAGACAGCTTCTCAAAGTCCAGTCTTTGACAGTGTCATCTTTTAGATGCCCAGTGAAGACTTTTTAAACTTTTATTTCTCCAGTTGTTTAGCTCTGTGTCTGAATGTATTTTCTTATTCCTTCCTTGCTTTTTAAATTTTTCTTATTGTAGCTTCTGTATTTTACAATGTGGAAGTTGTCTAAATTTTCCTGAAACATTGTATTGGAAGGGTGAGCTGTACATTTATTGACAGAAATAAAGAAATAATATCTGAACTCACAAAGAACGCCAAGTGAATATTCAGTCTATTAATTCCTACTTTGCGAATTAAATAGCTTCCCCATACTTTTTGAAGACAACATGTTACAACAGTCTCGAAATTCCGCCAGGCAACTGGGATGCTTGGGTAGCTAATCATTTACTCTTGCAAATTGGCAATTGTATCAGGTGTGGGTTATTTTTAAGCCTTTGAGTTTCTCTGTGGATTTGAACGTATAGGCACTTGTGTGATCCTGAGAGTATGTGTGCCTGGTAAATATTATGCCACTAAATTAATTTTAATGGATTCTTCCGAGGGAGAACAGCAATGGCAACAACAAAAAAGCCATCTGGCTCCCAAGAGGGTGGTTTAGTGGGGGGGGGGGGACTGGAAAGAAAAGGTGCGATGGATCAGGAGAATGAGAAATCAGATGCTTTGTTTCTGAGAGGAGGGGAAATTAATTCCCTCATCTCCCCTTTTGCAATTAATATATCGCCTTGATAGCTCTTCAACTATTCAGCATGAGATGCAGCCAAATTAAGATTTTCCTCTTGATTTTAAGACAGAGGTGTTCAAGCTATGTGTTCTAAGGCATCTGGGGGTTCTTTGGAAGGTTCTCTGGGGGTCCTCTGTGAGAAGATAATGATGGACAGATTTCCAGAAGAGGTTCCCTAGGGGGAACCACGGGCTGCTGCTGTGCACAATTAAGGAGGGGCAGGGGAGTAGATTTCCTGCTATTCTTGGGAACCATCAGGAGGTGGTGGTGGAGTCAGGGGAGCCCTGTGTAGGTGTGTGGTTGCTATCTAGTGGCCCCTGTACTGGTGCAGAATGCTCTCGCAAGTGGGGGAGGCTACCCCGTCAGCAACCACATTGCTTGCACGGTGCTAAGCAAGGCGCCTCTGACTGCCAAAGCCTTGTCTCGATGGTTCTGCTAAGGGTGAGAGTTTGCCTCCGTCCTTAATAGTGCGGCGACTTGCACATGGCCAAGAAAGAGGAAACGCATCACCAAAAGAGAGGATACAGATTTGCAGAAACCTTGAAGTACTATTTCTATGTATACTTCATACAATCATAGAATAGTGGGGTTGGAAGGGGCCTACAAGGCCATCGAGTCCAAACCCCTGATCAACGCAGGAATCCAAGTCAGAGCATCCCTGATAGATGGCTGTCCAGCCTTGTCTTGAATGCCTCCAGTGTGGGAGAGCCCACCACCTCCCTAGGTAGTTGGTTCCATTGTCGTATTGCTCTAACAGTCAGGACATTTTTCCTGATGTTCAGCCAGAATCTGGCTTCCTGTCACTTGAGCCCATTATTCCGTGTCCTACATTCTGGGATGGTCGAGAAGAAATCCGGGCCTTCCTCTCTGTGACAGCCTTTCAAGTACTTGAAGAGTGCTCTCATATCTCCCCTCAGTCTTCTCTTCTCAAGGCTATACATGCCCAGTTCTTTCAGTCTCTCTTCATAGGGCTTTGGTTCCAGTCCCCTGATCATCTTTGTTGCCCTCCTCTGAACCCTCTCCAGCTTGTCTGCATCCTTCTTAAAGTGCGGTGCCCAGAACTGGACACAGTACTCCAGATGAGGCCTAACCAGTGCTGAGTAGAGGGGAACTAGTACTTCCCAGGATTTGGAAGCTATGCTTCTATTAATGCAGCCCAAAATAGCATTTGCCTTTTTTGCAGCCACATCACATTGTTGGCTCACCTTCAGCTTGTGATCTACAACAATTCCAAGATCCTTCTCACTTGTAGTGTTGTTCAGCCAATTATCCCCCATCGTAACCGTGCATTTGGTTCCTTTTTCCTTAGTGCAGAACTTGGCATTTATCCCTAATTTTATTTTATTTTATTGCATTGTTGTTGTTGTTGTTGTTCAGTCGTTCAGGCGTGTCCGACTCTTCATGACCCCATGGACCATAGCACGCCAGGCCTTCCTGTCCTGTGCTCTCTCCCGGAGCGTGCTCAAGTTCATATTCATTGCATCGGTGATGCTATCTAGCCATCTCATCCTCTGCCGTCCCCTTCTCCTTTTGCCTTCAGTCTTTCCCAGCATCAGGGTTTATTGCATTACATTTTATTAAATTCATGATCATTGAAAAACAATGCCTATAATCTAAACAGAAACACAGAATATCTTACCATAGTGGGGAAGACTCTGACCAGGTGATCTGTGGGCCTGCTCAGTCTGCTGCTGAGGTGGATGGACAACTGGGAGGCCCCCAATCCCCCTTCTTCTCTTTATCTTTAAACCAAACTAGGACTGGAGAGACCTTCAAGAGGACATCTTCAACTGCAGGACTGTCCTCCAACAGCTATTTAAAATAGAGCACGGTCCTCTGTAACATAGGAGACCTGGCCACCCGACCTTGTCACCCTCAATAGCCCTGAAGTGAGAGTCAATTGTTCTCAGCCGCAAACCGTTTCACTGGCCAAAGATTGAGTTTTGTCCACTCATAACCATGGTCACCTTGATTCTGATGCTGTGGAGGAGAGTTTGTGTGTTCTGGGGTGCATTTTGTTCATGCCGGGTGATGGTGAGGCTCCACAGGCCTACACCACATGAACAGAGTAATCATGGCCCACAGTTCTTTGTACTGTGTAGCTGACCTGTTAATGTGGAAAAATCTTCATACAGCGCACAGTTAAACTGAGGAATTCACTTCCACAAGATGTAGTGATCATCACCAATTTGGATGGCATTAAGGGAAGACTGGACAAATTCCTGGAGGAAAAGTCTATCAGTGGCTACCAGTCCCGATGGCTATATGCTACCTGCTGTAGCAGAGACAGTGAGCCTATGTACACCAGTTGCTGGGGAACATGGGTGGGAGGGTGGTGTTGCACTCATGCCCTGCTTGTGGGTTCCTGGTTGGCCACTGTGTGAACGGAATGCTGGACTAGATGGACCCTTTGTCTGACCCAGCATGGCTCTTTGGATGTTCTCATATTAAAATGTTCCCTTGAGGTTAAAAAAAATAAATCCTGTAAACTACTGCTTGGGCGGGGGGGGGGGGGATGTTACATCTTTCATGTATCTGATAAGAAAAAAGCAGGTCTGCCCGAAAAAAGATGGCAACCCAATGCCACCCATGTTGGTAGGTCCTTAGTTTTTTCTGAAATGTAACTGTGGTTGGCCAAGGTACCATAGGGGAGAAGGAAGCAGACATGGGAAGAGGACATCCCTTGCCTCTATACCTCTGTTCCTGTGCCCGACTGTATACTCAAAATGTGCTTAGATGTGCCTTTTAGCTGAAGGGTACAGGCTGGGATTAGTTTTCTTATCTGTATTCATTGCTTACATTACAAATGCTGTGGTATTCATTGTAGCATTGCTTTTGATTACCAGCCCTGTCTGCTGCTGTCATTTGAGTAACTTTCCTCGCTTTGATTTTAATCACTTCTGTCTGATTGACTCAAGGCACCATTTCATTAAGCTTCACTTTGCCACTTTTACTCATAAGTACACAGCCTTGTGTATATAGCTTGTCTCGCCATCCTACTATTTTGGTCTTCCAGTGACTCTGCCTTTTCCTCAGAAACATTCCTTTCCCTCTTGCTTCATCTCTACTCCCAGGGCTGCCCGTATTTTACACACCTTCACGGGTGACTGTATTTTATTAGGGAAAGCACCTTGGTGACTTCAGTTTAGCACATCTTAAAAGAGTTTAGGGCAGGGGTGCAAAACCTCAGGCCAGGGGGGCAAATCCAGCCTTCCTGGGGTGTCCCAATTCAGCCATCTAGAGTTTCCCACATGGTCACATGTCTTCCTCAGTCCTTTTCCCTGATCACTGGCCATTGGGTGGTTTCCCAGGTTTTGTGCAGTTTTCTGCCCATTCCCAACAGTTGAAATTCCTTTTCTAGGGCTTCATTACCGGCAGTAAAAGCTTTAAGCTAAAAATGTGCTCGTATTTTGGCTATTTTGGCCCTCCCTCTTTTGCCTTCTGCCATGCCCTTTACTAGAATGTGGCTCCAAAGAGCTTCTCTGAAATGGAATTTAGCCCTCAGAGGTCCCACACCCCTGGTTTAGATCCTCTGTTGTCCTCACTGTTGCCCGTTATGAGTGATTGGCTGTGAAGGCCTGGAGAAACCTGCCCCACCAACTGGCTGTCAGGCAACCTTCTTTCCATGTGCCTGTGGTCATCACATGGTCAGATGGCATCACAGCACAGCAGGTCATCTAAACTCACCTAGAAGGAGGAGGTCAAGCTGAGGACCTTCCGCCCCTGCGCTACCCTCCTCATCCACTGAGTCCCACGGAGAAGGTGCTTCTGCACGTCCTGCCACTGTCTGGACCACACCTGGTGGGAACATGGGAAAAAGTCTTCTGTCCAGTGGCACCTTCTTCTACGTAGAGGGACGTAGAAGTCCCTACCAGGGAAGATCCAGCTGGCCCCTTCTTCTGCTTCTTGCTTTCAGCAGGCATTTGGTCTGGCCGCTCCTCCCTCCTGACCAGCAATGGTTAAACTGAGTAGGGTTGGATGAGAATTCATTGGGTTCATTTTTATTCGTAGTAGTTTTGTTGCTTATTCAGTCAGTCACTTCCGACTCTTCGTGACTTCATGGACCAGCCCACGCCAGAGCTTCCTGTCGGCCATCGCCACCCCCAGCTCCCCCAAGGTCGAGTCTGTCACCTCCAGAATATCATTTTGCCTTCCACTTTCCCTAGCATCAGCATCTTCTCCAGGGTATCCTGTCTTCTCATGATGTGGCCAAAGTACTTCAGTTCTGCCTTTAATATCATTCCCTCAAGTGAGCAGTCTGGCTTTATTTCCTGGAGAATGGACTGGTTTGATCTTCTGGCAGTCCAAGGCACTCTCAGAATTTTCCTCCAGCACCACAGTTCAAAAGCATCGATCTTCCTTCGCTCAGCCTTCCTTATGGTCCAGCTCTTGCAGCCATAGGTTACGACGGGGAATACCATTGCTTGAACTATGTGGACCTTTGTTGCCAGTGTGATGTCTCTGCTCTTCACTATTTTATCAAGATTTGTCATTGCTCTCCTCCCAAGAAGTAAACATCTTCTGATTTCCTGGCTGCAGTCAGCATCTGCAGTAATCTTTGCGCCTAGAAAGACTAAGTCTGTCACTGCCTCCATGTTTTCTCCCTCTATTTGCCAGTTATCAATCAAGCTGGTTGCCATAATCTTGGGTCTTTTTTGAGATTTAACTGCAACCCAGCTTTTGCACTTTCTTCTTTCATCTTCATTAGTAGTAGTACATCCCCAAATATGCAAATGTCTCTGTAAACTGGATGGCAAGAATTGAGATTTTTCTTTAAAAAAAAAATGCATGTGGGAGAAAGCAAAACTGACATAATGCATAATTTGTTTGCTGAGTTAGGAAACCAATGTTATAATATCAGAAGACAGTCCTCTATTATTGGTGTCATGACCCTGGTAGCAATATCAAAGTCAGAGGAGGAAGAGCTGGCTGAGCCTGGAGGTACTGCTAGACCCATCACTATCACTGGAGGCCCAAGTGGCCATGGGGGCTCGGAATACCTTTTACCAGCTTCAGCCAGTTGTCCAGCTATGGGCTCTCCTGGACAGGGATAGCTTGGCCATGGTGGCACAGGTGCTAGTAACCTCAAGACTGGATTACTGCAATGCGCTCTATGTGGGGCTGCCCTTAAGGCTGGTCCGGAAGCTGGAGCTAGTGCAGAATGCAGCAGCTCGGCTGTTGTCGGGAGCTGCCCCTTTTCAGCATGTAACTCCTTTGCTGAGGGAACTGCACTGGCTGCCTATTCACTGCTGGGCCAAGTTTAAGGTACTAGTACTGGTGTACAAAGCCCTAAACAACTTGGGACCAGGATACCTGAGAGAGCGCCTTCTCTTTTATCAACTTGCCCAGTCACTAAGGTCATTAGATGGCATGCTCCTAGTGGTCCCACATGGCCTGATTGGAGGCCACCCGAAGAAGAGCCTTCAGTATGGAGGTCCCATTCTATTGAACTCTTTGCCTCAGGAGGTCAGGAAGCTGCTACTGGGCTGTTTCCAGCACCTCCTGACAACATCTTCATTTTAGGCAGCCTTCCTTGACTGACCAGCCATGGTTTTTATCAGTATTGTGTATTTAAAAACAATAATTTTAACATGGAATTTTATTCTTTTATCTTCTTATCTTTGATTTTTTTTCTTCCACATGCATATCACCAAAGTGCATCTTGGGAATGTGGCACACATAATATGGTGATCTTTTCTTCCCCATGTGTCAAGACACACACCTTCTCTGATTGGCTGCTAGGCTTTGTTTACAATAATAGTTAGACAGGGAGTCATGAATGGAGGCCGTGGCTGTGGAAACAGAGCAAGCCAAAGCAACTACAAAAATCTCTGTTTCTCGTAGGACTTGGCATGTTGCTGACATTGTCAAGGAGGGGATGGCAGAGTTTGGCTTCTTAGTCATGCCAAGTATGCAGAAAATATAGATTAACTTGTAATCCATCTTGATTTGAAGTATGAAAATATTAAAGTTTCTTGGATCAGGCTTTGGTGTACATCTGAGAATAAAGAACCTCCTGGAGTTGATTTACGAAGCTACTATATTCAATTGACCAACCAGCTAATTTTGAGTTTGGGAAGCATCCCTATGCTTTATCTCTCATTCGGCCACAGTTGCATTTTTGCGTTCCTTTCTAAAAAAACTTTTTTTTATCATGTGAGTGTTCTATTGAATGATGTCACCAGCTTTATTAAAAAAAAAAAAAATCCTGCAAGTACATAAATAAAACAAGAAATAAGCAAGCAAGCTGTTTGTTAACAGCCAAGAAGTCTGACCTGGTAAAACTAATAGGTATGTAAACCCGATACATTTGAATTAGATGAAGCTTATTTGCCAACTTGTAGAATAGATACAGGGTCATGTGTGTGTGTAAGCAGCCTCTCCTTGTAGGTTAACAGGCATTTTTATTCTAGATTATAGAATTACAGGCATAGACATTTTGGCTTGGATCCAGATTTAGTCATGATTAACTTAAGTTCTATTGATTACAATGGGTCTACTCTTACTAAGACTGGAACCAAGCCTACACACACACACACAGAGAGAGAGAGAGAGAGAGAGAGAGAGATCTCATGCCACTGTGATTCTGTAATTTGTACAGTGATTATGTAAACTGCATTTGAATAATTGATAATATGAAGAAAAATCTCCAGATAGTGTTTATATTTGGATCATATTTTAGAGGTGTATGTCTGAAGAGTAGATGTGGACTTCAGTAGCACATGATTGAAAAGATACAGGAGACACGAGGAGAGTGTTAAAATGTGCCAGGCAAGCAAATTCTATGATGGGGGCGGGGTGGTGGTGGTCAGGGATTGTTTAATCCCTGCAGTATCTTACTGGAAGGAATAAAGATGTGAAGAATACTAAATTATTGCCATAGTAAAAAAAAAGAAAAAAGAAAAAAGTTATGTATTATTTACAAGCACAGTGTGAGCTGTCAGGTCAGTTAAATCAATTATTCACCATTTGTTCAATTTAGCTTTGTATAAATCTTCATTTTCTCACTCAGCAAATTCCAAATTTACTACAAAGCTGTATGCCATGACCTTAACGAGAACAGACTGGGGAAGCTTCTAACAAAAAAAGAAAAGAACGAAAGAATGAAATAAAGAAATAAAGAAAGAGAAAAAGCTTCCACTTGCTAAATTCATAAGCAATCGTTTGAAAAACAATCAGCATCAAAGCACTGCTTCATTTTATCTGGAGTGTGATTTTTACACATAAATTGTAAGTGATGTCTACATAACTTTACTTCTTGAGATGGATGGGTATGTTTCATCTTTGTCCCCGAATATTTGTTGCTCAAGACTGACAACTTCCTCAAAAGCTTCATTTCTTTTAGTTTGAGACATTTCCTTCTGGTTTTCTATGTTCAGGGCTCCTGTTTATGGAAATATATGTCCCATTGGACAATGGTGTTGTCAGCCTGTTGAAGAAAGGTTCTGTTCACCTTGAAGCTGAGGCTGAAAATGTATGAACATTTACCAAGCAGTAAGTCAAAGTGGTGGCCATGTAGGGGGTTCTTCCAAACTGATGGCTCCCAGCACTACCGAGCAAAAGATGTCATGCAGCTATTCCATCTTTCCCCTCTTACCTGTTATCTTCTGTTAAGAAGAACATAAATTATGTTATTTGGATTTTCTGTTAAGAAAAAAATATGAAAGCAGCTGTGGGAAAATACAGCAGGGGTTAAAAATGGAAAGCAGTGTCATCTGGACCACCATAAAATTCCACAAATGAGCCAGGATGATCGCACAACAAAATTCTCATCTGGAAGCATTCCAGGTAAGTTGATATAAGAAGCATCATGCCACATTGTGATAAGAACCCTGCCATTCCTGCCTATTGCTAGTTCCAGCAACAGGAAGAAGGAAGATGAATCCATTCTTCCACATGCCAGTACAGGTGGCAAGGAATGCAATCCTGCATTGCCCTGGTTAGCTGCCAGCAAGAGAAGGCTTCATACAGTGCAAAGTGAAACTATGGAATTAGCTACAAGAAGATGCAGTGATGGCCACCACCTTGGAAGGCTTTAAAAGGGATTAAACAAATCCATGGAAAATAAGGCTATCAATGGCTGCTAATCATAATGGCTATATATTGCCTCCAGTATCAGAGGTGCTATGTCTCTCATTCCCAGTTTCTCAGGGACATGAGAGGGTGCTATTATACTCATTTCCTGCTATGGGCTTCCCATAGACATCTGATTGGTCACTGTGTGAACTACGGGTGGACAAATCTGTCACTTTCAGTTTCTCTCAATTTCTCATTTTTCCAGTCTTAAGTTTGGTTCACCTCAAATTTTGTGGATTTCTCCAGCAAAGAAACATAAATTTCTTATGTTTGGCTTGTCCTGAATGTTGACAGTTTTTTAATGTTTGCATGAAAATTATAAGCATTTTTGTCCACATTTCTCCAAATACATGCATTTTGCGTGCATTATTCCCCAATATGCACATTTTTGCAAGAGGTTTCCTAATATAACACATATCTGAACATTATTTTCATTGATATATACATGTTTGTATTCATTGTTTGATTGGAGAACTCCATTGCAAAATTTGGAGGAGTGCAAATTTCAAAGGATAACTGAGTTTCAGTTCGCAGAGTGATTCGGAACTAACTGAACAAATCTTTTCCCCGTTCCTAGTGGGAACAGAATGATGGGCTAGATAGGCCTCTGGCCTCATTGAGCACAGCTTTTCTTTAATGTTCTTAGGTGAGCATCAATAACTTTATAAGAAATACGAAGACTCATGACTAGTTTTCCCTTGCTCAGCTCGTCTGTTCACAGCCTCGTTTTCCCCATTTTAAAAATGGTAATTCTAGCACCGCCCCACTGCCCCCTCTGAAGATGCTGGGAGATCAAAAGCTGCATGGCAGTTAGCACAATCGAATGCTATGCCCATGGAAGAGAAGGAGGCCGGAGACAGAAATGATTTTTAAGAGCGTTGAAATTGGTTTGAGAGAAGATTCACTCCCCATGCATTTCTTTTGTCCCTTTGTTGTCGCCTCTCAAATAGGTTTCACAGGTTTTTGAACCAAGGCAAAATGCCTCCAGAACCTATTTAGAGAGGCAAAATACCCTGCAAGCAACGGTGTCTCTTTCATACGGCCTTGGACTCACTAAAAAAGACAAGCCTCTGTCTCCAGCCAGAGTTATACTTTGATGCAGATGCTATTACATCAATTATCAGCATGTTTTGTTTTGTTTTTTAAATGACAGAACCTTGTAAATGTGCCTTAAATGTTGACAAGAGGAATGCTGGATGGACTCTTGCCTTGTTGAGAGAAAATGCTGCAGGCCATGACTTAGCTTTGTTGTATCTTGCCAAGATAAAGGTGAGGGTTTCATCAAGCATACTGCCCATCAGAACGTTTGACAGCCCCCTCCCCCCAAAGAAGAAGCGATACATCATTCAGGAAAAGTGTCCGCCACAAAGTGCTGCCAGTGCCCACTGCTAATGAAATTCTGTGGAAATTATTCCAGAGGGAATCTCTTGTAAAGCTCTAACGCTGCATCCAAGAGTTTCTGCAAACTCTTCTGCATGACTCACTCAACGCTTGGTAGATTAGACGTTACTGAACCACATGCATTTGTGTTAAATGAATAACGCAAAACACAACAGCTGGGGCTACTTGTTTCTCTGGCAGATGACAACCACGGTTAAACCCAATGGGGACTCGAGATAGTATTGTAATTACCTAACTGGGTCAGCAGTTAAACAGACTGTGTCACTGTAGTATCTTCACTTGCCCCGTTTCCTTCCAAGATCTTGCTTGCTTCTTAGATGGAGCAAAAAAACAAAACAAAACCCTGATCTTTCCATTCCACCCATGCTCTCTCCAATAGATTAGAAATAAAATTAGCAAAATCAACAATAAGGAAAAGGTCGACACCCCTCCCCTGCTCTGCCTTGGCAAAAATACTTCACACACTGTGGGATAATTTGCATGTTTCTCTTTTTAAAACAGGGGTGGGGAACCTTTTTCAGCCTGAAGGCTGAATAGGCTCTAGGCAAGCATGCTGTGGTGTGGACAGCATGCCAGCAATGGGTGGGACCACATCCCATAATAGGCAGGGCTAGTGGAGGCTGGTGGTTCCGATGTCAGTGGGGCAGAGAACCCTAAAGGAGCTTTTCAAGCTGCATCTTGGATCGCTCCTTTACAGTTCTGACTGGTTCTGACTGAAATCTGGAGCGGATTCATTGCCTCACTGACATCGGAGCCACAGGCCTCCACTGTGATGGAGGCTACCCCACTCCTGGCATTTAGCCCCCCCACGGTTGTGATTGTCCATACACATACACACACTCATATGCATACACACAACACACATTCCCCCTCCTAAAAATCCCCCCCACTGACAATTAGTTTTTTCTTTTCTTTTTCTAAGCCTGATTGCAGTGTGTGGGCTGGCTGATATTTGAGGGGGGGGGTCGGACTGTTGAGGAACGGACAGTTAGCCCTTCCCTCAGCAGCAGCAGTCCTACCCAAAATGCCCTTCACAACAAAATTGGGGCTGTTTAAAAGACACCACTGGCACCAGCACCAATCAGTAATCGGAGATAAGAGATTTTCAGTGGGGAAAATCGCTTATCTCTGACCAGAGGCAAGAGATTTTCCCTGCCTGGGGGAGAAGGGGAGGGGTCTAGGGAGAGGGGACTGGGAGAGAATCTGTTGGGCCAGATGGGGACACGGAACCCCATGGGCCGTATCCAGCTATAGCTGGTGGTTCCCGAGCCTTATTTTACAATAATTCTCTTTACTGACCTTTCAGTGGGATCGAAACATCAAAGGCATATAGAAGAAAATAATGGATTGACATAAATGAACAAAGGGACAAGTTTTGCGACCTAACTATATAGAACACTCAAAAGAAATGAAGGCCAGCAGGTAATTTCAACAAAAATCTATATTGAGGGGTACTTTAAAATGAAACTGAAATCTTAATTCTTGAGGAATGTTAGAACCATAATGTTACATGTCAGCCTCCCACATTCCATGCTCTTCCTTTACTCCCCACTCACTAAAATTCCTAAATACGACAGTAGCCATAACTTGTGACCCATCAAGCTGAATTCAGCCCACCAATCAGCCTGGGTGGGGCTGCAAAATCAGAGTGTTCTGAGCACCTGTCAAGCCACCATATATAGCTGGTGGACCACATTTGACTTGGCGGATCACAAGTTGTGCAGGCTTGATATGCATACAAGCATGGCTTTTCATTTGCTACCAATCATAAGATGATGAATAATGCTACATGTCTCATATTATTTGTATTGCTCTGTAGCAAACATGTCAGAGCATGTTGTCCCGGGAAAGCAACCTACTCCTTGTGTTGGTTGACTTGACATCCTCTTTTCTATAACTTGCACGCAACACACCTCATACCACAGGGCTTAGGTAGGAACCATTTCATGTTGTTTTGTTGTTTTGAAACCACAGTTGTTAGGTTTACATTATTTTGTTTTTAAAAGAAAGTTTGTGTGGGTTTCATGTTCTGCTTTTTATTATCCTAGGGGCCATTTCCTGAATTTAAAAAAAGGGGGGGGGGAGAAAATGTCAAAAGTGAAATATTTGAACATTTCACACCAGGTTCACAGGAGTTTGCTCCCATCTCTACTACCATGGTCACTACAGCTGCTTGTATTAATAATATTTAGAGCCAAGATTATTTCACAGGTGCTGGGCAAAGTAAAAAAAGTACTGTGATCTCGAGAGAGCTCAAAGACTATGTTAATTGTACTATCAAAATATTGTAACTATATCAACCCCACAGAACAAAAAACAAACAAGCAAACAAACAGAATGCCCATGCCCTGATCCAGGAAAGGTTATCTGTTCCACATCTGGAGGTACAGTGCAGATGGACATATACAGTGCTGTGTGCATCTTGATTCAGCTAAGATGTAGAGGCAAATAATGAAACATATGAATATAAGATATGCCTATCCTGGATCAGACCAAAGGCCCATATAGTGCAGCATACTGTCTCCAACAGTGGTCAACTGGAGGCCTCCAGGAAGCTCACAAGCAAAGCAAGAGCGAGACAACCACCTCCTGTCGCTTGACCACAAAAAGATGGTAACTAAAGATATGCTGCCTATAAACAGGAAAGTCAATCTAGCTGTTGTGACTAGTAGCCATTGATAGACCTCTCTTCCATTAATGAAATACAGGGTACAGATATCATAAATACTGTTAAATGTGCCCACCCCACTTCTAAGCAGTGAAAACTTTCAAGGGTTCCAGTGCTTACCCACAATCCAGTTTCCTTAGAAGGAGGTCACTAGAGATTTATGGCATTTCTGTAACCTAAGTTTTATTTACACACATATGCAGGCTGAGCATAAGATGGAGGTTCACAGCATTAACAGTCCAACTGATTCCTGTTCTCCACCAGAGTTCTAGGGGAACCCATAGAGTCAGCTCTTTGCCTCCTTTTTGGAACTAGTTCCAGCACAGATTGACTTCTGACTAAACACAGAGATCTCTGTCTAGTAGCAGAAGGAAGAAAGATGAGTCCTCACCACCCATCACATATGCCTTCTTGGGCCATCCTAGCTCCCACTGAAACACATCACCAGAATTTCAACAGCTATCCACCATCCTTTGTCTGGCCTTAAGAGTATTGCCTCAACAGCATTCACATGGATAGCTCAGCTTACAGAAATTTTAGTGTCAAAGATTACACAGTTGAAGGGATCCTGAATTTCTTTACAATCATAGGCACCAGGCTCTAATGGGCTGCTGAAAAGTCACTGAGACCAACCCCCAAAGCATAACACTACATTGCATTTATTTCATTGCAACTGAACTACACTAGAGAAATCTTACAGCAGAGTGCTCAGGAATGGACTGGATCAGCCTAGGAACTGATGGCCCTGTTTTTTTACTCCACCTGCACCCATACCTACCACCCTGTTTTTTTCTTTGTTGCATCCCATAACTGAATCAAAGCGTACACACATGCAATTTAAAAATGCAAGTAGGAACAGCAGGGTGCAATCATTTACAGCCCTCCTTTCCAAAAATCAATTTGCATTCCCCCCCCCCAAATATCAAAGCCCCCAAATGTGAAGAAAATGCCAAGATTGTCACTCAAACATGAACTTCACATGAGTTAAGCTGGTGCAGTGTAATAGACAGATTTCTGGGCTTTGACCACAGAGACAGTTCAGTGGCAGAGCACAAGCTTTGCATAAGGAAGGTCCCAGGTACAATTGTGACATCCCCAAGTAGGACTGGGAAAGATTCCTGTCTGAGTTCCTGGAGAGCTGCTGCCAATCAGTACAGACTATACTGACTTAGATGGACAACTAGTCTGATCAGTGGACTCTGGTGGCTCCAATGTCAGTGGGGCTGTGAAACCCTCCTGGTTTCAGTCAGAACCAGACAGGACTCTAAGGAGCTATCCAAAGTGCTGAACCCTATCCTCCAAATAGGTTCAGCCGATTCAAAATCAGAGCCACCAGCCTCCACTGGATCTGACTTAATATACGTCAGCTTCATATTGTTGTACAAAATCTGGAGTAACTCAAACTTGGAAGATGTATGAGAAATGTGTTTCAGTTCATCTTTGACCAGAATTCACCCAGTTTGCACTCCTGGAACCAAAAGTGGACCTGAATGCAATCTGCAGTTGAAGTCTGTGCATTTCTAATCTTGTAATGCGATTCACAGAACCAAAAAATTGCATTTGAAAAATGTGTACATTTGAGAAATGTGCATGAAAAATTGCACACTTTTGTAAAAGGCACACAAACACGCTTTAATCAATGGGATAGAAATGCATACATTTCAAAAACGCACATAACTGAAGCATACTTTTGGGGAAATTCATACAAAACACATGTTTTCATGCCAAAAACAAAAAACAAAGTTTGCAATCTGATATGGACAAAGTCAGAAATAGGGATGTTGCAGGAGTCTGAGAGGGGGGTGGAGTCCAGCGGACTCCCCCCTGCTGGGCCTCCTGGATTCCAGTCTGCAGATGCCGAGTCCGCACACGCCAAGTCGGGCAAGCACAGTTGTCCCCACTATGTCACCAAGCCACCATTTTGCCCAAAATGGTGGTGCATTCTTTTATGTAAAGGAGCTTTTAATGCAAATGGCAGCTGCAAAGGGGACATCTATGCATTTATGGCCATTTATGCCCATAATTTTGCATAAATGGGCTCCTTATGACTGCCATTTGCATTACAAGCCCCTTTATGTAAAAAGAACGAGATGCCATTTTGCAAAAAATAGTGGTTCAGCAAGGGAGCATGCAGCCACATGCTGCTTTCTGGGCACCCATGGACCGGTCAGTGGCTCGCACAGTGAGCAGGGTCAAATGGCCAGTGGGGTGAGTTCATCGAGTGGCATGCAAGGCAGACCTGGGTGAGTTTGCCCATCCCTAGTCAGAAAAGTTTTGAGGTGGAATTTGGAGGACCTTGACAAGCTCAGCTTTTGCTGATTCACACATCCCCACTTAAATTCTTCTGCAGGCATTATGTTCACAGGCCACCCTTAGCCAAGTCATTCTCTCAGACTTACTTCCATGGTAGGATTGTGCTGACTATTAAAAAAAAAATGTCAGCCCCATGTGCCCCCCTTGCACTCTGTGGATGGCATACAGAAGTGCCAAATAAAATTAAAATTGAATAATGCGCCTGCATCTGAACTTGAACAGAACTCTTTGGAATGTATGGCCATTGCATTTCAAATGCGTGTGATACTTCATCTTGGCATGATTCTTTGTAGCATTAGGAAGACATGAATGCTTCTCCCCTTTTGTGTGCATAGTACAGGAAGGATACATGGTGAGCAGGCAGGGCCGGCCCTACCATAAGACAGAGTGAGGCAGCCTGGGTGGTGTGGAGAGGGCAGCAGTGGCAGCCCCTTCACCATTCCCCTGTGCTGGGAGACAGAGCTGTGTGTTCCTGCATCTGCTAAGCTACCCTGCTGCCCCTCAGGTGAAGTGAAGTATGCTGCCTTCTCACCAGTGTGGGATTCAGCTGCCAGTCTGGTTGGCTTCTGTAGGTGGAATGGAGGGGTGCTGTCTCGGACCAGCCCTGCAGGCAGCTATGGAGCAACATGAAATCTGCCATGCTCTTTTTAAATGCAAGGGAATTCAATGCACCCTTCTTTTAGGCAATAAGAGGGAAGAGAAGATCAAGGCAATGGAGGGAAAGATGAGTAGCCAGAAAAATATTATCATAATTGTTGGGTGGGTCTCGGAGTTACCATAGCTGTCCTACATATGAAATCTGATACACATGTCAATTTTATTTTGCAACATTTAACATTCATGATTCTAAAAGAGAGGGGCAGAGGCATGGAAATTCAGGAGCAATTATCTTTTCATTTCATTATGATGCTCAAGCTGCTTTGTGACAAATCACATTTCCCTCCTTGGGGCATGTCTGTGCAGAGCTGATGAATGCACTTCACATATTCTTACCAGCTGACTACTCTCTGGGATGGACAAATTGGCAATGGAATAGCATAATGTTTTTCAAAAGTTCTAAGCTCAGCGAACCCGTTTCATATCCATTTCTGTGTGCATACATCTGCTACAGAGTGTCTGTGCATTCCAGAAGATTTGGGGGAGTTTTAGTGCATGCATTCCATTCACGCAACGTTGGGCCTCGCCTTTGCCCTCTGTGCAACTGGGTGTACCTTCTGTGGTTGTGCATTGCAGAGAAAGATTGATCAGAGTAAGCAATCTGCCTTTCAGGAAAATTTGCCCAATCATTATTGAACTTCCCACCAAAGAGCCCCTGATACACTTCCGAGGAAGCCCGGCTTTTCCCAGAACACAATTTGAAAACTATGGTAGTAACACAATATGAGGCATTGGGGGTCTCAAACCTGGGACTTTGGAAGTGGGGCACCTTGCCCTTTGTGCCGCTGGCACAGCTTGCAGGCTGAGGGAACTGCAGACCCGATTCTCTGTTGCTCTACAGCACCACCAGCATGGATGGCCAGAGAGTGAACTGCAGCTTCCAAGTACAGCAAGATCAGGTGACACAAGGAGCCTATGAAATCCCATCTGGCCATATAAAATTGCTGTCTCAGGCCTGGCTCCTCAGTCAAAATATTTCTTATCAAGGTTCAGGGTTGAGCTTGTACAGACTGCCTGGAAACTTTCCCTAAGTTGCTGAACTGCCGGTCTACCTTCTGGCTTGCCCTGCTCGTTGTTAGCCCTGACACACAGTAACCAGGCCTGGCCAAAGAATGGGGATGTTTTAAGAGCAGTGAGTGGGAAGAAGCATTTCAGTCTCCTTCCTTAGCCTATGATTTGTACAAAGAATGCTAAACCACTATAGATTTTCTTACAAGCGCTGAGAAAACTTCCTGCCGCTAGCTGCCAATGCAGAGATAATCTGAGGATCCGACAGCCAATGCCTCAGTTATGTCGGAGAAAAGGGATAGGAGGCAAACTTCACCCTGGTGCATTTTCTCCTCAGATAATTAGATATATGAACAAGAAAAGAGCAGCAGCGCAGTTCTGGGCGCTACACAGGGTCCCTGATCTTTACCTCACCAGCCTACAGTAACCCTCTTGTTAGCTTCCTTCTCCAGCTTTCTCTGTGCCTCTCACACAGAGAGTGAGATGTTTGCATCCCCCTAGTGCATCTTTCAGTGGAAGGTCATGGGGTGGTTTTTTTTCCCCCATTATATGATCTGGCTGGACACATGGCTTGTTTTCACATGTGGATGGCAAGATGAAAAAGAAAGCTTCTATGAAGGTAATTCTGGGTTGACTTGGCAATGGTTCTCTGGAGGGTGTATTTTTTTTCTGCAGTTGCCTAGCAACTCCAGGAGGGGTATGATTCCACTGTACTCCAGCAGAGTGTCTGTCTGGGGAATGAAATGGGGAGGGCGGGAGCCCAAGAATTAGCTGGGAGGTACCTTCTCCTTGGCCACCTCTAGGCCAAGCAGACTGAGCGGAAGTCAAGACCCTTGGAAGTCAGGAGCATCAAATACTTCATGAAATCTTTTGTGCTTTACATCTGGGCTCGAGGTAGAAAAAACGCCCGCATTTAAATGGCAAAACACTTGTTTGGCAGTGTCCAAAGTGAATGGGGCGCACATTCGGTTTAAGTGAGCAGGGTGTCTGCAAACAAGTGGAATAGGAAGAGCCAATGGAGGCTGGTGGCTCCGATGTCAGTGGAGCGGTGAGTCTACTCTGGGTTTCAGTCAGAACCAGTCAGAACTCTAAAGCAGCTATCTATGGTGCTGAACCTATTTTGGGGATATGGTTCAGCACCTTGCACAGCTCCTTGAGATTTCTGATCTAGAGTTCTGACTGAAACTCTGATGGCCTTGTAGGCCCCTTCCAACCCTACTATTCTATGATTCTCTGAAACCCGGGGTGGATTCACCACCCCACTGACATCAGAGCCACCAGCCTCCACTGGGAGCAGCAACTGGGAGAGGTGCAAAATGATGGCCATCCTTGCAACATGGGCAGGTTCAGATGTAGGTCGCCATACCCCCCCAAAAAAAATTTGACAGAGAAAAATGCCTGCACTTGTTTTATGTGATGCAAGTGAGGGTGCATTCAGAGAGAGGGTGTATTCAGAAGATGATCATGTGCAAGCCAAACAAATGAGCCCATTCTGCCACGGTATTTGCCCCATAAAAAGGAATGTTGAAAGGCTGACTTGGAAATATACATCTCTCTTGGGTCAGAAAGCATGGCCTTGCATGTAAATGCCAGAAATTTATTTTTATTGTCTTAGCACGTCTTCCTTTCTTCCTGAAATGCGAATGTTTTCCTACAACATACTCCTGTTCACATCTCCTCAGAAGTAAGTCCTATTTGGCTCAGCGAGGTGGACTTCCAGGCAAGTGTGTATAAGACTGCCACCTCAGAATTCTATAATTCTTCAGTATGTGTTAGCAAAGTTGTCGGATTCAAACAGATACAAGTGGCTGGTTGTTGCTCTGCTATCAGTTCCAAATTCAGTCTACAGCTGAAACAGCCTCACAGGGAGAAAGCAGGCACAAATGGAAAGTGACCATCTGGCAAAGGTTCGCTGACATTCTCTTGAGGTTTGGTGCCCCTTTTTTATGGCAAGCCTCCTTTGCTTTCAACAGTTGTGTCACAAGGCAGAAATTCAGCAGGCAGAGCTTTCCCTAGCACATGGAAACAGTGATAGTGGAAGTTCCCCTGTTGCTGCTTTGAAGGCACAGGAGGCCTGCCAGAAAATATGTGGCAATTCTGAGGGCCAGCGTCAGTGCCTGGAATCTTTGGGCAGTTGCCAAGGTTTAACAGTGACACCTGCGACATTTAAAAAAGAATAAAAATTCTGCCTGGCAGTTCAAACAGCACCAAGCAGCTGTGTCTGCCTGCCATTTTAACTTCCCACAATGCCACAGAATGATGCTACACCAGGACATTGTGGGAAATTACAATGGTGGGTAGACTGAGCAGTCTGGCACGGCTTAGGGCGCAAACTGAGACTGAATCCGGACATGACAGAAACAGATTAGCTACTGAGCCAAACACAAGGTCATTTGTTGTCGTTCAGTCGTGTCCGACTCTTCGTGACCCCATGGACCA
This sequence comes from Heloderma suspectum, assembly GCF_057233095.1. Lineage (NCBI taxonomy): Eukaryota > Metazoa > Chordata > Lepidosauria > Squamata > Helodermatidae > Heloderma > Heloderma suspectum. The sequence continues at coordinate 22,532,181 of NC_139461.1, forward strand.
TAGCACGCCAGGCCTTCCTGTCCTGCGCTCTCTCCCGGAGCGTGCTCAAGTTCATATTCATTGCATCTGTGATGCTATCTAGCCATCTCATCCTCTGCCATCCCCTTCTCCTTTTGCCTTCAATCTTTCCCAGCATCAGGGTCTTTTCCAGAGAGTTTTCTCTTCTCATTAGGTGGCCAAAATATTTGAGCTTCAGCTTCAGTATCTGTCCTTCCAATGAGCACTCAGGGTTGATTTCCTTTAGGATGGACTGATTTGACCTCCTTGCAGTCCAAGGGACTCATAAGAGTCTTCTCCAGCACCACAGTTCGAAAGCATCAATTCTTCGGCGCTCAGCCTTCCTTATAGTCCAGCTCTCACAGTCATACATTACTACTGGGAAAACCATAGCTTTGATTAGACGGACCTTTGTCTCTGCTTCTTACTATGCTGTCTAGGTTTGCCATAGCTTTCCTCCCAAGGAGCAAGCATCTTTTAATTTCATGGCTACAGTCACTGTCTGCGGTGATCTTGGAGCCCAAGAAAGTAAAATCTGTCACTGCTTCCATTTCTTCCCCTTCCATATGCCAGGAAGTGATGGGGCCAGATGCCATGATCTTCGTTTTTTTAATGTTGAGTTTCAAACCAGCTTTTGCACTCACCTCTTTCACCCTCAACAAGAGGCTCTTGAGATCCTCTTCGCTTTCTGCCATTAGGGTGGTATCGTCTGCATATCGGAGGTTGTTGATAATTCTCCCAGCAATCTTAATTCCGACCTGTGATTCATCCAACCCAGCGTTTCTCATGATGTACTCTGCAAATAAGTTAAATAAGCAAGGTGACAATATGCAGCCTTGTCGTACTCCTTTCCCAATTTTGAACCACTCGGTCATGCTGCTGGCATATAAAGCCCTGAGCAGTTTCGGACCAGGTTACCTGACAGATTGCCTTCCCCAATACAGACCTGTCAGATCATCAAAGGAGGCCTTGGTGGCAGTACTACAACCTGCAGGTTGCCATCTTGCAGCAACATGGAAACAGGCCTTCTCTGTGGTGGCACCTGACTTATAGAATGACTTCCCCACTGGTATTTGGGAGGCCCCAACTGTAGCATGCTTTAGATACCAATTAAAAGCCCATCTTTTTATCCAGGCCTTCCCTGCGTGAATGTGCTGCCCAGTTTCTTAATTACAGTGTTGTGTTGGTTTTAATGTTTTTATCAGTGTTTTATCTCAATGTTTTAGCAATTAGTATATAATTTACTTGTATTTTAATGTATATTACTATTTATTTTAATGTATTTGAATTATCTTGTAAAGCAGTTCAAGATAGATAGATATAGATATATAATACAGTAAGCAGTACATAAAGCCATTCAATAATAATAATAAAATAATAAGGGAGCAATCCTATGGCCACTAGACAGCAGCTAGATGGCCATAGGATATCTGGTTTTCTAGGAACCAACCTCAGAGCCCGTGATCTGAGGTCGGTTCCCGGATTACCGACCTCCATCCATTTCCATGCTGCCTTGCAGGCAGTGTGGAACAGCCTCGAGCTCTGCGCTCGCAAAAGGAGTGCAGAGTGGCCAAAAAGGGGAGTTCCAGGGGATGTTCCAGGGTGGGGAGGGCGGAAATGCCTGTACAACACATCCAGTGTGTCGTACAGCAGCGTCCTCCCCCTTCTGCCCTCCCGTGGCTAGACAGCCGCAATCGGCTGTCTAGCCAAAAAATGCAGGGCAGGAGGAATGCAGAGGAAATGATCCCCTCCATGCTTCTCCTGCCCTGCGTTGGATACACGGTCACCTCCGAGTTCTGAGGTGGCCGCCTCTCTGGATAGGATTGTGCCCTTAGTAAATAATAATGATAAGACCAGCAGAGCCCAGTGACAGAGGAGGAGGCCCAGCAGAGGGCTCGTTGCCCATGGTCCACTGAAATTTGGAGCTGGCCCTGGGGTCTCCACATCCTTTCTGCTCATCAGTTCTCGATATACATCGAAATGTTCTGTACAGAGATATCTGCTTGCAGCCATTCCCTGGCATCTTCCCTGCAAAATTCTCAAAAATGTAACCTGAGTAATGGCTTTGAGAGCTGAACCTGCCTTTACCGTGATTGAAAGAGAAAAGGTAGGGTGTGTCTGGAGACACAGCTGTCCATGAACTTTCCTTTTCACTGCTCATCTTGCCTCATTCTCGCTCCCGGATGCAAAAGTATCCCCCCCCTCCCAAAACAAGAAAAAGGTGCATTTTCAAACACAAAATGCACACTTTACCAAACACAGGCCCCAAATCTCCACTTTCCCCCATAAGCTAAAGCATGAAAATGTGGTGTGTGTGTGGGGGGGGAGGGATGTGCATTTTTGGAAGTGTGCAGTTGCGCAAGCATGCACTTTCCTATGCGAACACAAGTTCAGGAAATTGTGAAAAAATCCCAAAAATTGCATGCCTGCATGCCTTCATTTTGGGAGCTGGGAATGGGACACATTCACATGATTTGTGAACAGGAATGAAATTCTTGTACATCCCTAGCTTCCTTCTCCAAGGCAGTATGGGAATGCCAACACTGCCATCGTGTGGCTGCTGGGCAAAATAGCACCAGGGGGAGAGAAAGTCGAAAGTAGGTGAAAGTTCGTCACGTGCATTAATAGCTCAGGGGCGAATGAATTCAACCTGATGGAAAAATCACAAGAGGGGAAAAAATAATTACTCCAAAACCATCAGGTTAACTGAAGTGCATCTTACCTTTCCTTAGGTGAAATGAGGTTGGCAGGCGCGTGGGAAAGGCCAAGGAAGATGGGCAAGCTAGAGAAAGAAAGAAAATTAACCCTTCAGCCAGGAATTCCTGGATCCACAGACTGCAGCCAGATGAACCCATGGAGAGGAAATCCAAACAGAACTTCCAATGCACAAGAGTGAAAAGATGATGATTGATGATGATGATACACCAGTTGCTGGGGAACATGGGCAGGAGGATGCTATTGCACTCATAGAATCATAGAATAGTAGGGTTGGAAGGGGCCTACAAGGCCATTGAGTCCAACCCCCTGCTCAATGCAGGAATCCAAGTCAGAGCATCCCTGACAAATGGCTGTCCAGCCTCGTCTTGAAGGCCTCCAGTGTGGGAGAGCCCACCACCTCCCCAGATAATTGGTTCTGTTGTCGTATTGCTCTTACAGTCAGGAAGTTTTTCCTGCTGTTCATCCGGAATCTGGCTTCCTGTCACTTGAGCCCATTCTTCTGTGTCCTGCACTCTGGGTTGATGGAGAAGAGATCCTGGCCTTCCTCTCTGTGACAGCCTTTCAAATACTTGAAAAGCGCTATCCTATCTCCCCTCAGTCTTCTCTTCTCAAGGCTAAACATGCCCAGTTCTTTCCATCTCTCCTCATAGGGCTTTGTTTCCAGTCCCCTGATCATCTTTGTTGCCCTCCTCTGAACCCTCTCCAGTTTGTCTGCATCCTTCTTAAAGTGTGGTGCTCAGAACTGGACACAGTACTCCAGATGAGGCCTGACCAGTGCTGAGTAGAGGGGAACTAGTACTTCCCAGGATTTGGAAGCTATACTTCTATTAATGCAGCCCAAAGTAGCATTTGCCTTTTTTGCAGCCACATCACATTGTTGGCTCACCTTCAGCTTGTGATCTTCAACAATTCCAAGATCCTTCTCACTTGTTGTATTGTTGAGCCAAGTATCCCCCATCTTGTAACTGCACTTTTGGTTTCTTTTTCCTAGGTGCAGAACTTGGCATTTATCCCTATTACATTTCATTCTGTTGTTTTCTGCCCAGCGCTCCAGTCTATCAAGATCACTTTGAATTTTGTTTCTGCCTTCCAAGGTATTCGCTATCCTGCCCAAATTTGTGTCATCTGCAAATCTGATAAGCAGATCCATTCATCCATTCTGTCTGTGTTTCGTGGGCTGATCTCGTTTGATCTTGGAAGCTAAGCAGGGTCAGCCCTGGTTAGTACTTGGATGGGAGACCACCTGGGAATCAGGCTTCCTGCACTGAGCAGGGGATTGGTCTTGATGGTCTTGTAGGCCCCTTCCAACTCTATGATTCTATAAGTTCAGCTCAGCCTTAGTTACTGTGACCCATTCACCTTCCTGCCTGTCAGGGTTGGAGTGCTTTGTAGCTAAAGATGGATGAATCAGTCAATTTCATTATCTCTCAGTTTCATCTCAAACTTTGTAACTTTCTCCAGTAATAATTTTGGTTCATCCTAAAGTTCGAGGTTTTTCTTCATTTAAATTTTCATGAAAACTTATAAGCAATTATGCACATTTCTTCTAATACATGCATTTTTGCAGAATATTAGGGCTGTGCACCACTTCAGCCTGAGGCCCGAACTCCAAGTTGAAGCGGACTACTTTGGGTCACTTTTTGTCCTTTTCGAGGCGAAGCGGAGGGAGCACAAAGTGACCCAAAGTGGGTCAGGGGCTCTCTGAAGCACTCGGTGTGCTTTGGAGCTTTGGCCCCTGGCCCAGCCCCCCTGGCCCAGCCCCCCCAGCACCTCCAGGTCCTTACCTGAGTTGCCTTCTCCACCCACGCTGCTGCCTTCTCCTCACTGCTGCCGCACTGCTGCCTTCTCTGCCTTCTCTGCCTTCTCCACCGCTGCCATCTTCCCCGCTGCCGTTCTTCCTGGAACTTCCGGAAGGTTGCCATTTTAAAAATGGCAACTCCCTGGAAGAAGACAAGTCGCTGTGCGTCCAGGCCTCAGGAGATGGCGGCAGCGGCGAAGACAGCAGCAGTAGGCAAAGACAGAAAAGGCAAAGATGAAGACAGCGAAGGTGGCAGGGGCGAAGACAACAGCAGTGGGTGGCGGTGAAGACGGTGGCGGCAGTGAAGGCAGCAAAGGTGGCGCAACGGAGAAGGTGGTGGCGGCAACGCAGTGATGGAGAAGGTGATGGCTGTAGTGGCACCAGAGGAGGAGGTGGCCCAGGTAAGGAGCTGGGGGGGTGTAGAGGTGTTGGGGGGGAACCTGAAGCAGGGTTCACCACCTGAACCTCACTTCCAGTTCGGGGCTGAGGTGGGTCAGGCCCCCCCCTCCCGAATCTGCCCAAGCCAGATCGGGCTGACCTCAGAAGCCACAAAGGAGCTTCTGAGTCAGATTGGGGGGTCCCTACACAGCCCTACAAAATATACACATTTTTTGCAAGCAGTTTTCCTAATATAATACTTGTTAATATTATTTCCCTCAACATATGCATTTTCATATGCAATTCTTTTTCATTTGGAAAACTCCATTGCCAAATTCAGAGAAGTGCAAATTTTGAAGGGGAACAGAGGTTTGTTTTCCATAGTGGTTTGGAAGTGAGCAATTAGGTAAGTTTGTATTAAAGTATGAAGGGAACAAATTTCTTCCCCAGCTCTATTTATAATCCCAGATGTGGAAGGGAGAGGGTCAAGCTCCATCCATGTCCTCCTCCCCAGCCCTGCCTCCCAACAAAGGCATAGGCTTCTTTCTTCATCAGCTTCGCACACACCCTTCTGCCACATATGCTGCCACAAGCAGCACAGACTCATGGGAGACCCCTCCTTTTCTCAAGAGACCCCGCTTTCTAGCTAAGCCACATGACACCCTTGTAGCCTCGGCAATGAGCGCAGGGCTGCTGCCTCGCTTGTTGGCTCTTTACGGGGGCCTCTCTGCTTGCTGACCTCTTGCAGGCAAGGCCACAGGACTGGACAGTTACAACAATTAAAACCATCTCACATAACATACATAGATGAAGGGAGCAATCCTAGGTGGGGCGACCTCCTATCCAGTGAAGGGCAGGAGGAGTGGTGAGGAGCAGATGTCCTCCTCGCTCCCTCCACCCTGCTTTCTTGTCTAGACAGCCAATTTCGGCTGTCTAGCTGCTGGACCTCGGAGCGTAGGAAGCAGTGGCCAGACGACACATAGGGTGTGTCATACCAGAATTTCTGACCTCCCTGCCCCACCCCGCCCCCAGAAATGCCTTGTTTTCACCTCTCTGTGCTGCTCTTAGGGGCACAGAGTGCAGGGCCAATCTGCACTGCCATGAGTGCAGGAGGGGGTGCGGGTCGGTTCTCTGGGAAGCAACCTATCCTATGGCCATCTAGCCACTGACTAGTGGCCATAGGATTGCTCCCTAAACCTAAGTTAACAGGGTGTAACACTTTTTTTCAGGGTCTCTAAAGGGACTCGCAGGAAAGGCCTTGTACAGGGACAATTAACATATATTGTTTTAATTTCTTAATTCAACCCCCCCAATAATAATGCACATGTAATAATTGTACATGCATAACAACGCACTTATCACCAAAAACAATAAATAGAGCACAGCACTCCCAAAGTTCTGTCTTTCAGCTTGAGTCCACCACAACAAAAAATAGAAATAAAGCTTATCTCCAAAGCGTGATTTTTTCTGCTGGTCAAAGAAGGAAAACAGTCTCTACTCAGTTGACTCCAGGTCCACAGCAAACTTCTCAAAATGGACCAGGATCCAGCAACACAGGAACAACTTGTTAAATAACCCTTTATATATAAAAAATAACATAAAAACATAAAAAGAACACAAAAAAGAACATAAAATGTGTTCTTTTTTACATAAAAACATAAAAACATTTTTTACATAAAACATTGGGTTCTTTTTTACATAAAAAGAACACAAACAACAAGAAACTCATAGTATTTGTAAAAATATATATATCACGACTCTTTAAAAAAAATTCAAAAGGAAAACTCCCTACTAACCTGTCTCAAGGGTTCAGGGTCTTACAGAGAGGAGAAAGCAAGCTTCTTCAACACTGCATTTTGGTAACTGCCTAAAATGGTGGTCACTCCCTATCTCACTCTTTTAATGAGCATGTGCAGGAAACAAAATTCAAAGTGATCTTTATAGGCTGGAGCACTGGGCTGAAAATGAAATGAAATGTAATAGGGATAAATGCCAAGTTCTGTGCCTAGGAAAAAGAAACCAAATGCACGGATACAAGATGGGGGATACTTGGCTCAACAATACGACAAGCGAGATGGATCTTGGATTTGTTGTAGATCACAAGCTGAATATGAGCCAACAATGTGATGTGACTGCACAAAAAGAAAATGCTAATTTGGGCTGCATTAATAGAAGCATAGCTTCCAAATCACGTGAAGTACTAGTTCCCCTCTACTCAGCACTGGTTAGGCTTCATCTGGAGTACTGTGTCCAGTTCTGGGCACCATACTTTAAGAAGGATGCAGACAAACTGGAGAGGGTTCAGAGGAGGGCAATGAAGATGATCAGGGGACTGGAAACAAAGCCCCATGAGAAGAGGCTGAAAGAAATGGGTATGTTTAGCCTTGAGAAGACTGAGGGGAGATAGGATAGCGCTCTTCAAGTACTTGAAAGGTTGTCACAGAGAGGAAGGCCAGGATCTCTTCTCGATCATGCCAGAGTGCAGGACAAGGAATCATGGACTCAAGTGACAGGAAGCCAGATTCTGGCTGAACATCAGGAAGAACTTCCTGACTGTTAGAGCAATACAACAATGGAACCAATGACCTAGGGAGGAGTGGGCTCTCCCACTCTGGAGGCATTCAAGATGAAGCTTGAATGCCATCTGTTGGGGATGCTCTGACTTGGATTCTTGCATTGAGCAGGGGGTTGGACTTGATGGTCTTATAGGCCCCTTCCAACCCTACTGTTCTATTATTGTATTCCCACTCAAAATTCTTAAAGAAAAATATGCCAGTGGGTTACAATAGCACATAGGAGCCTGAGCTTTGAGCTAGAGATTTGCTCTGGTTCTAACCTCTGGCTGGCTGTAAGTACATGAAGTGCTCTGAAGCAAGTCTCTCTCTCTCTCTCTGTCTCTCTGTCTCCCCATCTGTAATGTGGAGATAATAAAGCTGGCCTACCTCATTGGGCTGTTGTTAAGGATTGCTGAGAGGATTTATGTGAAATTCTTTGGGGAAAGCACCCTGTAGATATGAAGGTTGTTGTATAAGAAACCAATGTACTCCCACATGGACTTGCCACCATATACAAACTTCCAGCCCAAAGAAGGAAGTCTTGCAGAACCCTGCTATAAATTATCTAAGCTTGCATTTTAGCAAGTTGGCAGAAGGAGGCAGTTCCGGATCCCTTTCAGCCATCAAGAACAGCTCTGTAGGGACTACTGAAACATGGAGTCAGCACAAGGATGGTGTAGAAACAAGTGCATTCTTGGTTGATCTTTGAGACTGTGAAAGAACGTGCAGGCGCTGAACTCTGAGACCTCCCCTCTTCCCCACTGTGAATGATTCATGAGCGGTCTGACTGAAGGTGAGGATGGGTGTTAAATATTTGACTTCCTTTGCTTTAGTCTTCCTGTTCCTTTGCCCCGAGGCAGGCCAAGTTTATTCATTTGTTTGCTGCCACTGACAGGTTCTCAGGAGGCCTTAGATTTTTAAGTAATAACAGGGTCCAGCTTCAGGAATGCCTCCATGTTTGTTGATCATCAAGGCACCGAAAGCTGTGAGGCAAAGTTTTCGCAGTTAAAACACGACAGGAATTTTTCACCTGTCAGATGCACCGACGGATGTCCCTGACAATGCCTGGCAAGGTCAGCGCCCATATTGATAGCAGTTACTTTCTTAAAAATAAATAAACTCAGTGGCATGTGGCATGTCATAATTATTCCCCTGACGACAATTTCTCATCCTGTGCTGGGCTACAGCATTGTGAAGGAAGCAGGTTTAGTGGGAAGCTGGAAGAGCATCACCATGTGATGGATGAGGAGAAACTGCGGGGATACAACACTGTAGATTCCTAGGTTCGGATGACATTTTTTTTCCAAATCAGGATGTGAACATCAGCCCACCTTTTTGGCTTCTTTGGTGCACAGTCCTCTACCCATGTAGCTCCCTTGCTTTTCTGCTCTCCTTTCCCAACACAACACAGCCTCTTGTGTAAGGTGTTTTTTTCCCCTCTCACCTGATCGGCCTTTTCACTTCCCTCATAGTAGTACTGCATAACAGACACTTATCCCTAATTGGTTAAAAAGCTCATGGGCATTCCATACCATCAGAGCAGCTCAGCCAATGGCAGCAAAAAATAAGGGGACAATGAACAGCCTGTTTTATTTTGTTTTAAGGCTATGTTTTAAATGTCCATTCAAGCTGTCCTTCTGTTTTAAGTGTCTATTCACTGGTGGAGGGTAAGGGCAGATGGAAGAGACAGAGAGAGAGAGAGAGAGAGGTCTGCAGAAAATTACAGGTAGGGATGTACGAATTGTGTAAAATCCATCTGTGTCTCATGGATTGTCAGGCGCCTTTCATTCCATTGTCTGCCCATTGATGGAATCGGATTTTTCTTTTGTTTCACAATTTGTGCAGAAATGTGTAAATTCCTCAAAGTGCACAATTTCCCTTAAACTGTGCAATTTCACACTTTAGCCTATGGGGGAAATGCACATTTTTGGCCAGGACTTTTTTATTTTGCATATTTTTCAGTGATGAAATGTGTGCAAAGAAAGTTAGAAAACTGGCCCGCAAGTTTGCGGAATCTGCCCGACAGGGAAAAGCCAATCCACTGCAGAACTGGCAGGTCAGATTCATGAAATTCCGAACTCATATTTCGTTCCATTGCAGATTTCTCTGACACCCCTAATTACAGGTTTAGAAAAGCCCTGATTTAAGCCAGAATCTTCCAGCCTCTGTGCATGCCCCTGCCCACCCCCGAATTCCTGTGGCTTGGGTTCCTGGATTGTTTTCTGGAATTTCAAGAGCTAATTTCTCCTAACCAAATATCATACCAATAGCATGCTTACTCAACATGCTTGGGTTGGTCCCATATGGAGGCTTCCCATATTCCTAAGATGGGTGTGGCACTGAGCACAGGAGGCTTCCTGAGGTCACCCTGGGCCCTTAGATACAAAGCCACTCCTTAAACAGCAAGCTCAGTACTAGGGAGGCTTGGTGTATCTGAGAGGCTTAGAGCTAGAGCGATCACCAAAAAAAAGAGAACAAAAAAGGGCACCGTTTTGCATAGTATTTGCATGTGCTAATTTACATGTATAGATTCAAATTTAGAAAAATATTGCTACAATTCAAAAAGAAATACAATACATCTCACCACAGAGGGGAAGACTGTGACCACATGACTTGTGTGGACCTGCCTGGTGATAACTGTGGATCAGCAGCTTGAAGGCCTCTGCTCTCCCTTCTTCTGGACCTTATTGTTGGAAGCTTATAAGGCATTGTGACTGGATTCATTTTAAGGCAAAAGGCCATATGAACCTGCCATAAGGTTTTTGCTTACATATAGGATCAACATAGAGAGCATAAGATAGGTATAGGATGGAATAACTAAGAGAATCAAAGATGAGTAGGCGTGATAAAAGATTGGTTCCAGTGGAAGTAGGTAGCTTCGATTTCAGTGGGTCTCATGCTGGGTTTTCAGTCAGAACCAGCCAGAACTCTAAAAGGTGCTGTCTAAGGTGCTGAACCTATTTTGGGGATAGCATTCAGCACTTTGGATAGCTCCTTTAGAGTTCTGGCTGGTTCTGACTGAAACCCAGAGCGGATTCACAACCCCACTGAAATCAGAGCAACCAGCCTCCACTGATTGGTTCTGTGGGCCTAGTCTGAGCCACAGTGAATTTCGGGAGGTGTTGTTTAGATAGAAGAGTCATCTTTTGAATATGAAAAAGAGAGAGTAGGGATATGAGAACTCACTCCAGCTCAGTTTTTCCAGACGCCCAGTGAAGTGGAGCCCCTGCTCGCACACCTGCCAGACCCACGCTCGGGCCGCGCACGAAGCTCGGTGAGTTGCCCAGGCTCACTGTGATCCTGTCCAGCAAGTGCCCGCCATTTTCCCACCTTTGATTTCTATGTAAAAAAGGGATTATATCTCTAATATTGCACATATTAAGCTTTCCTGGCCCCAAACTGCATATATTTAAATATGCACATTTTTAACTTCCTTTTTTACATAGAAATCAAAGGTGAGAAAATGGTGGGCTCAAGCGGTGGGAAAGCAAAGACAGCATCTTGAAGGGTGCAGTCTGGGGGTCGCAGGCAGAGGGGACCCAATGGATTCCCAGACCCAGACAGGCACCTGCGATATCCCTAAGAGAGAGGTTTATGGAGCAAAGTTGTGATTAATGCATCTTTTTTAGACATGTTGCAAAGAACAAGGTACAGGGTGCTTAAGAAGAAGTCAGGAACTTTTTCGAATTTCTCTGGAATTAATTAAGAAATCAATAATGACATTTGCACGAGGGAGGCACTTAGATTTAGAGTTAAGGGGCTAAATGAAGTTAGACCACGTTATAATAACCAATCAGCAAGCTTAAATTAGGGCTGTGCAGGGACATCCTGACCCTCCCAGGACACCCATTTGGAGCTTCCGAATTGGCCCCGATTCACCTCAGGCCAATCCGGAGCCAGGCCAACCCGCTTCGGCCTCTGGATCCGAAGTGAGATCTGGACAGCTGAAGCACACACACACCCCGCCATGCAAGCCCCGTGGCCACCCTCTGCCCAGCTGCGCAAGCCCCACACCCAGCCCCGCCCATCCACACAAGCCTCCTTCTCCTCTTTACCTGGACCTGTGGGGAGTGTCCGCAGCCATTGCTGTCTTGGAGGGAGGTGACTCCTCTTCTTCTGGTAAGTAAATGGTGTGTAGATTGCGGCTGTAAATGGGCCATTTATGCCTGTAATATTACGTAGATGGCGCCTTTATGGCAGCACTCTATGCACCGTTCACTTACCGGAACCAGAAGAGGCGGTGACCCCGGTGATGGCTGTGACCGCTCCCCATGGGTCCAGGTAAGGAGCAAGGGGCTTGTGCAGCTGGGTGGCTGGCTGGCTGGATCGGGCTGAAGCAGCCCAAAGCACTTTGGAGTAATCCAGCCTGCTTTGGGCCACTTCGGGCTGCTCCAAACCCTCTCCAGAACTGGACTGCTTTGGTCCAAATCACCCCGATCTACTTCAGGATTGGGGATTCGGGCTCAAGCAGTGCACAGCCCTAGCTTAAAGTGTAATGGTTACAAAGTACGGCATTAGACATAGGGACTTAATACTGGTCATCAACTGAAGTCCCACTGATTTCAGTAGACCCAGTCTGGATCCAACCTGTTTTATCATCATCTAGATAGCTACACAGTCTTATAATGTCAATCAGAATAAACCTTATTGACTGTTTGTCTTGAACTCTGTGTTTTTCATAGTAATAATTTATATAATCCACATAAGCATTCTCTGCTGTCAGAACAAGTTGAAATATTTGTCTTGTTCAGTTTCTAAATGTCAAATCATTTGCTTGCATTTGCATAGGAATTTCATACCTGCTATTTCAATGACATTGGGCAATCATCGGCATCAGTGTGCAACCTCAAATGTCAGGCATATTTCAGGGTAAGATTTGGCATAAGATTAAAGAAGCCTTGCTTATTAATTAACTAATCTATCAATTTCCCTTTAAAAGAAATCTATCAGGTCACTTGCTTTGCGACAGAAGGAAACAGGAAAATGTTTCCAACAGTGACATGAATCATGATTGAAACAAAGAACGCTTTGTCTCATTTGCAAATCAAGCTTGTGTACATATGCCTGTGATGATGGGAAGGATCTGTGATGATGGGAAGGATCCTCCCATCACTGATGGCTTTCCCATTGCAAACCCTCAAGCTGCTTCCCCCCTGTGCAGGTACTAGATTAGGGATGTTGAAGGAATCCATTCGGGGGCAGGGGTGGAGCTTGGTGAGTTTTAGCTGGCTCAGCCCCCTGGACTCCAATTCGTTCATCTGCGAGATGGGCCAACTTGGTGTGCGACGAGCCGGGCCAGCTCATGGTTTTTTCACCTTTTTCTATACTTGCAGAAGTCACACTTTGCACAAAATCGCCACTGTAAATAGCACAAATTGTGCAAAATTGCTGGAGTATGTGGTCTAATTAGACCGTTGACTCCTGCAATTTTGCACAAATTGTGCTACTTATGGCCACTGATAAAGTTGCCAAGTTTCAGGAACTGACCCAGGCTCGGGAGCTGACCTGAGTTGGGGCCTTGGGGGCACCACAGAGACCAAGCGGGCCCCAAAAGGCCAGATTTCCCCACAACAGACTACCCTATACCAGATGCAGGTTTGCAAGAGTAATTGCATGCCTGAAAACCTGTGGAGGACAGAAGTGGCTGGGGGGAGCTGCAGCAGAAAAGAGGCACAGGCAGGCAGGGAAGGGTTAAGCACCACTGATGCATTTCCTCCGATGCACTTCTGTTCAAAACCACCTCCTACAATTGCTTTTCCCCAGGTGAAAGAGCCCCTGGGGTTAAATATAGTCTTTTGTAGGTAATATGTGGTTTGGCCCTTCTTTCAGAGTTCACTGCGACCTACTCCCCTGTAAATCATCAGGCTGCCCCTTGCCTTGATACCAATGGCGCTTAAGCATGCTCTGCTCTGTGCTGGGACGTGTGCCCCAGTCTGTAATGTCCTTTCACAAGAATCATGAGTGTAACTTAGTAACCTTGTTCACTCTCAAGTTTAATGCTTTAGAAATACATCTTTTAAGGAAAACGCATTACAGCAAGGTCTGACCTCCACTATTATAGTTCATGGGATCGTTATTTTCTGTAAATGGGTGGGCGTTGGGCTCTTATGCAGCTTTGGCTGTTAGCACCTCATTTCCCCCCTTCCTTTATGTCTCCAACCATGACTTTGTTAGAGTACTCGATTCGTGTGCTAACGTTTGCAAACCTGCAAATCTCTATCATTTTGAAACCAAAAGAACAGAATTGGTTATACTCGGTACCTGACTTCAAGAAAGTATGCCCTATACTTCTTAGAAATCTGTCTGGGGAACAGGTTTCTCCTCCCTGCTGCCCCCCCTCTTAATACAAAGTTATGTGAGCTGACCAAAGGATCACTGCAAACAAGCAAAGGTCACACATGCTGCATGGCAACAATTTTGCACCCTATGTTGCCTCTCTGTTGTAGTGAATAGGTAATTCTTGTGGTTAGGGAAACTCTAGAGCCCTGCTCATATAGAATCATAGAGATGAAAGTGACCTCAAAGGTCATCTAGTCAACCCCTTGCTGATGCAGGAAATCCACTACTTCAGCATCCTTGATAGGTGGCCATCCAGCCTCTGCTCAGTACCTCAAACAAAAGAGAGTCCACCACCTTCAGAGGCAATCTTTGTCGCTGTCGAGCAACCTGCAATATTTCCTTGAAAGCCCCATTCTTGTACTTTGAACCCACTGGTTCTAGTCTCACCCTCTGGAGCAACAGAAATGTTCGAAGATGGCCATCATATTAACGCTTAATAATGCCTTCTCCAGGCTAAACCTACTCAGCTCCTTCAACCTTTCCTCATAGGATTTGGCCTTCACACTCCTTGCTGCCATAGTTGTCCTCCTCTGGACAGTTTGGCGATGGTCTTCTGAAATGGTGGTGCCCCAAACTGGACATAGGACTCCAGGTGAGGTCTGGCCCATATGATATGGCATGCCCAGTGAAAGCATAATAATGGTCATAATGGGACAGAAATTGCTTTAAAAAAAAAAAAGGAGGGGGGAGGAAGAATGGCAAATGCTGTTCTTCCCTCCCTTCCACCCTGCCAGTAAGAGCCCAGCAGGGTGCTGGACACACTGGACATTTCAATCTCAGAGTTACATCAACACCGTCTATACCATCCTGTGCTCTCCAGAAGTGCTGAACTGTCACTTCTAGCATGGTCCAGCCAGCCAGCCTGGCTGGTGCATTCTGGGAGTTATAGTCCAACACATCTGGAGGGCACAAGGTTAGGCAAGGTTAATCTATAGGATTCCCCATTGTCTGTGTCCTTTAAGGATGGGGAGAGAGAAGGTTTGGGAAGACTTTCCAGTTCCCACGTTTCACCATTTGTGTGTATGTTGAAAGATCACTTGTCTGTTTCTGTTGAAGTCACTGATAACCAAGAATGCTACAGTAGGCAACAGCTGTTGGTGGGGTATGGGTTACCCCCCCTCACCCCCCAAGACTATTAAATCTCTTGGTATCTCACAAGGAATAATGTAAAGAAGCACAGTTAAAAAGCTGTTTTCTTTTCAGCAGCTGTTGCTATTCCTTGCAAGCCAAGAATGGGCGGAAGAAGAAGAAGAAAAAAAAAGATGCCATGAAAAACTGAATTGTTATCATCAGTCAGGGTGGCCGAGGTGAATGGCTTCCTCTGGGACAAGCACATTTCCATCACGGAATGAAACCAAATGAATACATGGCTAGCCCTGATGGGATTTAGAAGCTCGGGATCTGAGGCGAAACATACAAATGTGTGAGTGAGCTGGAATCGTGAGCCTTAGAAAAGGGTTACGTGAAAAGCAATACAGGTTGTGGAAAGCAGCCCTGGTATGGAGAGCAGAGCAATACTTGAATGTCAGATAAAT